>NW_022882988.1:4200000-4573410 GCF_011952255.1 Bombus vosnesenskii
AATTACGCTGTAAAATATTGTTTTTCACTTCATATCGCTCCTAGTGGTTTTACTCGAACGATTCTATTAATTTCACGAATGATCGGTGGCACGTCAAGATTACATTATCGTCGATCTAACATTGGTCCGAAGAACGTATCAGTGAAAATAAGGAAAAAGAATAAAATTTTGGGTGCATGGATAATCAACGTTCTCTCAAAATCTATTTTTACGCTTCGCTTTCTGATTTATTTACATATAAAAAAGAATGTTCTCTATATTTTTATCTGACGCGGCATACGTTTGTCAAATTATTATCAAACACCAGGTATAATTTAATTGAACGGAGAATACGTTTGCGAATATTTATCTCTTCCGAAAGATAAATACCAATTATCGCTATCGCCTGAATTTCACATCGTGCGCGTATTAACACTGTGCTGACCAGTGGCGCTACGGAATCGTCACGTTAATGACCACTGACGCTATTGGCCTCGTGCGAGTGTCAACTATTAGCGTATAATGGCCATAGCTAAATTTTGTACAGTTCCCTTATACATTTAGAGGAATGTCTCTAACTGGTCGTCATAGTATTAAACGCGGATTCGACTCGTGGAAACGGCACATAGCGACGAAATAATGCTCATCGTCGTGTGTGTTTCGCTCGTGCATATACGTAAATGTACAAATATTCCTAATCGTACGCCCACGTCAATTAGCAGCGACCAAATAATGCTCATTGTCGTGTGTGCTTCACTCGCGCGTATCCATAAATGTATAAAATATGCTTAAGCACACATCAATTTCTATGTACACGTAATGTACCTGCTTGCGTGGAACGCGTGAATCGTGAAAACGTTAGTTCGTTGGAAAATGGATCGGCTGTCGAAACGTAGTCTAAAACATTCGGTCGTAAAGTCAAAGCGAAGGAGCGTAGGTTCGTTAGCAAATGGCGCGAGAATCGCTGGTTTCGCGTTAGCCAGCTGCGATCGGTACACAAACGGACAATTGGCCGCCGCGAAAGTTGTCGCATCGACGACGATCGATAGAGAATTCCCGCAAAGGTATTCGGCTTAATCGATCGCCATCCGCGCTCCGACCGCATTTATGTACATTGCCTTCCTCCCCGTAACTTCTGGCGAATTTCCAAGCTTCTGGCCGTACCTTTGCTAACCCACATACTTGCTTAAAACGGTGTTATTAAGCTGCGGACAGTCGTTCGCGCGAAACCTCGCGCCTTCCTTCTCCATTCCAAGTACAGATAGTTCTTGGTCCTCTCTGTTTTCCCAACAATGCACTCTCTTCGTTCTCTACTTTCCATCTCTCTGTTTCTTGTCTCCTTCTACTTTAAGCGTTCGAAGCTATATGCACTGTAAAGTCTACATAAAAGACGTCTTTCTATGCGAAAGTTCTAAACGAAAACACGTGATTGCGATCGCACTTGAACAAGGAAAGGGGTTTGTTTCGCATGGCGCATGATTCAAAGGGAAACTAACGATCGCAGTGTGTTAATGCGTTTTTGTACGAGAACAGAGACATTACTTTTCAAGGGGAATCATAAGTGGAAACTACAGGCAGGAAACGTAACGAGTATAATTTTTACTGATTTTATGATTTGAATGTTATTTAGTCGTTAAAGGAGTGTGCGTTAAATACGATATAGTTTAAAAGAAGGACAACCTGTCTGGTTGCGTTTACAACGGATAAAAAATCCATGAAATTTTGCGAAAAAACGAACGACGTACCAAATATTGTATATGTAATGATTTTTATTTGAAAGTTTCATGAGAACCCTACGATCAGATTTAATAAACAGACGATTTTGGTAATTCGTATTTGATTAATTGACTGACAGATGGAATTTAATGTTGCTCTCGTACGAAGACTAGCTTCTCATTTGATTTTGTAATTGGATACGTGTCTTTGTCACTCTCTGGAGCATTCGAAAAGTAGTAAGAACGTTAATTATATGCAGCCTGGTATTAATCAGATTAAACTGATATTAGAATTCTCTTTTGTGATATTATTCTCTTTTTCGACAATTTCGTACTAAAATACCTCTTTTTACTTGCCAATTGTAATTTTTTCTGTGGCGTCAAAAAATACGAAACACCCGACTCGTCGTATCTTTTCCCTGTGGCTTTCAATTTTAATTACATTCCTGGAACGCGTCGAGATACCCTCTATAAATAATGTACGTACATTGTGCAAATATCAACTACGGCAGCACGAAACGCGCCGCGTTCTCTGGTTTTGTTTCGATATTTCGAGCCGGTCAAAGGGGTGTGTTTAGAGAGCTAATTAACGACATATACAAAAAATTACATGTTCGTTGGAAACTGTAATTAACGGTTACCAGTTGCGTCTACCGAAATCTCTGTCGCGTTTATTAAAGCTCGATAGCCAGTCACAGGAATATATGACGCGAAGGTGTACAATTGAGAAAATTTAATATCGGACCGACGAAGACCCTGACAAGTCCCCGTCAACTTAAAATATGGTCCAAGTCGAGGGAGCAGAGGGATAAGTGTCATTCATGGTCGGGTCATCCGGTCCGGATAAAGGATCGAGTTTCTGACTGTCAAAAGGGATCGGGATTCCCTCGAATAATCTATCCGTCCTTTTGCCTTCGCATCTTGATACACGATGAATTAATAACCTATTGGCTTCTGATAAGAACTGTTATTGCTGTCGAAGAATCCTATCATCAGCGAGATATCGTCCGAGAGCTTTACTTCGGAAGACAAATATTTTTCCATCGGACGATTCGTTACAGTGAAACTTGTCCAAGTAATGGATTATGAATGTGAAAGATCGGTAGATTGGCCCTCGGTTTTGGTCACCTTAGCAAGAAAATGTGCATCAACGTCGAGACATTTCACAAAGATCCGGAGACTCCGCTTTTCTTACCATAGTGATGGATAACCGTGATCTATATGAGAAGGCAGGAACACGGTATTGAAGATCGCGCTTGCTACTGCAGCAAGATATTACAGAACCTTCGGAGGGTGTCATAGCTGCAAGAAGAAAATGCATCGGTGGGATGATGGGAAAGAAATCGTTTAAAAAGAAAGTTCCAGCTAGCTGTACTTGTGAGCTTACGAACGCGATAAATCATTCGAAAGGTAGACGTCAAAGTCTATTCGTGGCTTAACGAAACGTATTTCTCTCGTAAAGGAATCTATTTCGAGATGTGTCCTGTGGAAAATAGATATTAGTAATTATTCGACGATAAGGTGTCGTTGTAACGTTCCACGAATATCTTATAATGGAAATAATAAATGATTTCCAGAATAGATGCCGTCAAAGTCTGTTCGTAGATTCGGTTAACTAAAAGTAAAAAATGGATATTGCAAAAATCATTGAGAACGCGAACATTAACGAATCGTGAAAAGACTAGAAATGATTACGAAATATTGGGACAGCTGCTTGTTGTATCTCGAACGTTAACGTCGACGATATTTAGGACACTTAGACAGGCACGTACACGGTGTATCAAAAACCTACTCCTTATGCTTTATATTTGCGAGAAAATTGAAATCCCAGTGGCGGTCGGAAATTAAAAGTTGACCGGTTCGAGATCGAAGGAGACGACGAAGACTAGGCCAAACGACGCTCCGGAGAGACGAACGACGTTAGTCAGCAAACCGCTCGGCTAATCCCCTAATTACTTCGACATGGTTAGCGACCCTGTACTAACCACGTCGGTGCCTGGCTCCGTTCCCCAATCGTTAATTAAAATGGCACTTCCTTGCAGCCGCGGTAATTTCCAGCCAGTACGGCGCGCACAAATCACGACGCGACGGTTAATCGAGCTCGTCTTTAAGCCGTTGTACTCGCTCATTGGAAAATTTATAACCGTTGATACTATTTTCGCCGGTAGCTCGGCTCGTAGTCGAGTTTTTGACTTTGAAGCTCCCAGAATAAATAGACGGAACAGTTACCTCTGAATTGTAACGACGCCTGTAGGCGTATTTAATTATTCGATTGAGTAGGTGGCGATCGTTTCGTTTGAAATGTCGCGTGGGCGAATGTGATTTTGTGAAAGAAGGAAAAAAGTAGTGAAAAATATGTTTGAACTTTATGGCACGATTTCTTGAAAAATTGCGAAATTTTGAAATGCAGGAAAGAATTCGAATGGAGTTTTTGTAGGAGAAAATAAGGGTAGACGAGATTGTAGTACAGTTTTCAGGGAACGACGTCAATTTCCAATAAATTCTCGTAACGAAAATTCTATTATTCCCTTTTGAAATTCCAATGAAAATTGAATTTTTGTATTACCAACGTGGTAAACTACGTTCGCTGAAACTGACGTCATTCGTGATATTTTCACCACGGGAAAATAAAAAAACATCTGTAACGCGTATTTATAAAACGAGAAGTAGGTTCTGAACAAAATCTATTTGCAACGCGTATCAACGCTCGATTCGACTGGTCAAAAATATCGGCGGGAAAATTCGCTTGTATAAATACCACACGGCCGGCAAATGCTACTAAATCGAAGTTTAATTATGCAAAGTACTGTCAGTGGACAGTTATCCATTCTCGTCATAACGAACCCAGGTTCATGACTTTGTAATAATCGCATCGATATGATAATGCGACCATCGCGTACAATGTATGCATCAACCAGAAACCAAATACGCCCGATTTCATACAATTTCGGTCGCCGAATGGCATCAAAAAACTTCCCTGCAAGAAACCTACTCTTGTTTATCATGAAACGCGATAGAACCGTATTTACTCCGTACACTCGACCTATTTCAACGCGATTCTATCGTCGATAAAAAATAGAACGACAGAGAAAATGGTAGCGAAAATGATAGAGAAAACGAAACATGGTCCAACGACGATCGATCCCTTAAGTAATGCGCACGACGACGTGCTGATTCAGGTACCGCAGCGAGGGTGTTGCGGAGTCTGCTCTGGTCGACGACACCCTCAACGGAAATCCTCGATCTTCGTCGTCGTCTACCTCGATTCTGCCTCCCGTTCAGTCAGCATCCGCGGACACGGTCGACGCTGCGAATCTATCGGATTCGAGAAAGTACGTACGATAGAGCCACTCGTCGTACCCAGAAACCTTATTAAATCGCTGCACTATTTCTTAATCGAACAAAGTTGTTGCTTCACAGTCTTCTGTTTGTTGGATGTTCATATACGTATACATATTATATTATTGTTGTTATTGTTGTTGTTGTTACTATACTATTTGCTGGCTGCCCCGCTGCTACACACAATTTCGTTTATTATTATATTCTTAAACAAATAACCGCTAGCGTCGTGTCTGGATACTTGTTCCAGTATATTTATATTATATATATATATATATATGTATGTATGTATGTATATATATATATAATTCAATGGCTGACCCGATGCGATTTTCACCTGTAATCGCGAGCTTTTGTAGGCGGCAATGCTCCTCGCTGCTCCGTAGGAAACTCGAGCCCGAGTTGTTGTTGCTTATCCTTGTACCAACCTTCCCCTCCATCCAACACCCTGTATACTTTGCAGTATTGTGAAGTTTGTTGGCTGTGGACGCGTTCAGCATTGCATGCTAGGTACACCGCGCAGGTTCGAAACGTGGGACGCGTGATCAATCGAGTATTCGAGGTAACTCCTCTTCGTATCTCTCGGTCGACTACGCCACCCATTTTTTCAAACATTAAGTTTGACAAAAAGGATGTAAGCATTTAGACGTAAGATACATGAGAAATTGTGATCAAAGTTTGGCTTGTGGTGAACGACAAGAAAAAAAGAACAGGAAGGAAAGAAGGAGATATTCTTTCCGATTAGTCAAACACGCAAGGAAACGCGCTCGATGGAAGATCGCACTTTTCCCCAAGGAAAAAACGCGTCAGTTCCGTTGAAAACGTGGAATACAGTAAAAATTCTGCCCGCCAGACATACCAGACTCTTCACGGTGCTCGCATTAGAAAGTAAAACCAAGTTTTCCCCGGGTACGCGTCGATCTTTCGACCGCGCCTTTATCCACTAGAAAGTGGGCGTCTGAATGCCGCATCAGTACCTACGACCTGAAGAATGGATTTTATTCCACTGAGCGGCAGTGTTCCGCACAGCGGAATAAAATTAACTCCTATTCAATATAGATTCACGTCTACGAACGTTTCACTGTCGCTGCACCGCTTTTACCATGTTTTTAATGTAGCACTCTCTTCGTCCATCCGTACCGTTTATGCATCTCGTAGATCGTGCGTTTATCACCATTGTGAAAGTAGCGGATCGTCGCGAAACACCAAGAAAAGAAATTCCAACGTGAACGAAGTGTCCGTGAAGATCGATCGATTTAGTTCATCGCCGGTTTCTCGTTTCACTCGGTGCTCGTGGTAATTTCTATTCTCACCTGGTACGTTAATCACAAGTTGCGCGCTATTCCCAGTAAGTAGGTCCGATGACGCGTGCAATCATCGACGCGATCGCGATTCGTCATTGTCGAATGCTAATCGCGCGATCGATGAAACTCTACCAGCCACTGTCCATTGGTCAATTACGTGATCCGTAATGCGATTGATCGTAATGCGAACGACGATAAGTAAAATGTTAACGAGAACCATCCATCCGTACGTGGCGCGCGAAGCTTCCTCCTCTTAACGTCGAATTATAAATCTGAGAAATCGTTGTCTGCTTGCGAACGATCAGTACATGTACGCGTACGCGATAATGTAACCTTGGCGAGAACGACGTCAAAGTAGAACGTTGAAATTAGCATCGTTGCTTCGAGGCTGCGGTCTTTTTGCTTTCGTAAAGTCTACTATATCTATCAGAGTAAATTCTCGTGGTAAAGTGAGTGGTTAGAATCGCACAGAGAATATCGTAGGGTGTGCTCGTACAATGTGATAATCTTGAGCCGTGGGATATTACAGTTATTGCGAGAAGGCGGATAACGAAACGACAGAAATGGGAGGCGTTCCACACGTGGAGGGTGGATTGAACAGCGAGCTGTACGCGGTTCCTGTGAAGCGAAGGCAACCCAAGGATCAAAAGAACAATACCACTGTGCAGAACAATACCCAGGAGAAGCCGGCGGAGGTGGATACCACCGATTCCGAGGATAAAGATGAGAATCTGCCACCCGGATGGCAGAAACACGAGGGTGAGTATCGGATCTGAGCTACGAATATGTAGCGAATGAATACATTACCGATAGATGGCTTGTTGTAAACTTCTCTACATCGAGACGAACGAAAAACGCGAAACGTCTATTCGGATCGATTCGACGAACGATTCAATTTTCTTCCAGACGAGAATGGACCGTATTATTGGCACGTTAAAAGTGGAAATATACAGAGAGAGCCTCCAGAGGCGCCGCCACATTCCAAGAGGGAGTCGCGCAGAAGTCTTATCAAAGACAACGACAGCGTGAGTAGAGATTTAAAAAGTACTTTTAATAAATAGAAATTTGGAAAGAATACTTTTATGATTTGATGTTATCGATAACAGATAAATAATTTTCACACTCTGAGCGGCATGGTGAACACCGTCACCCGCAGTAACACGAGCTCGGCCCTGGATCAGGAATTAGAAAACAAGAGAAAAGTGGAGCTAGCTCTCAAGTAAGATATCATCGATACTTGTTTGTCAGTTTTTCTTCGATATAACGATTCGTTTCATAAAAACACACACACTCTCTCTCACTCTCTTTCTCTGTCTGTTCACCTTTCAGACGAAGGAGCTATCCCGCACGTGCGGATTCCGAGGGCAGGGACAAACCTATCAGATTCGCCGTACGCTCTCTTGGATGGACAGAAATCGCCGAAGAGGACCTGACGCCTGAAAGAAGCAGCAAGGCTGTCAACAAGTGTATCGTAGACTTGTCGCTGGGTAGAAACGATCTTCTCGATGTGGTTGGGCGATGGGGTGATGTTAGTGTCAATTGCGAATTCGATTTTTTATGTTGCAACGAAAATAACGTAGCTACTAAAATATTTTGATTTTAAATGTTACCAGGGCAAAGATCTCTTTATGGATCTGGACGAAGGAGCGCTGAAACTGATAGACCCAGAGAATCTTACCGTTCTCAACACACAGCCAATTCACACGGTTAGGGTGTGGGGTGTTGGCAGAGATCACTGCCGGTAAGTAAATCTCGATGGATACCCGAAGAAGTTTTAACCATCTTTATAATGCATTTATGATTCACGTTTCATGGCTGTTCCATCTGACTGATCCTCGCACAGTGAAAGGTAAGACGCATTCCAAACGATGACATTTAAATTCTTTCACAATCTGTTAACCTGTCGACGCGTCATTTATCTTTCAGAGACTTTGCTTACGTGGCAAGAGACAGATCGACCCGGAAGCACATGTGCCATGTGTTCCGTTGCGATATCCCGGCGCGCACGATCGCGAACACGTTGCGCGATATTTGCAAGAAGATCATGATCGAGCGGTCGCAACACCAAAATCTCGCGAAACCAGTCGACATCAATGGACGAACAAGTTTGGCCACAAGACCGACTAATCTACCCACAGAGCATAGACGCTTCCATAGAAACGGACAAGCACTAGTCAGTGAGTAATTTCCAAAGTTTGAGGATTTTGTTTCAGGCGAGAACTAGATGAAACATTGACCTGTTTTCAGCACAATCGTTTCCAACACCGATGGAGGAGCCAAAGAAAGTGTTGCGAGCACAATATCTCGGATCCATGCAGGTTTCTCAGGCAACTGGAATGGAGGTTCTGAATGACGCGATAGATCACATTGTAACTAACACGCCGATCAACCAGTGGCGAAACGTGAACGTAGCAGTTGCACCCAGTATGATTTCCATCCTTACACCGAACGTAAGTGGATCGATGAGTAATAATACTTTTAAGGAGGGCAGACAGAAATAGTGGTACATATTTCAGGAAGAGAAACTCATCACCGAGTGCAGAGTACGTTATTTGTCGTTCCTCGGCATCGGTCGCAACGTGAAACAGTGCGCCTTTATAATGCACACCGCGCAAGATCTTTTCATCGCACACGTCTTCAATTGCGAGCCTAGCAGCGGAGCCCTATGCAAAACTATCGAAGCTGCTTGCAAGGTGATTGATTAATTTGTTAAAACGATCCCGTGTATTTTTCTAGACTCATTCGATTTACATTCTGTGCTCAATTATACAGCTGAGGTACCAGAAATGCTTAGACGCACATCCGCAAGGCTTTAGAAACGCTAGTAGCCTGAATACTCCAAGTGGAAAGGGTCTTGGCGCTACCTTGAAATCTCTGGTCGGTTCTTTGACTGGGCGTAGAAACAAGCAGGGTGAGTCCTGAGACGAGGCTCTCTCGCTGCAGGTAAATGATCGTTCGTAGCTGCTACAATATTATCTAAAACGAGAGAAGAAACAAAACGACCAAGTATGTTTTTTCGCGATCGATGAACGATACGATCGCCAATCATAGAACACTATGTTGTAGTTGATACCTTCGCTCGTTCCTTCGCAGGAACTGTGGCCGCTGCCTGCTGAGCGAGAAGTGATCAGACACAGACATCTGCAGTCACCCCTGACCTTGAAGTACTTTAGCGGATCGCCACCGAGCGCATCCCTCAGGTCGCTTCTTTCGCCCTCTCTGGACAACAGGCGTATTCAACTGGCCCGTTGGGAGAGCAATCCTTAAGAGGAATGTAGCTGCAGGTTAAGACGATTCTCGACGAGGAAGAACGAAAGAAGAAAGAAAGGAAGAAAGAATAAAGCAGAAGATCGTATTCTTACGTTAACGACTGAATTGTGAATTCTGCAAAGTGCTATACTAATTACCACAGCTATAGTGGACTACGCTTACGTGTGTCGATATAATGTTATGTATGTTACACGCAGTGTCTGACAAAAAGAAAAAAATAAGAAAAGATAAAAAATATATCGTCGGAGAAATAAGACGTGAACCTCGTGGATTGGCGCCACGAAACTCGAGGTAGGATTCTTCTCAAGGTCGAAATGTCCATCGAGTGAACGCTTGCATGTTTCACTTGGAATGACCTTCGAAGAAACGGAAACAGCGTTATCACCGTTTAGGATCCTTCGATCGTGATGCGAAAGCACGTTCAAGGAGTGATGGTATCCTGCAAGGTTTGCGACAGGATAGAGAAAATATCTGTATATATACGGGATGGTAATTTATCGCGCTAAATTTAGTAAATTCGCTGGATTTAAAGGAAGTCCAGAGGAAGAGTGAAAGGGGAACGATGCGTGAGTGACGGAATGACTGAAGTAGCGTCCTAGCGTATCCACGAGGCATTCGAAGATTAAACGAAAAGACAAACAAGCTATAGAGAGCTTAAATGTATAACATACATGTGTATTCTCGGGTGTACAGAAGAAACGAGACGAGGATGACCAGACCACACGAAATAAAACACGTAATACACGTATTATATAGAAGAGACACGCATAGAGATACTCACGCGATGGAATACACGAGTACACATATGCATAACATATGCATGCGCAAAAACACAGACGCGCGTACAGATACACGGACACTTAACACGTGCAGGTAATAGGAAGTTTATTTTTTATGGCGAATTATAGAAAATAATTTTTTTGCACCTTTTTCAAACGAAGGTAATACGACAAATGCTATAGCGCGACCCGTCCTTTAAATCCACGGCAAAGAAAGAGACCGAGTCGAACTTACCAAGCTACGTACCGATCTTGACACTCGCAATAATATATTATCGTACGCACAATCGTTGTGCAATAACGCTAACGCCTACACAAAAACGATTAACGACTCTATTCTGTTGAAACGGTGTAACGAATCGTTATCGTCAATCGTTGTTATCGTTGTCGTCGTCGTCGTAACGCGCCTCGCTGAACAAAACTAATTATCGCTGAATACCATCATGCGCCCATGTGTTGCAATGGCGTCGAAAATTTTAACGATAATGAAGTTCCGTATAAAGGAGGAATAGAAGCAGAAGAAGAGAAACGAAAGAACATTAACACCCAAGAAATTGTCCAGGGAGCTTATTCACCGCCACGACGTTCTGCGGAACAGCTCGAGCATCGACGCTTTAACTCTTGCACGTGTGTGTCACGCGATCACAGAGAGGAATAAATTATATTGCGTACACGTATATTATCCGCAAACTCATTATTCGCACGTGCACAGCGTCGACTGCACCCTTTCACACGCGACGAACGTTCAAAGACACCGTACACTTGCAACCAACAGAGCGAGGATAGCATTCGTTCTGTTCGGTGTCGGTCAACGGAAATCGTGGCACGTTTTAACGAACGTTGCATCAACGCGCATCGTATTCCGCGAATCATTGCAGCTCGCGTGTTTACGCGTACGTGACCACACAAATGCACGACATCGGCGATTCGAAAGTAAACTCGGAGCTTACCAAATTGTACTCCTTACTAGCTAAACGATCGTCGTTTGAAGTGCTCGCGATGCCTAATGTCAATCAGTAGTTTAGAAAAAAAAAACCGTGAATAATTAATCCGTACGTGTATCATCGTGCGCCGTTTTCTCTTCGGTTCTCGTTTTCTATCGATAGCTTTAGGCATTTTTCCATACGCGCCGAATTTTTGCAGCAAATCGCAGCGAATTGTACAGAGAACGAAGAAGAAGGTCTACTTCGCCCGATCCTTGATTATTTTCGTACGATAACCTCGCGATTAGACACGTGACGATGTCGCGAACCGACGTCTCATCCACGTTGTTCCGGCTGTAATCGAACACGACTATGCCGATTGACAACAATGTGTCTATCGACTAAATTTTCTTCGCTCGTTCAGTCGCGCTTCTCACGTTTGACCGAAAGAAAAACGTTCCTAGCAATCGCGGCAATACTCTGGTTTGGTTCTCCGCGTGATAAAAGATCTCGCGACGGACAGGCGGAAAAGCGGCGTCATGCAACGATCTAGAAAAACAAGAACGAACCAGAGAAACAAGATGAAACGGGACAAGGAGCGGCAAAATTCACCGGTCGTTTACGTAACAACGCATGTACTGTCAGCAAGAAAGCTACCGTGGCCAGCAGTAGGTCAACGTTAATGTCCCGGAACGAATCGTCCGAAGGGAAAACTGCTTCCTCGCGAGAGAACTAAAAATCTCTCTGATTCTCAAGGAAGAAAGCCGGTTTATTTTCTTGCTTGCAGCACATCCTCGTCGTCCTTCGATGACGGTCACACGTCGTGGTAGCCATCGTCATTGCAAAAGATACAAAGTTGTGCGGGACCCAGAACGAAGAGAGATATTTCTACATATGTAGCGTTTAAATAAGAAGGGTGGCTGGCCAGAATAGGAAAGAAAGTTGAGTGGAGCGAGCGTGAATGTGTTAAATGGTAAGAAAGAGGAAAGCGTGCATGGTGTAGGCTGCTTGATGAGGGATTCTCATGTGACAATTATACGTAGATGAGGATGTAACGATTAGAAACAGAATCGCGAAGATGGTTTTCATCCTTTGTACATAAAAATACATGTGACGAGGATCACCTGCCTTTTACTATAAAGAAGATGAGAAATAAGAAGAGAAATGATGAGGAACGTAGCGATATTATGAAAGAAAGATGAATAATGCCGCGTGTGCGAAACGCCTCGTCTCATGGCTGAATGTTATATACAGTATCTCGGAAGAGAAGGTCCTCGAAGGTCTACCAGCATTGCATCGCGGACCTTTTTGGAAATTCCCTTTCGATCTATCCGCAGCTTCGAATTTTCTTTCGCCTGTATCTATCTTGCGTTCCTTCCGTTATCTGGTCACTCTCAATCTCTACGCGGGTAGGTTTGAGAACCGTGTCACGAACAATAACTAAAAGAAAGCCGCGCGACGAGGCCTCCCGTGCGACCCACGCTCCGGAAACTCGATCATCCACGTTTTATAGGAAAGAACCAGCGATGTTTCTTCTGCTATTGATATATCGTTGATACGATTTCTTGCTTTGATATACGAATATATATATAAATATATATATATACAAATATATATACATATATATGGTTGTTGAATTTACATTATCATAATGTTAGATCGGGCGGACGATCAAGAGTGGCACGAGATAGCCTCGTGAGCGCGACGAGTGCGCAGATAATGTGGTATGGATGTAAATATAATTATTATACATTTGTGTAGAAATGTAAGAGACTAAAGAGGAGAAGAGGAAAGGTCGAGGAGAAGTTCAGAAGTTAAGGACACCATCGTTGCATCTATCGTCCGAGAGATCACTTACGTCAAGTGAAATGAAAAATTGAAACCGACATATTATTCAGGCGTACACTTAACGATACATACATGCATACACGGACATGCAACACACAGGCACACACATTACACACGAAAGAGAGAACACACATTACACACGTTCACAAAGTACGCGTAGCTTAACTGTCTCCTTAATATAGGTGTTGACACGCTGTCGAGAAAGGTAGGAGGATATCGTGAAAAGAGCGAATACCGAAGATACCAACCACGGGTTGAAAGAGGCGGAAAAAAAAAGAAAGAGGTGGAGGAGGGTAAAGGAGAAGGGAAGCCACTTGTAACTGACATAGAATAGTGCAAACCTAACTATATTTACTGTGACATGTAATATCCTTAATGAAAAAAAAAAAATGCGATCTACTTGATAGGAGAGTTGTTCTGCACAAACACGATGCTTCATTGATAATTATAGTGTCTCTCTCTCTCTCTCTCTTTCTCTATCTTCAAAAAGTACGTACCTCTCTATACCTTATGGCAATTTAATGTATCCAACACGATATTTTCGATCGACAATTCGTTTCGGCAAATAGAGGGCGAACGCTTTTCTTCGCGTTCGTCCTCATTACGGACGACTCTCGTCATCGTTTACTCGATTCGAGCTCATCATTGAAACGAATCACGCGAAGATACGCATCATCGAACGATCATTGTTAATTCTAATTGTAGTCACGGTCACTATCGTCGCGTTAATATGGAGTACAAGTATAGGGAATTCACCGTCATCGTCATGTCGTCGTAGTTAGTGGGAAGTATTCTAAAACGGAAGAAGAGGAAATATCGTTACCACCGACTAGTAAAAATCATGCAGAGGAAAACACATGGATAAGAGAAGAACGGGAAGGAATTTTTATATGTACGTATAAAAATATGTATGTATATTCCCGCGTGACGATCGGCTTTGAAACGTCGAGCGATCGACTAAACGTGTAACGTAGACGATGAAGAACGATCGACTTCTTTCGTCAACATTACGAAAAATCCCACGCGATGCGACGCGATCGTCGTTATCCGAGTGGAAGCCAACGAGATTCTATTTGGAACATTTAGACAAACCAATTTCCGTTCTTTCGTTTATCCCTGGAATAGAATCTTGCTGCGCGCGTGTATCTTGAGACGAGAACAAGTTCTAAAAGCAACGAGGAGAGGAAAAAATAAAAATGAGAACACCGAGCGACGCGTTTCGTAATATTCGACGAGTCCACGTGTCGTTTTTACAGCGTACGAAAGGACAAGACACTTTGTATGCACCCGCCCCCCTCCCCCATTGTTCATGCCCATTTATATTGCGTAGATGGACCGATCGATAATTATAAACGGACGTGAGAATACTATTATATATATACATATATATACATATTATATATATAAATATATATATATATAAAAGCGACAGAATGAAACTACTGTAACTACACCTGCCTCTTGTGAATAAATGCCTATTTGTTTCTTTTCAATCTCGTTGTTATTCTCATGATAGTTTCAATGTATATCGATCGAACTTATAGCAATTTACCGCAACTGTTACTTACAAAAATAAAAGTCAATTTTCGTCGAAAACCTTAGGATTTAGCCTATGTGTTTTAACGAGCCTAACGCGATTATTATTTGAAGATACGACAGGTCCGTAAAACAGATTTTTATTAAATAAATACGTTGTCACAATTGTTTAGATCAGGTGGAATCATATAACTATCGTACAATCTCGACGAGTACGTTTCGACTTCATCGATTACTAATTTACAAAGAAGGTTACTGCGCGCGCGAACGTCAGCACAAACGCTACGCGGGCGCGTTAAGCGAACCGCGTGCAACCGCTTCGTTGTTACTTAACACCGATCGTTTAATTAAAGCTAAGCATTCAGACTGAAATGGAGAGAAAGAATGTCGAGGAACATCGTCGCGGTTGACCGACGCAAACGCATGTGAAAAAATTTCTCTAGCATGATATTGCACTGCCGTTGTGTAAAAGGTTCGCAGGGTCGATCGACATTCGCCACTAGCCCTAACAATGTCTTTGTTTTCTTTGTATACAATTTTCGATTCGTACTACTTAATTTCCTGATCCATTTGGACAGATGGACGGACGGACGTTATTAACCGTTTGAGTCTCAAGCAGCGCGATCACACTGTTTAGATTTTATGTCGAAAAGTCCCAGTACATTTGGACGCTACGGACAATTGACGATATTTTGTATTTCATTGTCATCTTGATAATTTTCATGGAACAAAACTTGGAGTATTTATAAACTAATAATACGCATATATAATAATATAGAGATAATTCATAAAGTAACAAATATGACGAGAGCTATCGCGCCGTTTGGTTCTCTTCGCAATCGATTAACACAAGTGCTATCGCACTGTTAGAGAGTTTTCTTTTTTTCAATAACGCCTGAGACTCAAACGGTTAATGGACATTTAAAAAATCGCATAAATATAAGCCATTAAAATCCTCTCCTAACTTTTGAATTTAATTTTTTGTTTCTCCTCCCCTATTTGATTTAATTTTCGTTCCTATACGGTACTCTTGTCACTAATGTAACAACGATAGCGCCATAAATTCAGTTAAAATTTATCGTAATAACGATAATGTATATTACATAAATCCGTATCATCGCAATCAACGTCCAAAAGAAATTTCGCTCTCGTAAAAGTCAACGTAAAACTCATTTGTCTTACGTTATCACAAACGTTTCATATAATATATTTACAGCCGCGGGTTGAAAAAGATCGATCCTCTTTAGGTCGCCTCGTCGCATTTCGTCCAATAAAAAGAAAGGAGAACGAGGGAGCTGGTTATAGTTTCGCTTAAACGCATCGCCCAGAATAATGATAAGTTTGTACCGCGAGTCCGGAGATCTTTACGAGTAGACGCCGCTAGAGATCGTTCTTACTGTGGTAACGAGTTGTTCCACGACTATGGGAATGACGAGATATTCGCCCGGAGGGAAAAGAAACGTTCGCGCTCCACTGTATACCAAGTAATCGCTTAAGTCTGCCGATTGACGCTTTCCTTCTTTTCTCGATAAATCGCACGCACATCTGAAAAGAAGAAACTTTCTTTCGTTGTCTTGCATTCGAACACGTAACTGTGATATACTGTTCGACATTAAAAAAGAAGAAAATAATAATAATAGCAGTAACGAATCTATTGTCAAGTACGTTTAGGAAAAACCTAGCCACGCCAGAAAATCTACTCCAAGCAAGGTAAACGTCCCATGATCGAGACTTGATTTCGCGATCTTGCTAGTAAAAAACGAGCTGCCCTGTAAACTTAACAACTATACAAATTGTCGTAAAAAACGACGTACGCGAAGCGCCTTCTATGGCGTGTTTGCTGCTCAAAGTTCGAGTCAGCGGTCTATCTCCAAACGTGATGGAGAGATGAGCGAGCGAGTGGTCCCTGATACGCTGGCGGCACAATGAAAAGTAAAAAACCTTTTTTCGAGCGCAGTCTTTTTCTCTCACCGTGCACCGGTGTCTCTTGGCTTTCATTTCGCGCAACGCGAAGTCTACGCGAACAGTCATTTTCGTCAAAACAGACCGAACACCTTTCTCGACGAGGTGCTTCGCTTTTTCCTAGCCGGAGCCACGATTTCTGAATTCTCAGAGTTCGCGGCGGTGATAGAGTTCGTGACAGGCATCAGTTTGCTTCGAACATGTTCATCCAGAAGTAACTGCACATCCATTTGCCATTGTTCTAGCTGTTGACTAAGTTCGATCTTCTGTTGAATAGCCTCCATCAGCTGGCTGTTAGCCTGAAGAACGTCTATCCTCGTTTTGGCCAGTTCCACTTCCGCCCTGTTTTTCCTAGCCACAGCTTGGTCTCGAACTTTGTAAGCTTGAGCCAAAATCTCATCCTTCGTTAACTGCGAATGTTCCATATCGTCTCGAGCTCTATCACGTTCCTCTTTAACCCCGCGCAGTTCGGCCTCGCTCACACTCAGTTTGCTCGTCGTATCAAGCAAAGCCTCTCCGCGCCTCTTTAATTCCTCTTGCGTCTGCTTGTGTTGGTCCTTCACGTTCTCCAGCTCTTCGCGCACCCTGTGAAGTTCCACGGCTAAACCGAGCTCTCCCGGTGCCCCTCTTCCGGAAAGAGCCAAGTTGTATACCTCCTCCACCAAGTCCAACAAAGCACCGGGACAATTGGCCTGTAAAAAACCGGAGGGAACGCTTGTATAGAGAACATATGGCGAACTACTTGCGAGTACAATGCCATTGAGACTCGGATCGATCGTGGAAAGATATCTCTATCGCGCGGCAAATTACGAAGAATCTTATCGGTGCAGGCTAGATGAAAGCAACCGTGCAAACAAACTCTGCAAACACGAGCCACGTCGAAGCGTTATAACTATAGCGTACTTACAGCCGTAGCTCTCTTAAAAGTACCAGTCACAACCGATTCGTTATCTACGATCGAACCAAGTGTTCCAATCGGTGAACTGAGCACGTTCATCGAGTTTTCGTGGGCGCCCGACACGGGTTCCCTATATTGCGTAGCCGGAAACCGGAAATGGTGGAACAAAAGCAGCGAGTTACGCGAACCCCTTACCGAACTAGCAAGAGTCTCCTGTCCATTCGTGTCCGCCTCCTCCGCTTCCGTGGTGTTGTTCACGATCACGAGCATAGACTCGTCGCAGTCACTCTGCAAACCGGAGTCGTCCTCCCCTCGTCTCAAATGGACGCACAGCTCCTTCAATCGCTTCACCGCCCTCGCCACCTCTGCACGCAAATCCTCCTGATCACCCAGCGAGCTTCCGCTCTCCTCGCACTCCATCTCCGCCTGCAGGGACCTCGGTGGTTTCTGTATCGAGCCGGATCTGCCTCTCCTTTCCGCCTCGATGGCCGCCAATGTCGCCGCCAGCTCGTCCCTATGGATTCGATCAAACGATCAAACGATCAACGTCGATCGTACGATAAATCGTTCCTCTAAACTCGATCCAACGAACTCAACTCGTTCCAACAAACTGACATTCGCTGCCACGTTTACGGATACGTGGTTACCGTCGTTCGCGTTTCGATAAGTTTCTACAGGCAAACGAAAGAGATAAACAAACACGATTACCGTGCTCGAGAAAAATCGATCACCGCTTAAAGCGACTGGAAAACCTTCCTCTATTTTCCGGTTCTCGCCTCGCGGAGCGAACACGCGTAGGCATTTGAAACGAACAACGAGTATTAGTTTCTGCTCTTTCAATGTGCGCCATGAAAAAACTCTCCGTTGTACATACGTGGGCTGCGACGATTAAGAAGAACAATCTCCTGCGATTCTAACAGACGGTGACAGATAACTGACCATTATATGGAGATATTGTACTATCATTGTGGACCGAAACGATGTTGGTTGTAAGAGAATAATAAGTTAACGACGACGTGTAGTGTCTTATTACAGCGTTAGACGTCTGAAGGGGTACAGAGGCGCTTTCTGACCATTATCCTTTAATTTATCTCTATTAATCTTTATTGAATGTCTTTCGGTTAAGGACCCAGTTAAAATGTCGTATCTCACCTCTCACGTTCAGCTAGTTTTGCTCGGTGTTCCGCCTCGTGACCGAGCCGTTCCAAGGCCGCGGCTCTATCCTCGGCTTCTTCGAGAGCCGCCATCGCTCTCGCCCTCTCTTCCCTCAGCTCCAAGGACCTCCTCTCTAATTCTGTTCTTTGTGCGGACACCAACTGTACCTGGAACACGTCCGACATAACTGGCTTATGTTCTATTCGATTTCGCTATATCGGCCTGTGTCAATCAGCTTACTGATCTCCCTACGATCTACTACCTACGTTTGCGTATCCGTACACGTTGATGTTTCGTACACGTGATGCAGCCTGAGAGCGCGTGCTTCCGGTACTTTCGTAAGGAGAAACTAGCACGTAGAATATAGACGTGCGTACAATCGTTGCCAGAATGAGATTCAATAGTATGTTAATTAGCGAAATAGGTTTTGGATACGCTTGGTGCTGGTATCGTAATAACAATAATATTGGGTACTACGCATTACTCCTTTCTTTCTATTCGACCTTGTAATAGATACGTGAAAGGGAATACCGGTTGTTCTGTTTGCCTAATACAAGGAACGCTTTTAAAGTTGTAGCAAGGGCAGGTTAACATCTTTAGAAAGAAATTTATAAAGAGGAAAGTAATTACTTTTTAATTATCCGTGAGAGATCTATTAATCAGGTTAATTATCTTACCGTATGAACTACTAATTTCTTATTATTATATACTAATTTTTCTTTATTTACAGATCATATTTTACTTCTCTTACTCATATTCTCTTCTCTTTACTACCTCTATATTTGCAAAGAAGTAAAATCAACCTCGCTAGAATCGATTTGTCCTTATCGGCTTTTAAAGAGATTCTAATTAAAGAATTAGGCCCATTGAACGGATTAAATCGAACTATCTGTAAAACAATTTCATCTACTCAGAGATATTTATATACAAAAATGTTCAGCGTATCTTCTGAAATTATACTTGAACAAAAAGGGAATTAGACGAAAGTAGTACGTACTAGTATTCCTGAAACGATTAAGTTATTCCAAAGTCACCTTTGTTCTCGCCCATTTCCACGTAAATTGCTTCGAGTTTCTTTTCACGAAGTCATTTTCCAATCTCTCGCCGATAAACCGATAGCATGACATAATCAATAACGTGGGCGTAACGTGTAGACAATGTAACGAGTATATTACTCGGAGGGAATTCGCGCGTGAAGGGTATTTCCTGAAATTTGAGTTTCTTCCACGTAAGAAGAGAACAAAGGGCGCCAGTACGAAGGACGAGGCAAGTTAAGTCGATCGTCGAGGGTCACGACTCACGACCTGCTTGCTTCGAACTGGCGTACCGCGCGAACTTCTCACGGCTACGTGTACTTCCTCCCGCGATCTGCCTCGAATTATTAGACGCTCGTACACAGCCCATTGATATCTCCGGGGTCATACATATTCAATGCTGCTAACGCCGAACAATATCCATTAACCACGGTCGCAACGGTAAACATCCAGCTGGATTCCCAGAACGATCTAGCTACGATTATCCAACAATCGTAAGCGAAAACAAACGGGTACTGCGCTCGAGACAATCGTTCGACACAAATATCTGCCGAAGTTACGAGGACAATTCCATAATGGCGTGAAACAGAAGAGAAATAAAATACTTGATTGCGGAAGCGCGGATCTGTTTCGAGAAACGGGCTCCCCCTGAAGCCTCGTTCACGTTAGCCAAATTAGTGGAATTCACGTCGTCTGAATCGATTGAGTTTAATTTCACGTTCATACATGTTGCATCGCTTGACTTTAGATTTAGATTCTGATTTTAGATAAATGTCGAAGGCAATATGAACAAATAAAATAATTGCGTACGTTGCGTACCTAACGTTGCGTTTCAAAGCGGCACAACATATTACGTTGTTTAGCAACTTGTCTTCCTTTCGAGTTAAAAAACATTTAAGGGAACTTGGACGATCTTACTCGAAACTTGACAGGATATTTCGAAACAAGTAACGGGATCGCGTTAGTCAAGGAATTTCAAACTACGCTGAACACAAATGATTCGAAGGTGAATGACTGTACTGATGAGAATGTGTATAGAAACTTGAATAGATGAAGAATAACATATTTCCATGACTTCAAACGATTTGAAGTCAAAGTAACTTTGCCGATAAAGACTCAAAGTTTAGACGAGAATATTTCAAGTTACGTAAACAAGAAATTCACACTAGCAAATTATTTGAACCGAAGCTTCAGATCATCGATTAAATTGAAAGTAACTCGGCTAACCTGAACGTGGCTCAATGCGCTGCTCTCGGAAACTACTAATTTACCTCGTCCCTGAGAACCTCAAGGCTACTGACGTGATCCTGGAGCGTGGTACTTCTGAGGGCACACTTTTCCCTGAGCACCTTGACCTCGATGAGCAATTGCTCTTCCTGCTTCGCGGCTTCTCTCAGCTGATCGGCCAGCCTCGTATTTTGTGCGGTGAGCTCCGCGACAAGCGTCGCCTGGTCCCGTTCCGCTCTTCTAGCTCGTTCATTTTGTTCTTCTAGCTGACTCCTCAATGTTTCCACGTCCGCCTGGAGCTCCAAGGTTCTCGCTTCGTTCTCGCTCCTGGCTTCCTCTAACCGTCGACGAAGCAGGTGCCTCTCTTGTTCCAGACTCTATGACAACAAACAGCGGGAACGTTAAGACTATTATACGAGATCGATGAAAGCCAATTAACAGGCTGTCGCGTGTTTCGATGTCGAAACTTTTCTTCCCGGCACGTGTCGAAACACTCGACTGTGTTTGTCTGTATATCCAAATGATCTCAAATATACATATGTGAAGAATTTGTAGAGAGAAAAAATAGGTAAATAAAAGGCATCCTTTTCCGAAAATGAGATAAATATAGCAAATGGTACGTAAGATCTGTTCTTATCTAATAGAAAAACTGTACAAATATTTCACCACGATAGTGATAATCTTTAGTCAACATAAGGTAGTGACGATATCTAATGTTTCAATATTTGGAAACATCAGAAGTTTTTCGACTAACTTTTTGCAGTGTAATTCATACTCGGTAAATTACTTTCAAAAATATTAACTCTTTAACTATATTTTTGTAATTAATTTCGTGTATGCATTGCCACATTTCTATTAAATTAAGTTACAACGCAAAAGAATATATTTTATAGGATATTAAATCTATAAACTCGGAAAGAATAAAATGAAATACAGTATCGAGTCGAGTTCGACTTTATCCTATACTTTTCATAGGTCAGAGATTTTATCGTGATGTTTCACCAAATCTTCGGTATGCGTATCGTATGATCTCGAACGGAATATTTAGTTTCGAAAGTATATCCGAACGGAGAATACTATACTTTCTCGGTATCCATGAAAGTGGATGTTTATTCACGCAGTCTGATCGATGTAATAACGGTGAGAAATATGCCTAACAAACGATCATGGCAAGAAAGCCTCAGCGCTATTGAATAATAAAAACAGAAGAGTCAAGAACGAACTGCAGAGAAAAGAGCGGCGGTCTACCTCAACGATGTTTGTAAAATCAGCAACTTGAATCGCTTGGTTACCTTCGACCTCGAAGCGTCGTGATCGACCTACGAACGAAGGCTACCGCAAACGTCCCTGACTAGAATATCGAAAAACAGGATTCTGTCGTCGAGTCTCCTTTCTCGAAATTGTCACCTCGTTTCACCGACTTGGCATCGTTGGACGAATTTTAAAAAGGCACGCGGTGACTCACCCGGAGTCGACGCGACGCTCGCCTACTTCTCTCAGGTTCAATGATGACGCTGATCCTCAAGACCTAACAAGATCCGGTGAAAGGATAATGTTTGGGTGTTTCGTAAGAACGCCAAAGCTCCTACGCGAGTTTCATCATCCGTTGAAATTGAAAACATGCACGCTGGCTCCTTCAATTCATTATTATCCGCGATTAATCCTTTCGATACGATCGTCGTCGATATTGCCAAAAGCGATATCAAAAATTGGAATCGAATTTGAAGTACGGATATCATTTATTAACGACTTCGTCTGATATTGCATTTATCTTTGCTACCTTTCTGCGTTTGAAGGAGGCAATTTATGAAAATGTACACGTACTTAAAGAATTAATGAGAGACAATGGTTTCTCATTAATGCGTGTAGGAAGACTACAGACAAGATCATCTAGTTTATAGTTAATTACACGCTCTTTCTTTTTAATTCGTTGAATCGGTTTCCGGGAAACGACAGAAAAATTTATTCATTCCGCTAATCGACCATCACGCGAACGCTTCGGCACGAATAATTCTAACATATCGATAATTTTCATCATAATTTATTTATAATCAGTGTACATATCCGTAAAAAATTCCCTTGTAAATTATAAACGTCTGAGCTTCGCTTTGGACTCTCTCTTCGACAATTACGAATCAGTTAATGAGCTAATTATATCTACCTCTTTTAATTCAATGCTTAAGCGCTTAATTTTCGTAGTCTCGTTATAATCAAAATCATTCGACGTATTTTCATTATGATGAAGCGTGGTCTAATTTATCGATCGCTTTTGAATGAATACATTCCACTCGATAACGATTAGGTATAATTGGACGCGGCACATTACGACTGATCCCTGCAGTTATAAATCACGAAATCGCGAAGCTAGAAAATAATTGATCGTGCTGGATCCCGCATCTGTTATCGTGAAGCTCGTCCAAGAATAAAGCCAACGAATGGCAAATGCCTGGAACGTTCGATTCACGGGGAAATGCCAGAATTTTAATTTGAATGCGTTTCGCATTCGCAACGCTAATACAGAGTTTTGCGGTACGAATTGCGATGTATTTGCGAGGTACCGAATGAAAAAGCAGCTGTAATACAGGCTCGCACACAACGATCACACGGTTCGATGTTGGTGGAGTTTATCGAGCTAGAAGGTAAGTACGGCCTTGGTTTCCCGTGGTTACTCATCGACCGATCGTCGACGCAGCCAAAGGCTCGTGGTCGCTCGATCGCTCGAAAATCGTCGACCACTAACGATTCGATCCTCGAATTAACGCTAATTTTCTTTATTAGGATCGTAATTACGTGTCTCGTAAAAGGCGAGAGAAAGAGGGGAAAAGCAGAAAGAATTTGAAATTAAATTAATCACTGGATGAAGAATTATCAATGGATACGTGATTGTTATCTTTGTACTGTTTTTTTTATATGTGTGTATCTTTTAGCTTTCAGGTAAAGTTGTATCGTACAGACTGTTACGAAATACGTAACGACGTTTAAGTTGAATGAAGAAAGACAAAGACAGAGCACGAGGAGAACGAGAAAATTGCGATTTTCTTAACTCGATATATTATATAGTATATACATATAAGTCTACAAGTGGCAAGACCAAGTACGCGAAAAGGTAAGAATTATGCATCAATAAAAGACGCGAAATAATAATCGTATATCTCGCGTGTGTGCGAGTTGAATCTGTAAAAACGAAGCGCTGATATATTATGAAAAATGAAAAATGAAAAATTAAAGTTACGTGGCTTCGACGGTTATGAAACATTTCCTCGATATTTGTTTGCAATTGAGCAACAAATTAATTCAACGAGTAACGCAATTTCACACGACCGAGGTATCTGGAAATTTCGCGAGTATTTCAAACATTTCTATAGAAAGCATAATGCAGTCACGTCACTTTCAATGCCTCTCCAACAATGCCTATTAAAGACTAACAATGCCTGACATTTTATTGTGCCGATACGTTTATCAAAAAGGCTACGAAACAGCCTTTGTCTTCGCCGATTTTAACTTAAACGTCGGCTAATTTGAAGCCCTACCGATTATATCCACCTCAAGGTGGTTAAACTCCTTAAGGTGGGTGCACAAAGAGAGGGAAAAAACGACAGGTGAAAAAAACGAGGAAGGTGTACGTGGAGGATACAGCACAAGGGACGAGACACGCGGGGCTACGGACAAAAACCAGAAAGGCAAACACGCGTGTGATGCATACAGGAAGGACAAGAAACGCGCGTGTACGCTTTTTCCATAAGGTACATAACATGGCCGAAGGCGACTAGCGGAGATCCATGAGTCACGAATCTCCAACCCGTTCTCCAACACGACTGTTACTCCGATTGCGGTGGTTTCGCTATCCATGACGCTACCAGCTAGCTCCCACATCGGTATATTTCAGAAAACATCATTTCTGACACCTCATCGACCTTTGCGTCCACATAGAATGTGCGATTTCTCGCGTTTGATCTCCCAGGACTGTATCTAAGCTTCTCGAGTTTTTGTAATACTCACAATTAGTCCTATATCAAAGTTCAGCATACATTGATTGGATTTAAATGTAAATTTCTGAATTAGGAAAATCTGTATGTAATCTAAAGAAAGAGCACGTGGTACGATGGGTAAACATTCGCTTCGATACATCTTGCTTGTCTACGTCTTTGAAATCAATTAAGTAAAGAAATTATTACGGGACAATAATAATAAAACAAAATTAATATAAAATGAAATTTGATCATGTCGGGGATTTTAGGAGGTAAATTTGAAAATCGAGATTTCAATTTGAAGATTTGTGTTTGAATGTAACTATTCGATTCAAATTACACTTTTCAACAGAAATTTATTCGTATGCAATCCTTCGCAACGTAGATAACGATAACATTGCTATTCATACCGGACTCAACCTGTTTCGCTATCTAGGATAGGATGAATCATCGATAAGTAAACGTTAATGATCCTTCTTATGGATCGAAGCATTTGTTAATTCTAGTTAAAATCAAGCTCGATTATAATTAAGTTCGACCCCAATTCGATTACAATTATATTCGATCCCAGTTCGATTACAATTATATCCGATCCCAGTTCGGTTACAAACTACACATACGTATTCATGAGCAAATCGGCGTGCATAATTGCAGACGGTATTCGATTGTAAAAACGTGAAAAGGTCCAAATATCGATTGAGTCACGAATCACGTTCGATGTTCCATTCTCGTTTATTCCTGTGCTCTTTCAACATCGAAGCTAATGTCGTCGTTAATGGTCGTTGCTACATCATGACATGTACGTAGCGAAATACTTTCATCAAGACACAGAATTAATTCGCAACGGATTTGAAAAAAGTTTCTGTCTATTACAGACGTTAGATCTGTTACGAAATATTTTCAATATCTGAGAAATGCTATTGATCGAAACGTAAAGCGGATGTAAAACTTTTCTACGTATACTATACTCGTATATCACAAGCTTAAAGAGAATCTTTCATCCTACTAGACAGTTCGATCGATTAAAGCAATGTGATTTGGCAAACGAAAAATCTGAATTTCAATTTCTCATGACTACATCAACCGATATAGCTCGCTCGATGAATTCTGTTTCTCGGAACATGCATAATAACGTTTCCTCCCGTTAAAGGGAAAACCATCCACGACAAGCAGATTATTCTAATTATACAGCCGTGACCAGCAATACATCTTCCGGCACACTTTATCGGACTTCTAATTTAATGGCTGAGCTCCTGTCACTTTCTGCTCGAAGAAACAGACATCCGCCCGATAGAAAGGGAAGTAACCGAAACAAGGAAGCGGAGTGAACAGTGACTGGTACGTATGGACGCGGATCTTCGATTTATCATTTCTCTGTCCAACCGCGTGATACCGCTCTGACTACGAACATTGCATACCTGTTTCTTTGATATGGAACGAACATCATTTTCCTTCGTATACACAGTCATATACCATAAAATCCGACTTTTTTCGTTGCGACTTTCTTACAATTTCCACTTCGACTAATTTCTACAGCAAAAAGTTTTATAAGTTGAAGTATACGCCTATTCGTTCTCATTAACGAGCTCTAACGATCCGCCAATTGCGAAAACGAAATGACGAGTGTTTTACAATATATGGCAATCCGCGTATTTCCTTCCTCGTTGCCGAGTCGATCTTCGTGCCGCGTCTAATTTAATCACACGACTAAGAACCTTCGCGCAAATTTATTTCCTGCGACGAAGGATCATTCCGCCTTTCATGGATCCGCTGTACCGTTAAATAAAAGACAAGAATTACCTAATGTAATCACAGAGACTGTGCGACATAATTACGACGCAATCGTTAAACGAAACGAATCATAGTGTCATAATCGCGTCTTAATTACAGAAGGAAAGAAACGTCTTAATAGCTTCAACTGCCAACTACTCTTCGTTCACTTTTCAAGACGATTATTTTCACGACTATTATTCGAGAATACTATAATTTGCTCGGTGAAAGAGCGGCATAACTACGTGTTTTCCAAAAACGAGATAAATACGGGGGACGATTATCTCGCGAATTTTGAAATCTTTAATAGTAGACTGCAGATTTTCATGCAAAGTTACGAAGGCATCTAAAAAAGTAGAGATCCAATAAAAAATTGTTTCATCTAATATAAGCAGAGTACAGTTGGTCCTCGAGCAACGCGAAAAGTTTGCTTATACGCGGATTGTTTTCTCGATCAATATTGTAAAAGTTTCCGGGATGACACACATACTATGTATGTAATCCGCGTAGTAAAACGTGACTTTGTAACGAATTAGACGGCTAACGAAGAGGTGTTGAAGAAAAAAGCGAATCGCTGTTGTTAACAGAGGATCGAACAGACTGTTCCCATATTATTGCCGCGGTCGTGAGATCAGTCGTATGCCAATAGTCGCATCATCGCAGTATAAATACGATATATCTATAACTAATATAATAAATAATATGTGTACGTATTTTCTCTCTCTTATATTTACGTAATTTTTTTAATAACATTTTCTTCTCTCTAACTTATCTTATAAGAATACAGTAATAACGCATGTATGTAATATGCAGAATAAAGCTTTCAGTCAACAACAGATTATTATATTGTACATGTACGTACATACAGAGTTGTTTTTTTGAGACTCAAAAATTATACGCGGATTTTCGTCTACTCTGAGTGTCTGTGTCCATAGCATTGTTCGAGGATTAACTCTATTCTACTTTACATATATTCTTTTTTAACATTACATGCATCCTGTGCATTTTCGTATCTATTTTACATAAATGCATAAAAATCCGCAGTCTATTTATGCGTATCTATAGCCTGGATTCAGTCAAATAGCGATCCCGAAGGAATCTCAAATTGAACATTTTTAACGCCGTAATTAAATATTAAGATACAATCATGTTCCGAAGAAATACTTATTTTTCGGATCTTCTCTTTACCTTGTTACAATTTTTTTTCTGTTACATAAGGAAGAGGCAGGATCATTGGTTGCTTAGCTATTATAAAAGGAGGTCGCGACACGTATTAATATATTTAAATATTCCAAAGCATACATATTTCTCTAGCAGAGTTCGACTTGACCCACAATTTTTCTACAAAAAATATCTTGTCACTTGCACCACTTTTTCACTCGATACATTTATTACACTTTTCCATAAACCGCTTTTATAAATAAACGATTGCCGATAAACAAGTCTTGACTCGTGCGCAGCTAATCGAATAAGTATTATCTAACGGGTTTCCTGGCGCATGCCACAGGTATAAGTCACAGTTTATCAAAAGAAATGGTGCACGTGTTTCATGATTGGCGGGTGTAGCGAATGTTCGGGAATAAAAAAGAAACGAAAAGATCGCGATAATGGCCGTTTTAATTGGCATTGCACTTCGCGGTGACGCATTGCGCTCGCCTCGGCTCGGCTTTTGGCGTTGCGCCGCACCGTTCCTCGTTCACTTTCCCTCAGAAGAAAACGATTATGCGAGGTGAACCTTCTCAGAGAAGGAAAAGGAGGAGAAGTAGGGAGGCTCGTAATAGAGAGGCAATGGCCCGTGACGAGCCAGGCAATGATCGTATACTATTGCAACAACCAAAGTCCATCCGCGTATTGCGCGACCTGCTCCAGACGGTGGATTAATGTAACAAAAAGAACTAGATTATGGTATAGGTAGGTAAATGTACCATTTTGAAAGTTTTAAATAAGTTTTAAATATACCACGTATATAATGATACTAAATGTACTATTTATTCGTTTTAAAAATTATAAATATGCAATATAAAAAGAGTATTAGATCATGGTGTGTACATATATATTGTTTTAAGAATTTATTGTATTCCTTTCACCTCTATGATCACCTGTTTTGACCTGTTATGTCGAAACGGAATGTGCAGAATGTAAATATATATATTAAATATATGTATATGTATATTAAAATTACTTATATATTCGACGTATGATTTGTCAATTTATATGCAATTTTATATATGTAATTTGCGTACTGGTGTAACCAGTTTATTCTACGGAAATTTTTACAGAGTTTGTCAATCGAATAACCAATTAGATATATGTTTCTTACAGATGCATATGAGCCTTAGCGTAAAAGGCTAAAGTTCGTTTTACGCTGCTAGAAATGTTTTCTAGTATAGCCAATGAATGTCAATTTTGAATTTAAAAAACTTCGAATTCAAAAGCGTTCAAGAGTTACACTGAACTCTGCACACAACTTTACATTCGCAAGATGTTACATCACTGACTGTTCAGCTTTTAATCAAGCGAGCTTAGTTGAATTTGGAAAGTTTTCTAATTTCAAAGTTGTTATTTTTGGACTCTATTCATTGAATACTATAACGAATAATTTTCGCCTCTAACAAGGAACTTTAATCAATGAAAAAGTTTGACTTTGAGATCCTTGCGGTTTTCACGTACCAATGGCGATCAGGTAACAGCAAAGCCGGATACGTCCATAAGCATTAACGTGGACGAGAGCAAAGGAAACCCGTGGCGATCGGTGTAAAAGCGTTGTGTAATTTCTCCGGGCCTATTACGGTCAGAATATCGCTTCATCATGAAAAGAACTAATTGGATCGAAGCGTGACTCTTGTTCGATTGCATTTGCCTCTGATTTCCAAAGTTCTTGCTCGATGCTCTTCCATCAGGTTCTTGCTTAAGCTTCTAGCAGAATTCGAGCGGACAAGGAACATTATTTGATAACACTATATGATATTTTTCGCAGCGGTAAGAAACGAACCGATATATTCTCGAACGTAAACGCGTTGTGTAATTAGAGCCACGTGAACACCTAACCAGGTGCGATGCGTCGAGCGTCACGATTACTCCATCGACATTCGATAATCTAACACGCTCGATCCGTTGTGTTATTTAATTTCGCGCACAATGTACCGAATAACGGGTTCACCAACTTCGACATCGCGTTATCGTTTTACGTAAGCGACAGCTTTAGCTCGATTCCGCGATTGGTTGTCGTTGCCAGCTCCAAGGTGGAACGATTCGGAGCCGTTTACACGATCGAATATTCAATCTACTGTGACGAACCGTAATAAAATCTGCTACGTGTCCTAACGAGACATTTCGCGATTTCACTGGAAGTTGGAACCAGCTAGAAAACTGTATCACCAGAATGGTTTCGGGAGATTACGTTCGTCTCGTATCGATATATCTCGCTCTAACTATCAGCGAGCAGGTATCTGAAAGCTAAGAACGTACCTAGAAACTAGAAACTGGTATATCTAGAAACTGGTTGAAATTATAGGCGATAAGACTATCTCTGTATCGGTTCGGTTTTAAGGAAAACTGCGTTTTGTACCGAAAGAAAGTAGATCAGGAGATCAGTGCGGGAACGCGAACACAATGCGTTATTAATGGTTATCTTGAACGGTAGTGAATTCATAGCAACAATCTGCGCTGCAAATCGAGGCTGATATTAAGTAATTATTGTACTAAATGAACGTTCCCGTGGAAGTTGCGCGAAACGCTGGTAAAGGACGCGTATGTCTGCTCCGTTAGCGTAATTCAGATCGATGATCGAAACTCGTTTGAGAACGCGGAATCACACGTTCTGTAGGGGGAAATCGCGTAACTAAGTAGAAAACAAGGCTGCCGATTATCTGTAGAATCTGCGAAAGTAGCTAGCCAAGTACACGATTAATGAGATTAGCGGCCGATTACGACAAACCAAAAGGAGGCCGGTGTCGCAATCGTGTCAGCGACAGTTACCGTCGTTTCATGGCTACTATTATTGTTTACAAAACTTATGTGACTCACCAGCAATTAAAGCGATGTTGAGTAACAAGAAGTTTGCGGTTCGTGCACCTTTCGAAATGTATCAAGGCTGCCACGATGCGACTAAGTTCGAGTGTTTGCCAAACGTTTTATCTTATCGACTCGGTCGATTCGTCGCATGACGTGTGTCTCGACCAATCGAAGCTTAAAATCTTACGGCAACTTCGATAGCGATAACGATTAAACGCTAGTTTAATTAAATAATGCGGCTTATTAAAGTGAGTGGGATCCACGATCGCGTTGAATTTGAGATATTGAACGATGACGATGGCGTGAAATATCGTCTAGAAGAAGATGCTAGACGACATCTTATGCTTCTTAGATTCTAACGTAGCATTAGTACTTGATCATAAGTAAATCGATCAGCCGCTGAAATAAAACGAAATAATCAATGTGATAATAATAGCAAAGAGAGAAAAAAATGTGTTCCTCTGTGGAAACTGTGAATGATCTAAAATTCTTTCGCACGCGATCTGTTCATCTATCGACGCCATCGACTGAAATCGTGGGAAATAAGGAAACAGTCACGAGCCGGATCGATATTGCCACCAAGAAAAATGAATATTTTATTTTACAATGGTCCCTTAAGCGGTAAACCGCGTCTCGAGAAACGAGCGTATCCGATCTCCCGTTTCAAATCGTTATCCGACACCGACAGGTGAGAGTGCACGCACTTCATGCACGCACTTCACGCACGCACGGTGGCCGTACGAGTATTATGAGAACGAAGGAAAAACCGACGATCCAAGCACGTAGCCACGAAATTTTCCCTGTCGCGTAAAATTCGCGTAGACCGTGCACAATTGAATTGGCGTAGAATAATCACGGAAGGAAAAAAGGTGATTCGCCAGAGACACGGTGCGATAATTAAGTGCCACTTCGCAGTCCCATTTAAAAGAATTTCTATCTTCGCCTTTTGAAGTTTAAAAATAATGCAGTGCATCCATCGAGTTTTGCGATTGTGTTAACCGGATCGTGCCTTAATCAGAGACTCTTGCAATTACGAAGTTAGAAGTTAGTAAAAACACGAATCTCGGTTAGGTAGCTTTTAATTTTTGCATATATAAATGCGACAACCCAAACTATATACTGATAGAGGAATGCAAATTAATAGAAATGAAAGAAAAAGCATTAAAAAGAGCAGCGAGGTACGAAGAGAAAGCCCTAGAATCAAAAAATGAATTAGTAAAGGAGTGCATAAAGGAAAGAGAGAGAGAGAGAGAGAGAGAGTGGGGGAATGGTCAGGAAGGGAAAAGAGCAAGAAAGAGAAAGACACCTACACAGCACAAGTTCAGCTAGCCTGAGGATCCGCTATAAACCTTAGGATTTTGTTAATTAATTGTTCTTCAAACGGACAAGCAGTCGTTGTCCCAACTATGGGAAGATCGGAGAAATCTATTTTTCTCGCGAACAACGCTTCCGCTAGCAACTTTCCCTCAAGGACGGCTAGCATCCTTTTCTAATCAACAACGTGGAAATTGACCAATTAACAGCAACGTCAATTTCCCTCACTTTCTGAACGAAGGCTATCCCCGACGAATCCGATGATCTCGTGTCCTTAGACACACCCCATCGTAGTTTTCCTCTGGAACATCATCGTGACGGGAAGTCATTCTCTCTTGCAACCTCATCGACTAAAAGAGTAACGTCTTTACGATCAGTGATTATTTCACGTTTTGCTAACAAAGAGTCAGACTTAGATTTTGTGAGAACGTACATCTATCATCCCGTTGACCGCGGATTCGTTATCGAACCTGAGGCCATTGTCACTAGCTTCGCGAGTGCCTAATCGCCGTGATTAATTGTCAAGACTGTAACAACCCCGTTATTGTAACAAACTACGACTGTGTTGTACCGCATCAATGGCTAATTCCCGTGAAGACATAGAACTAGACATACATAGAACTAGAACAACTGAAATGAAACACTGGAATTTCTCAAATTGGCACGAGGTGGAATTTACTTTCCCTAAACTTCAGTTTCATATACCTGAAGCCTACGCGTCGACCTAGTTAACCACGACTATGATCCTGAACATCGATAAAACTCAAGACCTGAAATAACAGGAAATCCATAAAATCCAGTCGCCTGAATCCCAGGGAAGAAAGCATCGACCCATCGAGCAGGTATAGTCATCTTCGCGAGCTATCTCCAGAACCGTGCAGTTACCTTGTTAAAGCGTCACGGTACATTTGGAAGTGGCTCGGTACAGGTTCACCGTCAAATCAATTTCACTGCATCTCGACTCGTTTGCAAGTAAATCGTTCGTGGAACAGACTCGCAGCCACGCATGTTCGCTCGTACGAGGATGCTCGTTCTCCGGCCTCTACGAGCACCAGCCGCCGAGAAACTGGCAGAACAATGGGGAAAGATAACGAACGAGGTGTAATAAAATTGAAAACAAACAATCGGAGTTTCCGACTAACGGTACAGAAGCTCTTAACTAGCCTGTTTCGTGACAAACCGCGCTGAACTTCTTCCAACGTCTCTTCTTTCCGCTCTTTTAATTCCACCTACCCGTAGGGTGTCTCAACGAACCGTTTCCTTTCTTGCACACCAATTCCGTTCAATTTGTATCCTCGTTCGTACTCAACGAAGTATAATATCGTGGCTTTATGATCCATCTGGTATAAGTCGTATCCGTTCGCGATAGAGTACCAACTCTGTACAATAAAGGAACCAAAAAAGTGGAAGAATCTACGACTTAGTACGAGGCTTACGGCATCTAACGTTTATCTAGCGATCGCGTGACATCCATTTTAATGGTATTTCGACGAAATCTCTTGGAGTTCGTAACAAAGATTTAATGTCGTAACGATTAACCCGATTGGAACGGTGCTCGTGATCGTTTCTTAAGAGAAAATACTTGTTGTTTTACTAGTTGATCGTTTCGACTAGTTGCTCGTTTCCTCGGGACGGCCCTGTGGCACACGCCGGCGCTCGTTCAGAACGAGCAGTTGAAAACACGAGTACCCTTCTGACTCGAGTTTCCGTGTGGTGTTGTTAAAAACTTTCCCTATACAGTTACGCTCTTACCTACGGCCGGAAACTCGAGCTAAAGAACGTTTGCTTCGTTGCAAAACGCGAATTCCGCGCGTGGGACCAGGAGTATGCATTTTTCGATGCTTGCAACGAATTCGCGAAATTTGCTAGGTTCGTTTGCTAGGTTGTCGTATGGTTCGTGTTCCCTTTAATGCGTTGGTAGGTAAACAAGCCGAGGAAAGAGGGTAGAACGTTCCTTTGAAATAACGGTTTGCTTTTTAGCGGACTTCCGGTCTGCTTCGCATTCTCCTAGTCTTCGAATCACACCGTCGCAAAAGCGACTGCTCGTTCTATGGCAATTAGTCCTGCCTGTGCTGGGAACACGTCATTGTAACACGCACAGATATTCTTCTTCTTCTTCGTGAAAACTGTATCCGCCTTTTGAAATCACACTTTTGCGTCGATTGTATGCTCGGCTGAATCTTGGAATTCTGTTGCTAATATTCTCAATGATTTCTTTAGTTATCTCTGCTGCGTCGAATGTCTGGAAACGAAAAAGCAGGTAGACCACGATCTGCTCACCAAATTCGTAGAACTCAGAAAAGGTATCCCTTTGTGGAAAAAAGAATTTTCCACGGGTCATTTTGACTAAGAACCGCAGCGGGGATCCAAATACCGTATTGAGATAACACAGGTAACCGTATTAACGTAGCTGAGAAAGCGATTCTAAAAAGCGGCGAATATTGTTTCGTATCTGACCCGCTCGACAAAGGAAAGCACGTCAAGCTCTGGAAGTAAATACGATAAATATTTAGAGGGAAAGGCGTAGCAACGCTGGATCCCCTTATAATCGCCTAACCGCGATCTCACGATGCACTTTCATACAAATATTAGCGGCATAATAGTGGTCCGACAGAAATTTCGCATCATAGGCGCGGGCCAACCTCAATTGCATTCGCACTTTCTCACAAGGATTCCTAAGAAATTGTATAATGAACCATCGAAATCTCTCATCGAATCGTAAGACAATAAAGCTAATTGCGTTACGATGCACGATTGAATTATTTGTAACGTTTACCAGTGCAGGATTACGTTGCTCCCAAGTTAATAATTTCTGCCAACGATCGAGAACCTAGACAAATTGAGTAACAGTTGAACAACATTGTTACGAAATACACGTTTCGTTCTCACGACATCTGCCAATGCTATACCAACACTTTATCCAACTGTTTGTTCTCTACGTATCATTAACGTGAAAAGAAGAACACTGGGATAACAAATTTCTGACACGAACGATAATGGGGATACGCCAATGGTTAGCAGAACGATGGTGCGTATCCCGCGGCTAATTATCGCGAGGTTAATGAATTTTTAATAGACAGAATCGCGCCACGAGCAAATGGGCAGATCGCGTAATTCACGCGCTCGAAATTCCCAGGTCACCGGCTGCGAGGAGCCCGTGGAATCTCGGCTTTCTAGATCTCGGCTGTGCCAACCGTGTAAGTGCCGCTTTTTATTGCCGACACGGTGCCGCGATTATTCTACCGCCGCTTTCAGACTACCAATTATACAATAACGAGAGGCAAACGTAGCGGCTCGATCTCATTGCTACTTTAACCCACTTCTTCTTTCGGCATCTGTTAACAGTGCATCAAAAGCTCGGTAAATTTGGATCAGTGATACCGAAGTCCTTGGAACCTCTTGGGTTCATCGCCCTCTTTTTTAAATAAGCGTTTCAGCTACTCTGAATTTTCTTTAAATAGACAATTTGAAATAGCTCTCTGTTATTAGACATGTGACGAATGTTTCGCAGTATTGCAGCTTTCTTGTAATATATTTAATAAGATAATTCAACGAAATTTTTTAAAACTCTTAGGTCTGTAGTTTCTTTTTAAAATACACTTTCCAGTTTTGTCGAATGTTTCGAAATTTGAAACTACGAATAGCTTTCTGTTATTGTATAACATTTTTGATAGCTTTACGTGTGTAAAGTATTCCTACGAACGGTTCTACTTCTTCCGATAATCATCCAATTGCGTTCAATTCATACTCTCATTAGTCTCTAACGAAGTATAATATTAATAATATAAGTACAGTTTTTAAAGTGTTTTAAAACTCTGAAATACTATACTGCGGTATTGTATTCTTCGCTCGATTTTATCTTACTTATTTTTAAAACATAGTACTTCTTTATAATTTTCTGATAATTTCATGTTACAAAAAGCCTAGAACTAATCAATATTTAATTTGAATATCTTTCAAAAGATTTGCATTAATAAAATTATACCATTCAACGAACTGAACTCTAATTTAACTCATTTTCACAGTTACTCCAGCATAGATATGGAACTATAGAATTAAATTAAAAAATTGTGTAAAACACAAAACCGAAATAGCGTCTCGTTATTGCATATAAAGAATAATTATTTCCGTAACATTGAACATTAACACTACATCATTACACATCATTCGTAGTTGTAAATGAAGCAAGCGTGCATTACAAGATTATGCCACGCGAATATTAATTAGAATCTTTAAACGGAACTCACGGTCCTTTGTCTCGTTAACTCCTGTAAAAACACAGGTCAAATTCCTAATGATAGAAACATTAATTCCTAATCGACGTTTTTTAAAGTCTAATCGTCGATAAATTAACGACATTTGAATTTCATAATTTCAAAACTCTTCCATGTCTAATTGTGAGTAGCTCCGTTTCAACGCCTGTACGCGTAAATCCATTGTCCGTTTTCTCTATTAAAATACTTTTCCCTCGATTACCATACTATTTTTCGTTGTTCGACCGCGGAAGGGTTACCATTGAACGTTCCGAAAGCATTATTATTAAATAATCGGATATTTCGCAACGCGTCGATGCCATCGACCGATCGTCCCAAAAGGATAACACACAATCGAACAACCGTTTAGTTGCCACTCGATTCTGCATAATTCATGCGAGGGTATAACAAACCACGATACAATGGAATGAAAGAAACAGCTGGCGGACGAGTTGGAGGTGGATTGGTCGGGGAAACCGTCGATCGGTCGTTGTTAAAATGCTTTCTAGAGGCTTTACGTAACTTTTTAAGCATACACCACATGTGCGATAACGCCGGATACGCGAACTTGTAAAAGTAACACGAACGGATTTAATTAAAGTAACCGGAAACGAAACATTGTAACCATTCGATCAAAGACTTCGTCGTGAGTACTTCGTGCGAGTACTCCTTGCAATTCACACACGCATCTTATACCAACGTGTATCTGGACAAGTTCACGCATAGTCGTGCGTCGTTTATGAACGAGAAGTCCATCGTGAAAGTGAAATTGTTGAAAGCAGCGCGGAGTAAATCGAACAAAAACCGGAGAAAAAAGGAGAGAACCTACGCGTTCATGGATATTTTCTTAACGATACCGGATAAGAATGTACTCCAGTATCGTTCATTTCAGAAATAATCCATTCGCGTGAATCGCGCGTGAACATAATGAAGTGAGAATAGACGGGCAATAACGCGGGTATTAACGACGCGATACAATCGATGACCATATCTCTTTGACGCGATACTGTTCTAGCTTTGTATAATTATCGAACAAAGTGACGATGCAACACCGACGAAATATCGTTTTCTCGAATGTGTCGCTTCTTTCGCGATTCCATGCATCTTCGCCGAACGCTATGACGCAAGCCATAATTATATCCGGTAGCAAGGCGGAAGACACGTAGATTCGTTCGAAAGAAAGCACAATCATTTCTGGAATGCATCACGTTGCAATATAAAAAGAATCGCGAACGCCCAAGTAATCGTAATGTTCGCGTGTTTTGTCTTTCGCTCGGCAGAATTTTTCCTTCCAGCGAAATTGAATGAAACCCAGAGCAGAAAGAAATATAACATTCGATAGAAATTCTCCAAGAAATACGAATTTCGGCGAAACCAATTTCCCTCGTGTCGAATCGCTCTGTACATTAATTCCACAACCTTCCAAAAAATCTTTTCGTATTCAACAAATGGTCGAAAATTTCAAGTCTCGAACAGACGAAGTTTGAAGTAACCCAGTGAACTGAATCCCAGTTTATAAGCGTGAACCAGGCACCGTGTGTAACTAGCATTGTAACCAAAGACAAAAGAGAAACACAGGAGCGTGCTCATAGCGTGTTCTCCGGAGGTCAAAAATACGGTGACAGGCAAAACGCGGAAAGATAGACGAAGAAGCGGGTACGCGGGCAGGCAGACCGTGGTGCCGGGCATTGTCTTTGACGTTACGTTGCCTAAGACCTAAGTGACTTGTTTCCACGCTTTCGTGGCTTTCTGTCCACCACCGTACGACTGTCTACTCCAAGTCGGCAAGTTACATGCCATCGCAACATGCGGACAAGCTACTCTGTGTCTTTTACAATAAAACCAACATCTACAATTGAACGTTAATACAATAGTATACAAATTCGTGTTTTTACGATCATAATTAAATAAATAGAGATCGAAGTTAAGTAGAGATTGATTCCAAATATCATAGCAAATGCAGTGGCGGTCGTATAAGTACGCGAATGCTTGTTCGTAAATCCAATAATTATATTGTGCAAAGTTTTATTTCTCTTTTTTCCTATAATATGAAATTTAAAGGTACGTTTCTTGTACTTTGAGACAGACCAAATGTCAGAATTTTATTGCCAGTAATAATTACACAATAAGTTAATCTGAATGTAAATTTATTCGTTATTTGTGTTCATTATACCAACATTTTGACGTCCGTACAAATTTACTAACGACTTTAACCAGTAGCCGGTGTCTTTTGGTAAAAAGGTTCAAATTTGTAAATTTTATGTAATCGATCGACTTGCACCAATGTGACACTAATGTGGTAGTGTCTCATCGGACGCTAACATTCGGCCTGCACTTGACAACACGTTGTTATCACCACACATGAAAAAGTTAATACAATAACCGCTACATTTTATTTCCTATATATATGCATATATGTGCATATTTTATATAACTATAAACAGTTTCTTTTTCTATGCATGCATTGTATATTCGCAGTCTCCCAATAATCTTTCGCGGAATACATAATTGTAATGAAAAAGATTTATATAGTTACGTGGTTCGAACATCTCAATTTTACGCTTTCCAAGCTGTAGGACGATATTACGAATGCATATAAATTCCACTTGTAGTAATGATCTCGCGTGAGACTTCCATACAAAAACATACATGGAAAGCCATCGTATATGTATATCTAAAATCGCGTTGAATGCTCTAACAGTTAGGTAGAATTACAAATACTGTACAGGAAGGTTCGTGATTATTGCGATTAGCGTGTTTTCCGCTGCTTCAAACAAGTGATTCCGTGATTTTCCCTTAAATTCCGATTGCTCGAGCATCGTTTAACAGAGGGCTGTTAATAATATTTTCACAAGTTGCAAGTTACGTGACACGTAAGAGTGACTCGGCAACGAGCAAAATTAACGATGAAAACGGCGAAAAATCTGGAAATTTTATTCTGGTATTCCCGACGATTTCATGTATAATATACTGTTAGTCGAATATAACGGTTTTTAAATTTTGGATTCTTATTCTGTAAGCACCAAGTGTAAAATAGAACACGATATTAATCTTATTAGTAACATGTAAAACTCAACAGTTAAACTTATAAACTTATAAAATATTTATAAAAAATATATATAATTTTTGAGGAAGAAAATGACAAATTATTTTTCAATAAGATTAGATATAATATACAAATAAAACATAAAAATGTGTAATACAACGCGAAGGACACGAGAAAGAAAACGCTAACAACTACGTTATTCTCGATTTTTGCATTTTAATGTCAAATTTTGTGAAAATGGAATATTTCACTACAAAATAGTAGAGATATACAAAAGCTAAAATAACCAAATGTACAGTTAACGAACTTTCGTAGACTTTAAATAGAAATTGGAAGTTTTTGCATGATTTTATAGTTATCAGATGCGATGTAAAACTGTGTAAAATCATTTTTTTTTTATTTATTCCTATATAGCTGTCAGTGGCAGCAATATCAGGCAGTCGAAAGAGAAAAGTAACACGTTGATCGCGGTACAAATGCGTCGCACCGAACGCGAAAGCGACGCGACAAGGTGAAAAATGAAATCGGCACACGTGACGGAGAGAAGTTTATCAACGAATGACGCTGCGCTCAATGTCAGCGTTGCCATTAGTTTTCGCAGATAAATTTATCGTCTGCCACGATCTCGAATCTCCATCGCGGCACGGCACTCGTTAAAAGTGCATTTGAAATTCAGAGTCGTGCCCCGTGGCCCGATTCCGGCGAAATCCGCGGAGAAACGTTTTATCCGCTCGCGAGCCTGCACCTCGACTTTCATTTTTCGTTTTTCTCCTTTCTTTTCTTTCCTTGTTTCGATTCATTCTTGTGAAAAGTCGGCAGAAGTCATGAAAACTTGCAGCAGGAGAATGCGCACACGCAATGCGAATCGGCTCGCTAATAAACTACCACTACTCCATAAACTACTACTCCAACAACCCTAACCGATCCACTTGACTGTTTCGGCAAATATTCGAATGCCATTCAAAACAAATGAATATAAAATGTTCGTTACTGATCGAATTTTTATCATCACAATCCCAAATATTTTGTTTTCTTTTATAGATGATGCTTGGAGGTCGCCTTTTATGACAGAAACAATTTTACCATTTCTTATGACAAGACAAAACTTGATCCAAAACTATAAACAATATAAACTTTAAAGCTATAAACAATAAATATAAATATGTATGTGTATATTTATTGTGTACAGTTAGAAAATACTATTATTTATATATATATATGCAGTGTTATAAAATCTTAAAAATATGTACTTCAGCCTCCAAGTCATTATATTGCGCATAAAAAATAATGAAAATTTGTTTTCCGCCACGTTTCTCATAAATCTACCAACTACGGGAAAAGTACTGAGTAATTAATAGCGTAAACATCCTGTATGCTAACAAGCAGGATCTACCACCATATTGTAAAATTTTACGTACATATATGCTTTGTTATTTATTATGGAAGTTCTTTTTTAACGTATTCTTTTTTAACGTCATGATTTTTGCTTTAACGATATCATGAACATATCGTAAAAATACGCGCAGTTTCTGATCTGAGACGTACAAAATAAACGCGTTAAAGCTTTTATGATAAGAACAATTGTAAAAAGATAACCATATTTTAGAATGACCTAGACTAAGGACAGCTAGTTGATTAGGTTTTTTTTTCAACGATTCACGCGCGTGCTGGCATACAGTCATCCTATAGCTCTACCTACACTATTCATAGATCAGTTAGAGGCTTTTTTTATTCTATTAATACGAGATGATACGGCGACTCCCTTAATGCGAGCTTTCAGTGTAATGAAACGGTGTGTAACCGGTCTGTATGAGAACTCTAGAGGCAAACCACTCCTCCACGATTAATCTAATAAAACCTTCCCTTACGCAATGCGAATCGGTGCCGTTAATCTTCCGACGAACTGTTATGCCATATCACTTTCAGCTATAACATTGATTTCGATATAAACGAACCTATCGCGAGACGACGATTTTATCGTTTTATATTTTCTTTTTTCTTGATTAAACAGACTACCTTGATCGTACCCAATTATAACATACTTTCTTTATCTCTCGCAACACAAATTGATATAGTAGTTAATAAACTTATGCTGTTTATTACACAAAATTCCTTCCATGAAACGCAATGGAAATGTATCATACATACAAGAAAGGAATCTCTGGTAGTTTTCGCAACAATTTCTTTATTTTTATTGGTAATATCGTATTCAATATAACAATTCGTTTTACAGTTGGTAAATTAACGAGATTTAAATCAATATCGTTTCCTAACGTATATCTAGTGTTATAATAATATAATAACTTCATGATACAGTAATAAAGTAACTAGAATGAGGGGCTAGAAACCCAAAAACATAACCGTTTAACTTCAAATAAAAGCTTACCTCTAATTTTGAAGAGTACTCCTCGGTGAGTGCTTCACTCTGTCTGGTTAATTCCTGGTTCCTTTCTAAAAGCGCTTTTCCCAATTCTGCGGCTAATACAAGGTCTTTGTCGCGTTTTTTTAGAAGTTCCACCGGATCCTCGAGGTCCTCCTGGTCTAGGGAATTTCGTCGCGCTTGAAGGTCGGATATCATATCCTCCAGAGCGTACGGCTCCGGATGGCCGTCTTTTTTCGGTAGCATCGTGATAGCGAGTCGTTACACGCTCGCCAATTGTCGATCGAATGTCACGTGTCAGGCCAACGCGTGACTTTTATTGTCGTTCGTAATGATGACACTCGCGAAACCAAGTGGCCGATCGTCTCAACGTCACAGTCATTTGTAATGCACAAAATGCGGGTATACACACTAATCAACACGGGCAATCCAATAGAAGTAACGTAGTTTGAATGTCGCGTACCACGCGGTACTTGTGTCGCGGATGATTGACATTAATACGTAGTATATACATATCTAAAATCTCACTGGAAAAGCGATGTCATTGAAGCTTGCTCAATCTTCATTTTTTATCGAAGAAAATCGTTGGCGTATGGTATGCGGATAATTGAAATCGGTTGTATCGACTCCTCAACAAAATATATAAAATATAAAGTGGGATCTTTAACTGCTTCTTCCTATACGATTAAAAGCTTTGATAACTAAGAGCTTATCTTCAAGTTAAAAATATTCGAATGCGCGTTGTGCGAATATCACGCTGATTCAAAATTTCGAAAACATAGTTGAATAACGTGAGTCATACCGCTCACCTTCGAATATTGTAAATAAAATAAACGACGTGTGCAAAAATAAAGACCGTGTAGAAGTTCACTTTTTCCTCGCCTCGACTCGTGCACGACACGTTGGAATCCAAACAGGTTCTCTCGTCGATCAGTAAAGTCTCTCACTATCAGGAACGATCAGCTGTGATCACACTCACGGACGTAATCTTTTGACGAGTATATTGCTCTCGAATACTTCCATAAATCGTAGCCAATACACAATTCGTCACACTACACACGCACGTTCGCACGATCGACTCACTTCGAGATAATTTGAAAATAAAGAGTCCTTGCGAGATACGCCGCGATTAAATCCTAGGTTAGCATCGATCGACATTCGACTGATCGCTTGTCGATCGATTGTCAATCGATTGTCAATGCGACATTCTCCGACGAGTGAAAAAACCAGGTGAATTGTTACGGGACTAATTCCGTTGTTCTGCTCCGTTTCCTCGTTATTACACGCGAACGTAGAGGCAGCAACGATTCCTGACTTTACGATAGAAAGTCAACAATGTAACCACGCTTCGAAACGACCAACATGGGTATAACATACGGACGTAACCCCTCTACCGTCTTGCTCACGATCGTTTCCAGGTACGATACACACGCAAAAATTGCCGCACTGCTCACTACGACACGTACATAAATAAGTGATCGATGCACAAATCGTATTCGACTACTAATAAAATTACAACGATTCAACGTAGTATCCTGAAACTCGATGTTGGACATTAGACTGATATATCAAGGAACACTAGCGTCTGTTGTCGATCGTATTCTGCGACCCATTTTTACGAATATCGATATAACCTTCGCGACATAACAAGTGCTGTACTTGTTTTCAGTTGTCCTTCGATAAATATGACGTCAGTGGTTCAGAATATTCTGCCTAACACTTGAACGATACCGATTTCAATGAGACGATGACGCTTTTGTATTCCGTTCCGTCTTGGATTTCGACAATGTGGAAACGATACGATCACCGTGGAATCGATACGATCGTCGTGAAAGGAGAATGATCTTTTTCACCAATAATCCCCTTTATTCTCGTTATCCTTTGCAGATCCTTCTGTACAAGACAATCTCGACTGGCTCGTAGCGTCACCGTGAACTCACTGTTTGCAAGAAGCACGCGCAGAAGGACACGGACACACGAGGCGACCAGCTCGCCGCACCGTGGTCGGCCAGGTAGTGACTCACTAGCCGCCAGTAGAAAATAAATATTACGGAATCGTGCGCCGTGCTTCTCAGCCAAGTAGAGATCCTCCCACCTCCGAGACCTCGGCTGAAAGTAATTCGTTCGACTGGTCAGGCGCGTTCCGCTACGAAAACGTTCACTCGCACTGCTAAATTCGATCCTCTGTGTAATTATGTATCTCGATTGTGATCGTTCGCATCACCACCGACGCTACGTTATCGCATTAGATTATCTTCCGAGTAATTTACGTTTATCTCGCATCGTGTATGCATAGTATTCAGTATTCACTTGTTCTTCGCATTGTAATGACTATAGAAAGAAAATAAAACGCGGGATAATAAGAAAAAATACAGTGTGACAGGATTTTATACGAAAACATAAGACAATCGACCTGCCGACCTTTCCCTCTATAAGCATACTAACCTCTCCCTTGGCTGTACCCACCACCAGCGTTACCCCCACTGCTTGACCCACCTGGTCGAACCGCCACCTGACTCGATCTCACGAAATCTATGGATCGTGTTTAACATACGATCCTCCTACGTTTACCGCTGTTACCGATGTATTATGTTAAAATAAATGTTGAAATTCCTATTACTTTCTTTTATATCGACCTATAAATTAATATAGCACAAAATAAATAAACTCTTTCGAGAGTTAGAAAATATGTTTCATACAAAATGGTTCGAGCAGTTTTCACTGTAATTCCAACGTGAAATTGAACGAACGAATGAAAAAAAAAGAGATGCATCTTCGCGAAAGAAAGAAACTTACTTTATTATACAGCACTTTACAAACTGCCTAGTAATAGATCGATTAAAGGAAAAGTATGTAATGAAATTTACATTTTTTTGAAGAGCTGGTGATCACATGACACTATTCGTTAGCAATCAGTCGTTCTTAGTAATGTAATTATTTAATAACATTAGTTTTCATTAAACGACTTGCACCATCTAGTGGTTTTTCGAGTAACTGGTTTTATCAGAAGAAGTAAAGTGTCACTTTGATATTCAACGAATCATTTTAATCTTTTTATACTGTTTTTTTCTTCTTTTTTTTTTTAGAAACGATATATTTCTTCGTTATATGCTTTTTTAAATTCTTTGCAAACCGGTCTTTCTCGTATAACGATGAAAGATCACTTGAACATTTCTCGCTAACTCACAAAACGAGGGTCCCGTCACTATACACCCCTGAGAGGGTGCTTGGCAACCGGAAACATCAACAAGAAAGAATAACGGTGCCGCACGTACAGCTAGTAGAACTATATAGGGTGGCAGATGTGTTTCTCAAATGTCGCCGCTGAACCTCATCGACAGTTACATTGGGAAAGTGTTTTCCTCTCCGTGGATCCTAAAGATCATCTACGTGGACGGCGAGGAAGACACGGATGTGAACGTTGCCAACTTCCGGAAAAATCTCGGATCCATTGAGCGTAACTTTCTATAAATGATTAATAAATAGTGAGTTTCGCACTAACCTTTATACTTAGACGTCAATCGATGAAAAGAATCTTAAACAACAAGTAGTGTATAGTTTGTAATAAAGTTTGCACAATAAATAAAGTTTGAGAAATTGTAGACTAACTGTAACGTGTATGTTTATTGTATGTCGAAAGAAATAAGAAATTAACATTTAAAGAAAAATGATAGTGATAAAAATATAACAAAATCGTACTATGTTTTGAAAGGTTGTAATTATTGAAAAATAAAGCTCCATAATGGCGCATAAACTGCAACATATACCGGACGAGATAGAACTTGAGACGATAGCTATAGCTGAACTTTCAAGATTGAAAAGGCAGTATAGGATAATGGAAAATGATCGAGGTGCTTGTACAGAGGATGCAAAATTACAACTGCACAATCAAATGAACATGATTAATCGGTTGGAGTACGAAAAAGCGGAACTCGTTCTTCGTATTAAAACTGCAACTTCGAAAACGTTTGTTCGTAAAGATGAGGAAATGGAAGAAAAATTAAAGTGTATGTTAACAACGCAAGCAAAATATGACGAGATGATAAAGACGGAGAAAGAGGAAATAGCAGAGCTCGATAATGAAATTCACAAGGTTTATCAATCGTCGATATTGATTTCAAGCACGAATGTTTCAAGATGAAACGATACTATTAAAATGCTTTATTTTCAGTTGTCAAAAGAGGTTGAAATTTTCAAAACAAAAATTAAGACAGACACGCAACTAAAAGAAATATCTTTGCAACAAAATAAAATGGTTTATATATTGGAAAATCGACTTGAAGTGGCAACGAAAAGATTCAATATTGTAGTTGCTCAAAACCAAAAGCTTCGAGAAGAAATCGAAAATATGTTGAAGGAAAGATCGCAGTTCACAATACTTTGGAATAAGTTAATTAATCAATTAAACGCCGGAAAACAAATAATCAATGATTTAATAGAGCAAGCTACCATCGCGTTCAATCAAAGGGACGAAGAATTGAACAAGATTCAAGCTCTTCGTGAGAGGTACGCTTTTAAAGAATCTTTTATCTTGAATATTAGTATAAAATGAAACTACACAGAAACGTACTTAGTATTGTTGCCACAAGTTTCACGACACTCTTTACCAACGAATAGCTGCGAAAGTTGAAAAGATTGGATCGTTGTCCCCATAACTCTAAGGATTACATTAATGACCTGAAAGTTATTCGTATTTCACGTAGAACGAATTATCCATCGTTGAATTAGAAACTCGGAACCAAGAGTAACGATCGGAAATCAATGACGCGTGATAACATCCGGTGATCTCGCTTCTACATCGGTTATCCAATATTTTATTTGTCGGATCATTAATTGACTTACACTTCTGTTGCTTCCGGTGACGGTGTACAATCTTTCGAACAGAAATGAACATTGAAATATTATTTTCTTTAAAGGGGGCTAAGAGATCTAAAGGCCCACGTGTCAGAAATGTGCGAATTACAAAGGACAATGGACAATGAAATGAAATTGCAAGAATTTCTTGGTGTAAAAGGACAATATCGCGAAATGGGTGATTTGAATGCAAAACGTGCAGCTGAAAGGAAAGCGAAAATAGAAGAGAAACAAGATAAGATCGAGAATTATAAAAATATCTTACAATTGATTAAAGAATTCACCGGTATTTCTGTTTTCTTTATCTTCCACATATATCGCGAAACAACACGAAACATAATATTAAAATACATATTAGTATTAATATTATAATAACATTAAAATAATATTAAAATTCAAAAGTAGTAAATTTTTGTAACGAATAATCGTTTTTGTAGGCATGCACGACGTCAATAAGCTGATAGCGTATTTTATCAAGCAAGAAGAAGAAAACTTTGCTTTATTCAGTTATGTGAACGAATTAAACGATGAACTGGAAGGTCTCCAGTCGAGGATGGCTCAGTTGACAATAGCTATACAAGACGCTCGAATTACGAACGAAGTTACCGATCAAGAACAGGCCGAAACATTGGAGAAACTCAAACGAGAACTTGAAGAACAAACCGCTCTCGCTGATGCGGCTGAAGAAAATCTGATACAGGTGACATCTTACTAATTCCATCGAATATCAGAGAATCAAAATCTACGAAATCAAACCACGACGTCGAATTTCCTTAAAAATTAAATATTTCTGTTCAAATGAGTAACTTTATTATTTGTTTCAGTGTGACGACGTAATAGAGAAATTGTTAAAAGGAATAGATTCTCTCTTTAAAGCAATTCGTTGTGACAATTCTCCGATCTTGCAACTGTTAGGTGATAATGAACAGATAACAACGTGCAATGTCATGCTATACTTAGAAATCATTGAAAAACGTATTACTCAGATGTTCCACAAAGTATATTGGCTAGATAAAGCTACCAAAACGCAACAATTACGACTTGACGAAGAGAGAAGACCCAGATTGAAAGTGCCTCCTATTGAATATATTGCTCCTACCCAACCCTGTGCCTTGTAAGTCCTTCGATCCCATCTACCTCCATCTATTCCTCCTTTCTTTCTTATCCTTCCCTATTTCCAATATTTTTGAATTTTTCTTATCTGTTTGTTTTCGTTTAGCTTCTTTGCATGTAATGTTTATAACGAATATTTATTGAGAAAATTAAATTGTATAGATGTATCGAAAAAGAAGAGTTACAGATCGTATCCGAAGGTTTAGAACATCCATTAACGCGCGATGAAGCTACTAAAAAGTTAAAACAAAGACTCGAAGAAGATTACTCGGAACTCCTGCATAATATATCTGGTTGTCATTTACCGGCAGCTAGGAAAATCATACAGAAACGATATCAATAAAATGGTAACAGAAAGCCTGTAAATTGGATACACAATCATTAACATTTACGAAGTACAAGGTAATTGGCTGAATCATCGACGTAATTGTGAAACTCGTAAAACTGTTCTGCCACAAATTTTCAATCCAATTTTTAGTAACAATAGTAAGATACTTATCAGTATTATATATATTTAATTTCTTTAGAATATTTATTTACAGTAGCTGGACAAGTAATTTCAAGTAAAACGATTCTCTTATTTCGCTGCGCGTTTTTTTGCAACTCTTATGATTCGTTTTAATTCAAGAATGGTTCGTTTAATATGATCTAACTGTTGCTCGACGTCATCTTTGCTTACAGTCACGGGAATATCCTTTCTCTTGCAGATCTGTTGATATAGATTCCAGCAACACGTTTTTACTTGCATGTGCTCCAAATTTTTCTCCGCTGCAGTTACTTTTATTTCAGCCACGATTGTTTCCCATTTACGAGCTTGTACTTCTGCCCAATCGCGTCTTGCTTGTAGTTGCGCTAATTTACTATTCAACCCCATAATTTTTTGTGACTTTGACTCCGTCATATGATGCTATAAAAAAAGAGATACGCATCCTTTCCATTGTACAATTATAAATGGAAAACTAATAAAATATATCTTAAGAAAATTACCATCTCTGTTCCCCTTTCTTCTAATATCTCGAGATTTTTATCCTGATGCTCGGACAAAATCGTTCGTGCTTCGATTAAAGTTTCGTAACGATTAAAAATCTCAGAAATTGAATGAAATTCGCCTGTTTCGACAATGACCCTGTCTAAATAATCATGATATTTTTTATATTCTTGTACATATTTCTTCATCCTATCTCGAACATCATTCATGTAACTTAATTTTTCTTCGAGTTCTTTTATCTGAAACATATGTTCTCTACTAAATAAAAAATATTATATTTCCACTACTACGTAAATAATTTTCTTTTATTAATTTTATTGTGATATGTTACTTCTTCCATCCTACTTGCTTGACGATCACGTTCTTCTTTAATTTTGCTATCCGCGCGATCACGTTTTTCTTGATTTTCTCTCACGAATCTGTTGAATTTTATAAATGATTCTCGGAGGAACAATTCCTGACGTCTCATCTCGTCCCATTGCTCGTCCATGAATTTCCGCTTTTTCTCTTGTTCGACCCATTTTGCATGTAATCTCTCTTCGGTTTTTGCTAACTCACAACGCGCTCTAACTACTTCTAATGCCGGGTAAACTCTTGGCTTATCCCATTCAGGATACTTTCTAATACATAAAAGACAAAACTCACATATCTTAGGAGATGTTAGCTTTTTTTTTTTAATTATATAAAGAAAAAGCATAAAAATAAGATACTTTGACAACCTTTTTCATAAAATTTTACATCAGTTTCCTAATTGTTATCGAACTGAAAATAAAAGAATGCAAAGAATATACTTGTAATGTATCGCAAATTGATCATATGAAATAGTTTCTTTGTTACATTACTTAACATCACGATCTTTTTGCTTCGAGAGGAAGTATTCCGTAACAGCTTTTTGCGGGTCTGCTGTAATAACAGCTCGTCGAATAAAATTTTTTACTTCTTCTTGTATGGTAGCCATTTTAATTTAGTACAAAGTGATGTGAATAAAAATGAATGTTTTAATACGATGTTCACTAAATTTTTAATATTCCACGAGAAGATGTTAATTGTATGTATAATCCATTGATCAAACAATTTGAAATACAGGTTTGTTTCTTTACTAACCAAAAATCCCTAGATTTTCTATGTAGCATATTTTAATTGAACATACATCTGGACCATGGACATATATTAGATATAACAAGTTCAATGACAGGTAAATACAATTAGAAAAATTGTATTTAAAATAATTAAACGTATTTTATTTATTTTACATTTTTACAAAGAGTCAATTACAGTAATGTGGAAAATCACTGTACGCTATAAGGGAATGGAAAATAAGTATTTTCAGATATTTATTGTATAATATGCAAATTTTACGAGTGAACTTCTTGTCCTAAGAGTGAAAGTTGTTTAAGTAACTGTTTTGCATTAATAAATGTTGTAGAACCATACGTGATTCGTTTATTGACCCCAGCCCCACTTTTTTGTTTTACATAGTCCACTAGGTTTTGATATTCTATGTAATTTCCACCACCAACAATAAAAACAATTACATCTTGGAATGTTGGTCTGTTCTTTGGCATTTGTTCTGTAGGTTTTAAGAGCTTTGGATCTAAATAACAATAATCATCTGCTTGAGATGATTGCCTCGATTCCATTAATTCATCAACTATTTTTGTGACTGGTAAATTATGCTTCTTAACAACCAAATTTTTTACTCCCTCCATTACAAATGATGATCCTTGATTCATTAATTTTGAAAACATACTAACTGTTTTAGTACCACCACCTTCGTAATTATTTTGGATTTCTGCTATTCGGGTGTAACTTCTTAATCGTTTTATGTATATTAGAGGATTTAAGTCACACCCAGCAGCAAATAATGCTGTCTCGAGTTTACTATATTCACTGTCTGACATATTTGTACAAATATAATATATAATAGCAAGACGTAATTTATCTTCCGGAGTACCACAGTCTGGATCACTTATTGTTTCTAATACACTTCTATCTAATGTTTGCCTGCTCATTATTTTCTCTTCTAATTCAAAAAATGTGTCGAGTCTCCTGGACTTTATAAAATTCAGAATACCTGTTGCAATTGATGTATGCATATCGATCAATCGTTTCATTTCCAAGAGTTGCGGTAGATTATTAACAGCATTTGTCAAACGTGCTGTATTATTGGAAACCATTGATAATGCTACTTCACTATCATTATCAATACCCATAGATGATTTGAGCTTTTTAACATCATCTTCAAAAGTACGATATTGTTCCAACTCTTCTTGTATAGCTTCAGCTACTCTAGGGAATGGACTACCTTTATGTTGACACCAAAATCTATCTCTGTTATCTAGTTCATAAGCCCTAGTCTTTGAACGTGTTCCTCCTGCGGGAGATCTTCCCACATTTTCTTCGACAACAAGTCTATTCAATGTCATTTCTAATACATCATGCGCCAATGCTTGATAGGTCCATGTATGATGTAATGGTGTTGCCATATCTATGTTACGATCCAATATAATTAAAAGTGGTCTTTGAAAACTATAATGACCAGTTGTCTCACTTTCAAATAAATTATTTCTTGTATCCCAAACATTTTCTCTTAGTTTTTTATCAATCATTTTAGCAACCATTTCTGCAGCATTTCCTCTCGGACATCTTATAACCGGTACAGTACCCAATGTAACAAACACAGAGAAAAGACAATCAACTATAATTTCCATTACAGATTCCATTTCAGTGTCTTTTACTTCACCCCGATTAATTGCATGATACGATATGACATCGCTATTTTGATGTCTCAGGATAAATAAATCATCCTCCAATGATATAAAATTCAAATATTGATCGAATACTTTGTGAATATTTGACACTACACCTCCAAGCAATGCAGCAGCTGCTAAATCTTCCATCTTCTGCCTGGTTATTGGTGATATAAAATTCAAATGATAAATATCATATAATCCATTTTGCAAATCTTGACCAATTCTACCAAGATTTTCATCTGTAGGTGCACAAAAGTAAATAGCTGGTACTTCAGGAATAGAATCTCTGTCAGAATGTAATTGCATATGGAGTGTAATACCAAGTTCTCTGAGCTCTTTTACAGATATTAATGGTGAAATAATATCCTGTCCAAGTCTATCATAAATTAAAACTTTCCATACAGGTATTGCTTCTTCTAATTTTTTTTCCGGTTGATTCAGATTTAACATCAGTTTTAAGGCATTTATTTGCCTATCACGAAGACTCATCATGGTTAACTCGTTTATTGAGGTCTTTATTTTTTAATACTTTCCTCACTTTAATAAATATTTTAAGTTTTATAGATGAAAAGATTTCTTTACAACTCTTTTTGATTAATATTTTGTGATTATATAAAAAAATAAAAGATTTAAAACACCATAATATAAATAAATATGTCAATATTCGATTCTTAACTCTAAATTGTCAAAAAATACCCATACAATGTAATACTACTAGGACTTAACACTGTAATATGGAACACATCAATAGTTCTCTGAAATGATGCAAAATCTCTAGATCATTGCTGATATCTCTTATATAAAATGTAATTAAAAATTGTACAATTATAATATCTTTAAAAAATATATACCTTTATGCCTTATAATACTATGTAAAAATAAGGAAGTATTTTTTAAATTTATATATAACTAGATGTAACATAACATTATATGAAATGATGTGAGATTCTTTATGGCTCTTATTGGTAGCATTGGCCGGCAACAAAATGGAGACCTCATTTTACTGGGAAAGTAAAATCAAAGAAAAGTTCGATGTTAACATTAGACTATTGTGCGTGACATGTAAATAATAAACGAGATAGTGTTTGTATAATATTAAAGGAACTAGTTTGACCTTCAAAGGACAATATACATTGAATATTCGATGAGATTTCGGTGATACGTTTCTGACAGCATGTCTGCAATGGCCGATGACTCTACTTCTCTGCCAAAAAGGCGTCAATTGGTAAACAAACCTAGCATAACTTTTTAATTTAACATTAATTACAATTGTAAAAAAATCATATTTGTCATGAATTTTATTGTAGCGAGAAAGAACTCGAAAGTTATATACAGACGACTGGACCATAGGCGATGAGGAAATTGAGGGTCGTAGGACTTTCCAACTCGATGAAAAAATCGAGTGTGAAAGATATAACCTTAACAATTTTACCGGGTTATTCCGTGAAATGGCAGGTTCTGAATTCAATTTAGCATACCTGCAAAAGCATGGTCTGAGCATACCATTGCTCTTTAGGGATAAATCTGGATTGGGATTAAGAGTCCCCAGTACAAACTTTACTGTGAATGATGTCAGGACTTGTGTTGGTATGTTTAATTTAATTAAACATATTTTATTTAATATCCAGATTATTAAAAAATATTCATTGTTAATGTTTGTCAGGTTCAAAAAGGATATTGGATGTAATGGATGTTAATACACAGAAGAATGAAGATATGACAATGAAAGAATGGCAGAAGTATTATGAAGATCCCAACAAAGAGCGACTGTTAAATGTAATTTCATTAGAGTTCAGTCATACCAAGTTAGAAAATTATGTACAATCACCTGAAATAGTGCGACAAGTTGATTGGGTAGATGTTGTATGGCCAAGACACCTAAAAGAAGCACAAGTGGAATCAACAAATCTGTTGGAAGATATGATGTATCCAAAAGTGCAAAAGTATTGTCTCATGTCTGTAAAGGGTTGTTATACAGACTTTCATGTTGATTTTGGTGGAACCAGTGTTTGGTATCACATTTTAAGAGGTGGTAAAATATTTTGGCTTATTCCTCCTACTGAAAAGAATTTGACTCTTTACCAAGAATGGGTATTAAGTGGTAAACAATCTGATGTATTCTTTGGAGACATGGTAGAGAGATGTGGTAGGATAACTTTAACAGCTGGCATGACTTTGTTTATTCCAACTGGTTGGATTCATGCTGTGTATACCCCTCAAGATTCTTTAGTATTTGGTGGAAACTTTTTACACAGTTTTGGTATTGAAAAACAATTAAAAGTTGCACAAGTAGAAGAACATACAAAAGTGCCACAAAAATTCAGATATCCATTTTTCACCGAAATGTTATGGTATGATGAACTATTTAAGAGATTCAAAAAAAATCTATTATATTATCTATACAGCGATTTTTTGTTATTTATTACAGGTATGTTTTGGAGAGATATGTTCATGTTCTTCTAGGCAGAAGTCACTTGGATATTTCTGAATCACAACGTCAACATTCAGTACCACAACACCACCAACATGTACATTTAACACCATTTGAATTGCATGGTTTAAAAGCAATAGTTATGTATCTACATTCATTACCTTCCACGAAGAAGAATGTGCCTGAGCTAATTCGTGATCCGGTTGCCTTAATTCATGATGTTCGATGTCTAGTAGAACAACATAGACATGATAATCCAGAAGCAGCTGTAACAGGGAATCCTGTTTTACCACCTCCACCTCCTTTGACAATTGCTGAAAGAGTATGTATAAAATGTTAAATTTTATTAATAATGTTTATTTCTTACATCATATTTACACATATCTTATGGCATTACTGATATAATAGGAACGCTTGAGGATAACTAAGAAAAGTTTTACAAAGATTCAGAGACATCACTCGCAAGAAAAGTCTGAAAGAGCTTTTCCGCGACGTAGACGTACTAGATGTAAGAAGTGCGAAGCATGTACAAGAACTGATTGTGGAGAATGCATGTACTGTCAAGATATGGTAAAATTTGGTGGAAGTGGTCGTGCCAAGCAAACGTGTTTAATGAGGCAATGTTTGAGGCCTATGCTACCAGTTACTGCAGCTTGTAAAGTTTGTCGATTAGATGGTTGGGGTCAACCGCCTGCACCGTTAATGGGTACTTATTTATTTCTTTATTTCTTTCAATGAGTTATCAATTTATTGTTAAGATAATAAGTAGAGATACTTCATTTTTAATCTTCGATACAGGAAAGCCAACACCTACAGCTCCGTCAAGTTTAGTAGAATGCTCGATATGCTTCGACATTGTACATCCTGAATGTATAGGATTGGATCCACAAACCATAACCGTCAGCGACGATTTACCGAACAGTTGGGAATGTCCCGAGTGTTGTGAAAGCGGTCGAAATCTAGATTGTAGACCACGACAACCTAAGGCTCGTGCTCGAAAACTTTCCGTATCTAGTGCAGCTTCATCAGCACCCACAACAGATTCTGAAAGGGCTACCACACCAAGTAAACGTTCAAGACCCGATCCCAGCGATGTAAGTCCCCAAATGGAATCTGAAACGGTCTAAGAATACGAAATTATTCATGGTTTCTATACAAAAAATTCCAGGCATGGAATGACAGAGAACCGGCTGAGGGTGAACAGCGAACAGCTTTGCGTACACAATTAGCTGTACAATTAACTGGTTCAAGTAGTAAGTCATTGAAGAGGCCCAACGTGGTGGTTAGGCCTGTTCCACTTCCGCCTGTTCAAAGACCAGGGCCCGATTTTAATGGACAATCTTTAGCATATGACAAGACAGCATTACTTGCTATTTTTAGATTTTTAAATATAAAGGACCTGGCGAATTGTGCCTTGGTTTGCCGTACATGGGCCAGATATAGTATAGATCCTAGTTTGTGGAGAAAATTGGATATGTCTCATTCCCATCTAACAGCTTTACACTTAACTGGTATAATACGCCGCCAACCGGAAAATCTGTCCCTTGACTGGACGAATGTTACTAAAAGACAATTAGCTTGGCTATTAAGTAGATTACCACAGCTCAGAACATTATCTTTACAAGGTTGTACGTGGACTGGAGTCTGTGCTTTAAGAACATGCACTTGTCCACCACTTGTTACCTTAGATCTAAGTCATGTATCTGGACTAAATGATTCGAGTTTGAGAGAAGTGCTCAGTCCACCTACAGATTCGAGGCCTGGTCTAATCGATAAAACTTCAAGACTAAAACATCTTAAAAATTTATCTTTGGCTGGATGTGATATAACTGATGTAGCTTTGAGATATATAGTTCAACATTTACCCTATCTGGAGACATTAGATCTTTCTTCTTGTGGTAGAGTTACTGATGCTGGTGTAGCTCAATTAGCAACTCCACCAGCGCAAGCAGTGACGAACCTGGCATCATTGAATTTGGCAAACTGTAGATTACTTACGGAAGCAACATTAGATCATTTGGCGAGATGTAAAGTGCTTAAACGTTTAGATCTTAGACACACTACTCAAGTCTCAACTCAATCTGTAATTAAGTTTGCTGCAAAAAGTATTCATAATTTGCATGTAACTGATGTTAAATTAGTAGAAGAAAAGAAATTTAAAGCAGAAGTTAAAGTTACATGAAAACATGTATTTTTTTTTCCTTTTTTTAAACTGTTACAAAGACTTTCGGCAAGTGCAATTTGGTTACCGTGTAAAACCATAAGAAATGGCAATGAACTTAGTACTGGATTTCAATTAATAATTATTTATTATCACAAAAACCCATTAACACTGTATCGCATCTTCATAATATAAGAGAATGGACCTGACTAGTATAGGATTTCTATTTGATAATGTTCAGTTTTATCGATGTCACCGTGCAATCTGGGCGAAGAAGAAAAAGGGAAACTACTGCTTATATATGATTTAAAATGACCAAAATATTTTTTATGTTCTGCTTTTTATTATGGTAGATGCTGTCTTCCTTTATGCCTGGATAGCTCTGTGCATTCTTCAGAAATATTTTCACGAATACAGGATATTAAATAAGTAATGCAGATTCTAAAAAAAATATTTATAAGTGACTAATACAAACCTACACTAGTTGAATCTACAATAGTCAAAATATAGCAATGGTTAGCATTCCTAATATTAAAATTGTATAAAAGCGAAATGTTAGGTTCTACTAACCTTGCCAATCAAGAAAATCATTACTCGCTTAATATTCAGTATTCTATAAAATCGAAATATAATACTTACATCGATATGGAAATTTTTACTGTCGTATTGCTGAAAATGCGAACGTTCAGTATTTATTTTGTAATTCTATGTGGATGTAAAAATACAAATGCGGGTAAAAAACATATTAACATTCATAGTCTTATGAAAAACTCAGCAGATTAATACACCAACGCTATCATTCTCTGATATATTGCTACAAAAGAAGAGGTATATTTATTTCTGCTGTGTTTGGGATAGGTGTCCAACATGAAGATTACTAATTCATTCAAAAGTCGGAAAAGTAAGGCAGTTTGTTGACCATATAAACTCATACCCTAATTATAAAACCGAAATCGCGCAATGAAACGTATTTGATTATACTATTTCATATTAGATATATAATTAACGTTATGCTGAGAAACATGTATATTACACAAATGTTTTAATTTTCGACCCAAGTTATGTTAAATGTAATGTCGAATGTTTTTATGTAAACGAATGTACATACGTGATTTCTTTCTTTTTTTTTTTTTTTTTTAATAAATTTACTTTCTCGTTTTATTTTGTTAACGTGCATATTATGTACGTAACTTAAGAGTGATAATAATACCGAGCAATAAGAATTTAATTACCTGCACCTTCAAACTAACTCTAGCTGTATAATTAAAGTATCTCACATTGTTTGTATCATCTCTGTGAAAAGCTCTCCTAAAGAACACGATCTACCCGTGATTAAAATTCAGCGTATTTTTTTCAATTTAGCTTCGGTGTAATTAGTTTCACTATACTCGTTATTGTCAGATTGTTTATGACGAGTAAAATTTTTATAAATGGAACAGGTTTTAGGACCATTTAAGATACAAATAATGTTCTAAAACTATAACACTACTGTATATATACATAGAATATGTAACCCATTGGAAAACAATAGTGATATTCTGATTTTTCAAATATAATTTTGAATTTTAAAAATACCGCTATCATCTCTGCTCATTTATTTTCGGCATTTTACATTCCTTTTCTAATTGTATTAGCAGAAATGTCGATGAAACAGAAAAATAGGAAAAAAAGATATTGTTCAATAAACATATAATTATGAAACAAAAATTTGATATATTTGTTAACGACGATGACTATACGCCTGTAATGTAAACTATATGCAAGTGAAATGTTTGCGACGCCAGTGTAAGAAACATCACTAGGGATTTTATCATACGTCATGTTAGATGTAGGTAAACGTTCTTTTCAAACTACGTTAATGCGTAGTTGCAGTTTCGTTGAAGCTGTAATAAACGTAGTGATTTATGTTATTGTGTACTCTAAATAAAATATCATCGTTGAAAAAATATAGCTTGTACATTCTGGAAATAACCTGCTCGTTGATTGATTTCAAGTGCAAGCATGTAAGTATTGTATTCATTTTTTAGAAACTGTATAGAAACTTGATGATCGTGTAATAATCGTCTTTATTAAAAAATATTTAACAACAAAATAGCAAAAGAGCAATATTCGTAATCTCATATAAACATTTCCGGCGTTCATGGGAAACATTACGATAGATGTGTATAGATGTGTTATATAGAACACACATTACATGACATGCGCCACAGGCATTGCGTCCTTTGTTTCGATCAATAGATACGGTTTGATATTTTATCTCCGGTCCGTTACACCATTACGAGTAAGGACAGCGTAAGTATCGTCACGCGTACATAAGACATTTGTCATAGATACTAAAGAAAATAAATTATCGCGTTTTATAATAATCGGTGCGTTTAATAATCAGTACAACAACATAATAGCTCTGTACTTTGCAGTTGATTGAACAAAAATTGTATTTGTATAATTTTCTACAAAAAACGTTAGGCGATGAGTGAGTATGCGTATAATAGTTGCTTTTGGTTTTTCAAACATAATATTTTCTATATTTCTAGATGTAATAATTATATGTGTATGTATACAATTATTCATAATCATTCTTAGACATGCTTTTTTTACATTAACTTAACTCTGCTAACACGTAGTCAAGATCTTCCCGGAGAGTGAGACTATTTCCCCGTTGTCTTACTAAATCATCTTTCAATCTGTCGACTTGTGCTTTAAGGGGCACAATTGCAGCTAAACGTTCTCCGCGTTTTTTGGGGTGGGGGGTGGGGGTGGGGGGCTTGTTTGTGTCAAAATATATGTACAATTAAGAGATTCTTATTTGACACGTCGTATAGCAATTTGTATCACCTGTAAAGTATTTCGTTGACTTTCTAGAAATTCATCTTCATTTTCAGATTCCTTAGATTCTGATTCTTCTGATTCCGTTTCTTTTTCTTCCTCCTCTTCCTCTTCATTCTTATCGTCATCTTCACTTTCTGATATTAACATTGCTATTTCATCAACTTCTTTCTGAGGATGTTTATACTTCTTCTTTTCTTCTTTCAACAATTTTTGTTGCTGTTTAATTTGATATTTCGTATCCGATGATTGATTAAATTTTGTTTTTTTCTAATCAGATTCGAAATATTGTCAAGAGATCATCAAAAGAAGCTTGTCTCGTGTTTAAAGGTTGGGACGATATCGAGAGAGTCAATCAGTACAAGCTGGGACACTCTTAGAGGTACTAATCCTCAGTACTTTCGTGCTTACGGAGATTCGATAAATGTTCGTTCAAGTGACTAAAATTTTCATCGTAGAGGCTTAAAAATGAGCGAAAATAGCGATAAGATCCCTCAGGAAGAAGAAATTGCGCAAAAGGAACCGAAACCTCTGCGCTATCCTCCGTATCCAGGATATTCGTACCACGAACCTGGAAGGCCTGTTTCGAAGTATTCGGCTCGTTATGCTCATCAAAGTTTAGAAAATACTAACATGAGAACTAACGAATCTGACGACAATCCATCAAATAGTTCGTCTGCTGATTCTGCTTCGCCAAATAAAGAAGCTCCTCCTCGTGTAGATGATAAAGAGACCGCAACAGAACTAGATATCATGGAAAACGATTTTAAAGACGACACATTAAGCGAAAGTAGTCCAGTCAGCCCGAAAGACGAACAACCCAAGAATCTCGCTGAACAGGATGATATTTCCAATCAAAACATTGATCAAGATAGTGTGGATACATATGAGATAGAAAGCTCGATAAACAAATATAATAACGACAGAGATCAAAACACAGAAAAGAAGGATACTCAGGAGTTCGAAGTTGAGAAAACCATGCCCTGGTTGCGAATGATTCCCGAGGACAAGAATCTCTCGAGGCAGATGTTCCTTTACTTGACCCACACGGAACTGAAATCTAAGATCGAGGACATCCAGAAGAAAGAGACGCAGGCGTGCAACAAGCACTGTTGGGACGAAGCTCTACGGTTGAGGGACATAAAGAACAGGCTGGAACTAATTCGCGAAAAGAGGATGTATCATACGGAGAACATCGATTTGGACGAAGAATCGAGAAGGTGTGGATTCGTCAACATCGATAAGAGGGAAGCGGAACTTCTTCAACGAGAAAAAGTCTGTACGGATTCAACAATGTACAGGTAAATTTTATCAAATTACAATAGTAGTTTCATTTAATTGTTGGAAATGTTATTTCATGACCGTTGGTGACGAACGAGATGATTCGACTATAATATACATAAAATTATATATGTACGAATAGAACTCGAAAATACTTACCTGCAAATGTAATGTAAGTTCTTTTAATGTTCATCCGATGATCAGATCTGGTACAATATCGGTATGTGACCGTGAACGATGTTAAGGGTCTAAGACGACAAATAGCATCTCTCGAATTCGTCGAAATTCGTCAAAGTTGCAACCGAAAGCCGTGTCTCATTCGCGTCTCTTTCTCTCACTCTCTCTTTATCTCTCGATGTACACTAACCGCTTACATTCGTCGAGTGTTTCGTAAATACGTACCAAGGCGTTCGTCATCTCATACGCCGTACATTCGACCCTCAATAGATCGCAAATAGGTGGTCTACGATGGAGTCTCTAACGATAAAGACGCGAATGGTATAAGGGTAGATGAATGAAAACATAATAAAAAAGAATTGGGAAGTCGAGTTATAAGTAATCCTGGATCATAAAAATGATGAAAAATATTTATTGTAATTTTCTATTAATCTTTAATAATCTTTGTTTTTGTATATATTATTTTAGTGACGATGCAAAAGCCATGTGGAAGAAATGGGTGGACGAAGATGAACAATCTACGATCAAGGACGCTTTAATGCGAAGGGAAGATTTGATGAACAGATTGGAAGAAAAATGGCAGCGCCTAGCAATTCATGAGAAAGAAAAGATCGCACATTCGTACCACATTGTAATGAATGATTCTATTCTGCTAGAGCTGCCTAAACTAGCTGCAACCGTTAACGGCTAGAATGAAACGGTTCCCAGTTTGTTGAGTTAGACCATAAATAGTTTTTACTCGTAGTTCATGATTTTCTGCCCACAGTGTCAGATACTGTTGGATGTATTTGAAGAAAATTTAGAGAATATTTTAATTATAATAAACTATAGATAAAAAAATAAAAATACAAAAAAATAAGACAAAAAGGAAAGAGATATGTTTAACAGTTTATAACTGTTGAAAGTATTACATATAGTGAAAATGTTCCTAATAATTTCGTGCATTTTTTAATATATTAAATGATTGTTTGCAAAATTAGACGCTATAGAACCATTACTTACCTGTAAAAGTTACAAATGTAATTAATGGGTTTTTATTTCCGTTTTAGCATTGTAGTCACTGTGTTGGCGATATCACGTTATTGTTTTTACCTATTACACTTTACAGTCAATTCCAACTATTTTTTCACAGATGTAAATAACGATATTTTACTAATGAGATTACTGAATGTTATATTAGTGCCTTGGAAAAAATGTTCACGAATACAGGATATTAAATAAGTAATGCAGATTCTAAAAAAAACATAGGTGACTAATAGAAACTTACACTACTTGAATCTAAAATACGTCGAAATATATCAGTGGTTAACATTCCTAATACTAAAATTGTATAAAAACGAAATATTAGGTTCTACTGATCTTGCCAACCAAGAAAATTATTACTCGCTTAATATTCAGTATTCTATGAAGTCGAAATGCAACATTTGCATTGATATGAAAGATTTTATTGTCGCATTGCTGAAAATGCGAACGTTTAGTATTTATTTTGCAAGTCTATATGTAAATATATGTATAATATGTAATATGGATGGAAATAAAATATGGATTAAAAAATACAGATGTGGATAAAAAAACAAATATTAACATTTATAGTCTTATGAAAGACTCAGCAGATTAGTACACGGACGCCATCATTCGTCGATATATTGTTACAAAAGAAGAGGTATATTTATTTCTATTGTGTTTGGATGGGTATTCAACGTGAAGATTACTAATTCATTAAAAAGTTGCAAAAGTAAAGCAGTTTGTGGACCATGTAAACTCATGCCCTAATTATAAAATATATTAATTTTTGACCTAAGTTAAGTCAAACGTAATGCCGAATGTTTGTATGTAAACGAATGTACATACGTGATTTCTTTTTTCTTTTTTTTTTTTTTTTTTTTAATAAATTTACTTTCCCGTTTTATTTTGTTAGCGTGCATATTATGTACGTAATTTAAGAGTGATAATAGTACCGAGCAATAAGAATTTAATTACCTGTAATAATTTAATACTTTCAAATTAACTCTCGCTGTATAATTAAAGTATCTCACATTGTTTGTATCATCTCTGTGAAAAACTCTCCTAAAGAACATGATCTACCCGTGATTAAAATTCAGCGTATTTTTTTCAATTTAGCTTCGGTATATTCAGTTTCACTATACTCAGTATTGTCAGATTGTTTATGACAAGTAAAATTTTTATAAATGGAACAGGTTTTAAGACCATTTAAGATACAAATAATGTTCTAAAACTATAACACTACTGTAAATATATATATATATATTTATATGGAATATGTAACCCATTGGAAAACAATAGTGATATTCTGATATTTCAAATATAATTTTGAATTTTAAAAATGCCGCTATCATCTCCGCTCATATACCCGGCATTTATTTTTTGCATTTCGCATTCCTTTCCTAATTATATCAGCTGAAATGTCGATGTAACAGAAAAATATAAAAGAGAAAATACCGTTCAATAAAAATTTTATACATTTGTTAACGACGATGACTATACGCTCGTAATGTAAACTATATGCAAGTGAAATGTTTGCGACGCCAGTGTAAGAAACATCACTAGGGATTTTATCATACGTCATGTTAGATGTAGGTAAACGTTCTTTTCAAACTACGTTAATGCGTAGTTGCAGTTTCGTTGAAGCTGTAATAAACGTAGTGATTTATGTTATTGTGTACTCTAAATAAAGTATCATCGTTGAAAAAATATAGCTTGTACATTCTGGAAATAACCTGCTCGTTGATTGATTTCAAGTGCAAGCATGTAAGTGTTGTATTGACTTTTCAATTTGTAAATAACCTGTATAGAAACTTGATGATCGAATAATAATCGTCTTTATTAAAAAATATTTAACAACAAAATAGCAAAAAAAGCAATATTTGTAATCTCATATAAACATTTTCGGCGTTCGCGAGAAATTTTACGATAGATGTGTATAGATGTGTTGTATAGAAAACTTACATTACATGATATCCTTGACGTTGCGTCTTTTGTTTCGATCAATAAATACGGTTTAATGTTTTATCTCTAGACCGTTACGTCGTTAAGTACAGCGTAAGTATCGTTACGCGTACATAAGATATTTACCACAAATACTAAAGAAAACAAATTAATGCGTTTAATAACCGGTACCACAAAATAGTAGCTCTATGCTCTGCAGTCGATTGAACAAAAATCTATTTGTGTAATTTTCTACAAAAGACGCTAGGCGCTAGGTGAGTGTGCGTGTATTAGTTGCGTCTGGTTTTTCAGACATAATATTTTCTATATTTTCAGATGTAATATTTATATGTGTATGTATACAATTGTTCATAATCATTCATAGAAATGTTTTTTTACATTAACTTAACCTAACTCTGCTAACACGGAGTCAAGATCTTCTTGGAGAGTGAAACTATCTTCCCGTTGTTTTACTAAATCATCTTTCAGCCTGTCGACTTGTGCTTTGAGCAGATAATTACCTTTTCTTAATGCAGCTAAACGTCCTTCGTGTTTCTTGGCTTGTTTCTGTTAAAATATATATACAATTAAAAGATTCTTATGTAACATGTTATCGTATAACAGTTTGTATTACCTGTAATGTATTTCGTTGACCTTCCAGAGATTGATCTTCATCTTCTGTTTCAGTTTCTTCGTCTTCAGATTCTTCAGATTCTGATTCTTCTGATTCTGTTTCTTCTTCTTCCTCTTCTTCTTCATCTTCATCCTTATCGTCATCACTTTCTGACATTAACTTTGCCATTTTATCAACTTCTTCCTGAAGATGTTTATACTTTCTCCTTTCTTCTTTCAACAATTGTTGTTGCTGTTTAATTTGATCTTTTAACGCGTGTCTTTCTTTTCTGGCATTAACAGCTTTGTCCCTATTTGATAAAATTGACATTAGTTTCTTTATTATATATTAAACTTTAATATATTATTACTCACTTGAAATTTTTAATCTTGGTTATCAAAAGTTTGATCTCTCTTTGTAACCGTTTCTCTGCTGCCCTTGGATCTTTGTCATCTTCTTCCTCTGAACTTTCTTCTTCCTCTTCTTCACTTTCACTCGGTTCTCTTTTATCTATACTTTTTTGAGAAGCTATTTTTGCTACATCTTTTGCACTTGGACAACCAGCCAGTGCCATTCCTGAAACATTGTACCAAGCTGCTTCGTGGCCATCATCTGCTAGCTCAATTATCGGTACAGGCTCAAACTCTTGCTCTAATTTGCAAAGCGTTTAATAAAGAAGCAAAATTAGTATAAGCGTAAGCAGGTTTAGTACTATTAATGAAAAACTAATAACGAGTCAGATCAGATATTTAGTTTTTCATTAAAAGTTTTTGTTATGCATGTTGTTAAAATATTTCTAAGATCATGATTTTTTAGTATTACGTATATAATATGTGCGAATGATCTTAAGTAGAAATGAAAGTTAAGTAGCCCAGTCTAAGTTAAGTAAGTTAAGTAGCTGTAAATATTCATTGGCTTGTACCAGCTTTCATTCGTCTTTCTAAAGCAGCATACATCCTTCTTATTTCCTCCAATTCATTTTTTAGTTTGTCTCTTTCGCCCGAGACAATCGCATATTCTTTCTCAAATTTCTCAGCATCTTCTCTTGCTTGCTGAGCGTCCTTTTTCAATGATTCTGTAATTTGCTCGTCGTACTTCCTTTGTTCTTGCACGCTTTTCTGAGATTTTGCATGGTCGACTTCGGCTTCAAGATTTAAAATCCTTGCCTGTAGGAAACATCAAGGAAAATCAACAGATTGTCGCCGTTTTTTCCGACGATACTCTGGCTTAACAATACTTTAAGAAACGTACTTGTAATTTTTTGTTCTCCTTTTCTAATGCCTCCTTATTTCTAAGTTCAAGCGCAAGCATTTGTTTAGTACTTTGTAAGTCATCCCTTACGGCATCAATGTCGTCCATGTCATCCGAAATAGTGTCATCCGTGGGTTCTTCAGACTTTTGCATTTGCTCCTCTATCGTCAGCTGCCTTCGGAATTTCCTCAAGCCCTGTAGCATTGGTCTCGATCGATCGTTGGTCTGTACTCTCTTTAATTTTACACCTTCCTGAATCTGCTTCAGCAATTGGTTATGCATGTTCGATTTTTCAGATTCGAACACAAAGTGTGCCTTCCCTAGTTAGAAACACTCTATCAGTACAACTGACACACATCCACCGTTTATAATAAATACAATTCAGAGACAATCTCCATGATTCCAACCTTAGAGTTCATTTAGGGGATAAAGGAAATAGGAAAAAGAGGGTATGTCGATAAAAACCCACTAAACACGAAGACAACAGTTAATTCAACGATAATAATATTATTAAACTACAGACGAGAGGGGTTCTCTTCTAGGAGAACGGGATCAGAACAATAGCTACTGTGTGTACTACAAACAGGTCATATCACAGTTCAGAAACAAAAGCTGATCGAATGAAAGCTTATTAACAATTTAATTAATTATACTCGTACGAGCCCCTTTTAGATCGACATTCACAAGGATAAAAAGAGGGTTCGAGGGGTACGTAACAAAACAAAAGGGTTTTCTACTAGCGACTAATCGACAAACACGGTGAAATCGGTTGTTCGTTCCGAAAAGTATCACCCAAGGGAAATCTGAGTAGAATCGAAGTTCGATCGACGATCACCTGCTGGATCAGCTGTAACCTTGTTCACCCTTTCGATCAAGGGCGCACTTCTGTCATTGCACTTCACGTGTCTCAAAGGTTTTCCGCTTTCCACTTCTTTCATCATGCTTGCCCAATCAGGACGTTTCCGTGGTCTCTGTTTCAACATTTCCAGTTGTTGTTGTTGCGTGTCGTTTAGTGGGGGAAGATCTTTCAAGATCGTTCTACTCGGAGGTGGTGGCGGAGGTCTTGGAGGTGGTGGTGGCGGGATCGCTGCCCTCGACGAGCTTTTTGATAATGTCGGCGCTCCTATTTATACGAAAATTTTATTTTTATCCTGACCGAATGGTATCGCAAATTTTTGTGCCTTTTACGTTTCATACATGATCATTACCGCGAAGAAAGTTAAATTAGTTGAAAACGTTTGTTGCGTTTAACATGATATATAACTGTCGCGTTGGCGCAACATAAGAGGTATCGATTAGAATAGATCTGATAATTTTGTAACGTTTATGATAATATTACGAATGTTTATGGTTTATGGTTAAGCTTTGTTTTTACGGAGAGGTTCATGCCGTTACCTGTAGTGCTCTCACTCTTGGAGAGAGGTATCGTATCACCTCGAGATCGGGACCTCTCGATTCGAACCTGTCGTTCGAGCTGTGGCCTCGAATTTGGCTCTTGTCGTCCATTCTCGCGAAGCTTCGTCGGTGCCGGTTGACTGCTCGTATTCTTCTCGCTTTTAGGCTGTGACGGGATTATTGTGATCTTGCTCTGCTTACGTGGCTGTGTTTCCGCCGAGGGCTTCGCTTCTGGTTTCGATACACTCTATAAACCAATAAACAGTTTTATTTCTCTCCTTTGAATTTCTTACCATTTTATCGATATATCACCTTTTATCAAGATTTTCACTAGGAATTTTTCCCTCTTCTATAAAGTATTTTATTAAAGTATTTTCTTATCCCTAACGAACAGTACTTCGTAGTGTCTTTATACGTTTTAAAAATATGCTTTCCACTTCTTTCGCGTTTATTCTATTTTCATCTACTTGAGACGTTTTTCGCCAGGAGCCTAAATATTACGTTTATCGTACTAGTAATATTTACATGCCAATCGCCAGTCGTCGCGTACTCAGTTTTTCGGTTACAATCACTTTACTGTTCACGATCGACGAATATTTATGTTCGCAGCAGCTTTGTATCTCAGATCAGCCTGTTGGCGATTACTCGCAGGACTCGTTGATTATGACGCGTGGTAAAAGGAAGAAAATGATAGTACGTCGTGCGTGCCGCGAAAGATTGTCGTATTGGAAAATAGATAAAAAGAAAAAGACCGTACTCCCCCACCTAGCATCCTTCGTTCCTAAAGAAAGAAAGTCTCGAGAATTCTCTTGGCAAGTATCGATGTTCGTTCGGTCGTCTTTAAATAATCTAATTCGCACTTGCTCCGCGCTCCTTTTCAATCTAGAAACTTCGATCATTATTTTTCCTGATATTGTACTGTTTCTTCTTTTTGAAAAGAACGTACTACTTCTTTGTTGATCCTATCGCTTTATGAAAGAAAATTGAAACGTGGGTGCGAAAATTGGGATGATTATCGGAACACAGAAACGTCCAGATCTTTACAGTAGAATTTGCAAATCCAGCACAACTTATCGGTATATTTACGCAAAACCGTAATATAAACTCGTTAAGAAACTGGCGGAAGACGCAGCTGGCAAGACAGTTGAAATAGAAACGCGTGTTCTTTAAATAATCGTGACCCAGAGGCTTATATGCGAGGACCCGTAAGGCTAGCCTTCTCTGTCTGATCGTGCTTGTATCGAGAAAATCAAATTAATTCAATCCCTTTGATGTCTCATGTAGGCAGGTGTACGAACAGCTTCACGATTCTAATAAATCTCCGTTTAATTATATTAAAATCCGATAATCCATTTGCATAATTCAAACTTTAAAACGAATCGATAGGTTTCTATCATCCGAGAAGCTCGATCGTATTACCAATCATGGGATTAAAAACTTCCTTATCGTTTGCGATGAAACGTTTGCGATTAAAGAAATTCTAGCGCAAACAGAATATTTATAGAAAACAGTTTATTTTTGTATTATGTTAATTGGATTATTCATAGGAGAATGAATAGAGCGATATTTTTGGAATTTCTGAATTTCGTATTTGTTGGAAAATTTTCAACTTAACTGTTCGATAGAAAATTTCGTATGCGCTTTATGCGCTGAAATATCGAGATGTAGCGAAAGTGATGGCGGATTTCGTAAATTGCAATCGAACTTGTCGATGATCTAACTACTCGCGACAGTTGTAAACAATAGCGTGACGCGAATGATCATGACGTTTCCACGTGTCTTTGGAACTTCGAACATCACGTTTCTCGCGTTTTCGCACGATCGAGGATCCATTCGTGTTCGTGGTCGTTTCGCGTGGCCCATTGCCAAAATATCAAAAGTACGCGTTTTCGAATCGTCGCACGACGAAAAATGCAAATAAACAAAAGTACGATAACTCGGATGATCGGCATAGGCGGCGTAGTTGATTTACACACGTACAGAAGCGCATACAACGAATCGTAAATATTTCCACAAATTAGCTGCTCGCTGTTTTTCCAAGCGTAATTTCATATTTCTAATAATAATCGCACTACGTTGTATAATTCAGATGCAACGCCCTTGTAAATTTCTACTTGTCGAAACGATTATACGCGAGAACTTGTTACTCGACACCCACGCAAGTTATTAATAGTCAAGCCTGGTGACTTTGAAACCTAATATCTGAATGGAAAAAGACTGCACAAGGCGGGCCTGATTCTTCGTCGTTTCTAGTAGCATAAGTCCGTATTTGATCAGACAATGAGCTAGCGCCCTGACGATCCCGAAACCAGACAAAAAAAGCAAATTCAACCGGTGGACGTGTAATTTGTTTGACGTAAATTGAAATTGGCTTTTGCGGATAATTCTTTCGTATCGTTCGTATAATCCATTTTATCGCGTGTTAAAAGTTGACAAAGATGACAAAGTAAATTGAGAAAAGAAAGACTCACTTTTAACGTAACTTGGGTAAACGGAGGTGGTTCCTCGACTTTTGATTTCGAATCTCTTCTGGAATTGAGGGTCCAGGGTGCAGTAGGCATAGGTAAAGGTGACGGACCATCTTTGACCCAAGGTGGCCTGAAGGTGGTCCTCTGCGGTGGTGGTTGACCACCGGCACCAGGCATTCTTCTTTATTCTGTCACAGGGTTCTCTTCTCGTCTTAGCTTCGACTTTCCTATCGACTTCCACCTGTCGATGGAATTAGACAAAGAGGCACGGGGATCTGTGTATCGGCTCTGGGCGTGCGTAATGACGAGGATCCTCTCGAGGACGTGTACGATGCGCCACTGACGGACTCCTGGACGACGAAATGAAAAGGTGGGGATCGGTTTTACGTGGGAGAGCCACGACCCACTTTCCTCGAGACGTTTTACACTCGGGAAATCTTCCGGATTGTCCTCGCGGTTCACTGGTCCCGTTGGACCTAAGCGAAGAGATCTCGCGACCGAATTAGGATCCCTTTTAGATCTACGAACGATTGATCCTCGCCAACGTCGACAAGAGGAATTACCGAAGAGCGAAGTGGTTGAGAATTTTTGGGAGTCTGGGAAAGATTGAGACCTGGACCACACATCAGGGCCACGACTGCACCTCCCTAACCGCGTGATATTTTCGTCGACGTGACGTCACAGAAAGACGCAAGCTCGAAATAGAAGACGGTCCTCTTCTTCTAGGATGTTTTCGGTGACTCTCTCGGTTGAAACGCCTCTTCGCTTGATCCTACGACGTATCCCACGTCTGTTTACGATGCAACCGTGTGCCGATCGACACGAAGGTCGGATCGATCATCGCGGACGTTCACGAGATGAACATCGTTCGATGAATCTGTTCGACCTACTAACGCTTTGGCACTTTGCGCGTCGATGATATAATAATCGGATAATAAAGACGATATGTAATTATTTTTTATAAAATATTGTATCATCGATAAAACGTAATTACTGCACCAATTTTATCAATAAACCATCGTTGCCATCGCTCTATTCGACGATTGATCAAATCTTGTTTTTTTCCAATCAGATTCGAAATATTGTCAAGAGATCATCAACAGAAGCTTGTCTCGTGTTTAAAGGGTGGGACGATATCGAGAGAGGCAATACCAGCTAGCTGCGCAGAAACACAACCAGGCGTTGCTCAAGCACGATTATTACCAGCAAATCGCGAGATACTTCGAACGAGAGTGCCGAATCGCCAAGCACTACGATTCTTGGAATTATAGGAATTTAGACCCCAAAGGTGAGCTCGAGAAGGCTAAAAAAGCGGAAAGGTTACATGTCAGAAGGAACAAATTGAGAAATTTGTTGAAGGAGGAGGATGAGACGTACAGAAGAGAATTGGAGGAACGAAAAAGAGTAAAAAGCCGCGAGGAGGAAACGTCGTTAGAGGCTTTGAGGCAAAAATTACGAGAGAAACGCGCAGAACAGAGTCTGTATCTACCTAGAACTTGTCGAAGATATCAATCTTACTTCGTCTGTCCCAAAGAATCGACCAATACTGGGTGGGACACTCTCAGAGGTACCAATCTTCAATATTCTCGTGCTTACAGAGATTCGATAAACGTTATCCGTCCAATCGATCAAAATTTTCGTCGTAGAGGCTCGAAAATGACCGAAGATAGCAATAAGACCTCACACGAGCAAGAAATTGTACAAACAGAACCAGAACCTTTGCGCTATCCTCCGTATCCAGGATATTCGTACCATGAACCTGGCAGACCTGTTTCCAAATACTCGGCCCGTTATGCTCATAGAAGTTTAGAAAACACTAACATGAGAACTAACGAACCTGACGACCACCCAAGTAGTCCGTCTCCGGCTTCTGCTTCGCCAAATAGAGAAATTCCTCCTCGTGTAGATGATAAAGAGTCCACCACAGAACTAGATAACAAACACAACGATTCTAAAAACGACACAATAAGCGGAAGTAGTCCAGTCAGCCCGAAAGACGAACAATCCAAGAATCTCGCTGAACGGGATGATATTTCCAATCAAAAAATCGATCAAGATAGTGTGGATACATGTGAGGTAGAAAGCTCGATAAACAAATATAATAACGACAGAGATCAAAACACAGAAAAGAGGGATACTCGACAGTTCGAAGTTGAGAAAACCATGCCCTGGTTGCGAATGATTCCCGAGGACAAGAATCTCTCGAGGCAGATGTTCCTTTACTTGACTCACAAGGAGCTGAAATCCAAGATCGAGGACATCAAGAAGAGAGAGACGCACGCGTGCAACAAGCAGTGTTGGGACGAGGCTTTGCGGCTGAGGGATATGAAGAATAGGCTGGAACTAATTCGCGAAAAGAGGATGTATCATACGGAAAACCTCGATTTGGACGAAGAATCGAGAAAATGGGGATTCGACAACATCGATAAGAGGGAAGCGGAACTTCTTCAACGAGAAAAAGTCTGTACGGATTCAACAATGTACAGGTAAATTTTAACAAATTACAATAATAGATTCATTTGATTGTTGGAAATGTTATTTCATGACCGTTGATGACGAACGAGATTATTCGACTATAATATACATAAAATTATATATGTACGAATAGAACTTGAAAATACTTATGTGCAAATGTATTGTAAGTTCCTTTAATGTTCATCTGATGACCAGATTTGTTACAATATCGGTATGTGACCGTGAACGATGTTAAGGGTCTAGGACGACGAATAGCACCTCTCGAATTAGTCGAGATTCGTCGATGTTGCAACCGAAAGCCGTGACTCATTCATGTCTCTCTCCCTCACTCTTTATCTCTTGATGTGCACTAACCGCTTACACGCATCGAGTGTTTCGTAAATACGTGCCAAGGCGTTCGTCATCCTGTACGCCTTACGTTCGGTCCTCGATAGATCGCAAATAGGTGGTCTACGATGGAGTCTCTAACGATAAAGACGCGAATGGTACAAGGATAGATGAGTGAAAACATAATAAAAAAGAATTGGGAAGTCGAGTTATAAGTAATCCTGGATCATAAGGATGATGAAACGTACTAGAATTATTTTATTGTAATTTTCTAGTAATCTTTAATAATCTTTGTTTTTGTATATATTATTTTAGTGAAGATGCAAAAGCCATGTGGAAGAAATGGGTGCACGAAGATGAACAATCCGTGATCAAGGAGGCTCTGGTGCGAAGGGAAAATTTGATGGACAAATTGGAAAAAGAATGGCAGCGCCTAGCAATTCATGAGAAAGAAAAAATCGCACAATCGTACCAGATCGTAACGAACGATTCTGCTTTACAAGAGGCGCCTAAACTAGCTGCAGCTGTTAACGCGGCTAAAATGAAATCGGTCTCCAGTTCCTTAAATTAGACCATAAATCATATTTTACATTTACTCGTAGTTCATGATTTTCTGCCCACGGTGACGGATACTGTTGGATATACTTGAAGAAAATTTAGAGAACTTATTCAATTATAGTAAACTATAGGTAAAAAAATAAAAATACAAAAAAATAAGATAAAAAGGAAAGAGATATGTTTAACAGTTTGTAACTGTTAAACGTTATTGAAGACTGATTATATTCTTATTAAATTCCTGTTTCGTTAAAAAAAGTATTACATATATTGAAATTATGCCTAATCATTTTGTATATTTTTCAATATTTTAAATGATTGTAAAATTGGACGGTATAGAACTATTACTTGTAACAGTTACATATTTAATTACTGGATTTTTATTTCAATTTTATCATTTCTATTATCTCTAATCGCTTTTATGTTGGCAGTATTACAATATTGTTATTATCTACTACCCTTTACCGTCAATTCCAATTTATTATTCACAAATGTTTATGACGATATTTTACTAATGACATTACTGTACATTGCATTATTGTCTTGGAAATAAAATGAACTTGGAAGTAACGGCGCATTTTTTCTATGTTTATAATTTGAAAAATCTAAATTTTACTATCTATATGTATATGTATAAAGTAGAAATGTATCGACTAGGGTTTTGGCCAACTAGTCGACTAGCCAATTGGTTCCCAAGAAACCAATTAGTCATGTCTGCTAATCATTTTCAAATATCATTACAAAAGGCATCGCATTTGTGAGCATTTAGTGCGACGAACATATTAACATATATTTATTTTATTACATCTTGTTTCTTCGTTCTAAAGTGTTCTTTTTTGTTATGATAAAAGTTGAAAGTAATGTCCAAAGTTCCTAGTTAACTGGTAACTATTTCGCTTATTTCAATCTAATACTAATTACTGTATCGAATTTTGTATGTGATAATTATGTAACATTAAAATATGTACTTATAAGTAAGTAGGTATACTACATATTAAAAAATAGTAAAATTATGCTAATGACAATGAAAAAAGAATATTATATATATTTTTATTTTTATGCCTTATCAAGTTATTTTTATTACCTTATAATACTGAAAATTTAGGACTGATCAATTTGTCTCTTTTGTCGACTAGCCTCTTTCTGTAAAAGTCGCTTCACCACTAATACGATGTAATGTGGCGAATTTCAAATTCGCCGCGAAAGATTGCACGCCGATAAAATTTGAAATCATTTTCTGTTTGGTACGCAAGATGGCATGGCGAGGTTGGCAGTCGACTCACGAAAATAGCGCGCAGCACTCGTGTTCGCCGTTATAGAGTCGCGTTTATTTGTAATTATTGATACTGTCAAGACGTGTTTAAGTGATAATTAGTGCATCAATCATCAAAACCACAATGAGAACGTGTTTGTCCACGCAGAGGCACTCATCCTTGTATACTTCACATGCTTTCGGCGATTCTTCAGTCTTCAGTTAGTTAAGTACAAACTTTGCTTATACATATTTTATAAAGAATTACATAATTTTCTGCCTGTAACATGTAATAAAAAATGTATCATATGCTAGATTTTGTTACTATTATGACAATTTGTCGTCACAAAAAAGTTTGATTGTATAATACATTTAGTGCTACATGTTCCAGATGAGTACATATTATCATATAACTATATCAAACATATAATACGTGAATTTCTATTCCCTTAATGATAAACGACGTATAACCTGAAAAATATACAAATCATGCTATCGTTCGTAATAGGAAATATGCTTTCGAAAAGTGAGAAAGTATCGCACGTGCGTCGCGAATACTATACATATATGCGTATATGTATATCAACAAACGTTTACAGTACCGCGAATTCCAATAGAATCTGTTTTTTTCATTACCACATGTGCTTAGTTACGAGTTGTGACAACAAATCGAGGATAGCGGCCTTAGTACTTTATTATTGTTTCCATTCGGATCTGTTAATTAAGGGGCAACATTTTTTTCGTCTGAACGAAGGCACGAAAGAATTTCCAAGGAATTCGCGGTAGCATAAGCTAGGTGGTCGCCATTAATCGTCAGGCATACCCCGTGACAACGACCAAATTAGTCGGCCGATCCGTCAAAAAGAGCATTTCTGTGGTAGGCGTGCATTATATCCTCCGCGGACCGAGCGCCACATGGCACTTTGCGCGCAGACACGCCTGCGCATTCACCTTCCGAGTATTCCACGGCAAATGTGTTTGCATATACAGTGTTGTTTAAGCGTTATTACGTTAACGTCGGTTCTACTTTTTTAAATTATTCCGAAACTGAGGAAAAATTTGTAATTTAAATCATTTAAATGGACATTTCATAGAAATATTTATATTTATTCATTTGGAAAAATATTTGATGGGAAGTCTCCCTTTAGAAGTATTAGAAATAACAAACTACAAGTCACGAGTAGTTAAAGAACTTAACCTGTTATAACTCTAGTCTCAAATTCGATGTGCTTCCATTTTTCTACATATCGTTCATATCCATTTTTCTAAATAAATTACTCCACATTTAGTACATTTGCAAGACCTATAGTCGATCTAATGACTATAATTTATTGATTCAATAACTTTGAAGTTTGTGATTATGCAAGTTTCTATTTAATAGGTTAACGTACTCTTTCTTGTAATAAGGTTTCTTTAAATCGCCTGTTTACGCATATAAGAACGGTATCATAAGGGCATCGATGGTCTTTTTTCCATTTTCAGTTACAATAAAACAATTAATGGCGTTAGGTATTCGGAATATAATTAAATGTAAACTGTGTAGATCAAAGAATTCAATTAGAGTAGCTACAGAAAGTGATTCGCACATCATTATATCCATTATGACATTTACGTATTGATTAATTAAGTCCAAGTGTATTAAGTTTCGTATCATTTAGCAATACTTTCATGTAACAACAAAAATGTGATACCATGAAACTAAAATATAGAATCTGATAAAAAAGCGCCCTATTGGAAAATAGGGGTAGGTATATGCAAATATTTGCTGTCTCCACCCTGCATAATATTATCCTACTGAATTACACTAAAAAAAAAAAAAAACTCGCTTATACCAATACGAAAAATAATGTAACTCTCAAAAGGATAAATCATTGTTCGATCCGCGGGCAAAATGGTCCAAGTCTAACAAACTACTTATCATGTAGCCATGTATCCTTAACGACCGTACAAGATGCATCCGCGTTGTATTTTTCAGCGGGCCATCGATCTCGAATTTTCGTGTTAACATTTAAATCACACCCACACTGTACATCCGGGACCATGGTAAACTCAAAGCAAAAGACATAGAGGAAGCGGGAGAGAGAGAGAGAGAGAGCGGGCGAACAAGAGAGAGAGAGAGAGAGAGAGAGAGAAAGAAATATAGTTCGTAATACGTGGTATCGTGCGTGCAATGGCCCGTGAAAGCTGACTGTCTGCTCGGCACCCAAGAGAAGAGGGATGCAGCCACGCCAGCTATGTTAATTAAACGCGTTTCTAGCCCCCGCATAGGAAATCAGAGAAAAAAGGAGATGAGACGAGCGATGCTCGAGGAGATGGGGCAACGTGAAAGAGGGTGCCGGCTAATAACACGTCCCGTACGACGAACGCACGCCACACGCCCGTCTTCTGCTTCTTCTTCTTCTTCTTCTTCTTCTTCTCCTTCTTCTTCGTCTTCCCCTCTTCTCCTCAACCTCCACCATCTTTTCGTCCACCACTTCTTTCTCCGTCTGCTTCTTCTTTCTCGTTCTCCTTCCACTATTGTTTTTTGTCTTCGTCCGTCACTTGTCTTCTTGATGCCAGAATGTCGTAACAATCCGGTCGACTGTCCGAACGACTGCGTTTTTTGATATTTCGAAAGGCTGAAAAAATTGCGAGGGTTACGGGAAAGATGGCGTTTCTTGTCTTGTAATTTCATAATTCAAAAGTTTGGTAAAAGAAAAGAAGAAATAAATTCGTTCGGGGGCAAAAGCAATTTTAATGCGTCGTAGGCTTGTTCGACGGTGCTTTCCAATTCTTTGCTTCTTCCAAATAAAAGCCACGGCGCTCGAAATAGTTCCCTTTGAGACACCACTTTCATCTTTCTTCTTACAATTAGTTTCAAATCGTTAAACTTCAATTTTGACGTTAATTTTAGTAAAGATCGCTCGTCGCAACACTAATAATCTCGGTAAGTTTCAATTGTCCTATGAATTTCATTAGGTCGTTGGTCGCTGAAAAAACGGGGCATCGATAAGATCCTGTCCTAAGACCGATTAGTTCAAATCGCGATAAGGTTATTGGGTATCACGGTTACACGGAAATTACGCTCGTCACGGGTTGTCGCTTATACACGATAAAGAAAAAAAAAAGACAAGAAAAGAAAGAAGAGAATAAGAAGAAGGACAGAAAAAGAGTGGTGCCAAGTAGATGGAAGGAGAAAAAAAGACACGCTTTAAAGGGCCAGCTAAAGTTACGCTAGCGACAAATTAGTCGACCAATAACGGAGTGTGAGGGGTTGCTGGGTTTCACGGAAACGCATACACGGACCACGTGGCTCCCCATAAAGGGAAGCAATGAAGACAGCATATGTCTGACAAGCGCTTAATCATCGGGGAAAATTTTCTGTCGTCGACAGATTAGCCTTGCGAGAGCGAGCCGGTTCGACTTCTAACACTTGTAGTTTGTGTGCGTTTCGCACCCTTGGTGTCTCTTCCGCGACGTTCGTTCCTTTACGATCGTACGATCGGCTGATCGTAATTTCTCTCGTTTCCTTGTCCTTTTTAGAAGTTCCGCTAACTTTAATGCTTCCGAGAAACGCCGACCGAATGGGAACACCGTTCGCGTGCAATTAAGTATCGATTCGCGGACAGAGAGAAAAAAAGACAGAGGAGAAGGGGGAAGAAGAGAAGAGATTAAGAGTAAATTGTGGCATAATCGTCCGGTGCGTCCGAGTAAAATTTTGGTCGCAATTTTGGCCACTTTAAACTCAATTTGCACGCGTCCTGGGTTATTCAAGCCAGTCGAAGAACTCGCGGAAGAGTGTAACGAAACGTTAGTATGTACAAAGTTGTTCAAGCATGCAAGTCGATGATGCGTTAATTTTTTCTTTTCTCCTCTCTTTACCTCTTTCACTTTGATCGTTGTCCCTCATTCCCCGGCGGGTGGTACGCACGATGGGGGAAAATTGATTTGATTATTCGCGACGAAACGAAGTGAACACCGTTGGTATTATGTAAATTTTTGTCCATTCGATGTTTCTGCCCGGAAAGTTCATTATACGCTCTATGAAACTTGGCCGAAATGCGAACAATAAATCGCGATTATTTGGCCTGGTATTAAATAACCGTTAAATAAAATAATATATTATAATGGGTGTTTACGCGGCTCCTAGTATTCGGCGCGATTTTAATCGCGTTACCGATCCGATAATTGAATACGATAAATGAATCCGACGAATTCGATAGAAAACGACAACCGAACACGGGCTGTGCCTTTGAACGCGTTCGCGCGTTACTCGTTCTCGTTATTCGCACAATGTATCACCCTGGATGGTGGCGTACAGCAGCGACGCAGTTTCCTTGATCCGCGACGCGCAGGTACATTTTTTCTACGATATCGTAACAACGAAGCAATTTCGTTAGGAAGTTGGCGAACCGTTGCCAAGACCGACGCTGGATGATAAATCTTCCTGGAGAAACTTTGTACGCGCGTCGAGTTCCGCGGAAAATCTATTCCCTTCGTTATCGTAAAGTTTCGCGCCGGCCTTGAACGTTGATCGTATCCCTTTTGACCGCGAAACTGGAACTAAAACCTACCTGAACGAGAATCACGCAGTTTACACGGAGAAAATTCTCGAAAATTTGCTTGAAATTTTGATACAACGTATTCGCCGGCGAGTGCCAACTCGCAACGATCGAATTTCGATGTAAAACGTGAAACGTAAAAGTGATCGTTCTTTGTTCTTCCGGCCGACCATTTTCCGATATCAAACGTTCTTTCGTTGCTTTTAAACGATTCAGAGAAGTTAGCATTTCGGCCTTTTAATCCACTTTGATGCCAATGCTTTGACATTGCTACAGGAAAAAAAAGCAACGGAGGAAGAAAGCGATTCTTTTTATTTATTAGCCGCGAAATGGTTTTCTCACGGTGTCCGTGCCATAGTAATTAAAGCGTGTCTTTGAGGACGGAACGGAATGGAAATGCACGCAACGTGATTTTCGCGAAATAGTTCGCGGTTGGACGGATTTGGTCGATGGTCTTTTTCCAATTCGAACGAAACGATTTTTTCCCTCTTTCTTCTGCTCGTTATTATTCGAAATATCGGCGGCGTTTGTAGCCTCGGATCGCGATTATTTTCCAACCAACGAGTCCGAGGACGATGTTAACGACGTTTCAAGTTTCTCGATGGTCGCGCTCCCACGCGACGACACAGCTTTCCCGTTTTTGTTTTATAGAAGACACCGCTAATGGCCAGAAACAAAAGTTCAATTTTTCCCGCGTACACGCCGAGATCGTAATTACACCTTGCGAGTATAAGGGACATTAATTGCAGAGATTATGATTAATCGATGCATCGATAGTGATTCATTGTCGCATCTAACGATACCTCGCTTGTAACATCTTCCTTAACAGAAAGCTATAATTAAGGATGAAGGACGGTGACCCGCGATTTCGAGACTCTTTTCAATTTTCAAATAAAGGCTTGTCGTCCGCGCTAACCGAATTATCCGATAGGATGAAAGGGACGTTCGATTAAAACTTGCCTGCTGGTTGCGTCATTTTCTATACGACCATACAAACGACAAAAGACGCGTAGTTTTAGAGGCTTGTTCGATGCTTACAACGAGGTATCGTTCATGGAAAATTTGTCTCGTTGCTGCGAACGTCTGCGATATTTCGCTAATTCTCATCGAAACTGGTATTTTTGATGGAGAGATCGAGCTAGCCTCCTCGTCAATAGGAGAAACGTATGTGCGCGAACGTTGAAGCGTTAATTACGAGAAGAATTAATTACGATATAACATATGTAATTGGAAACAAGAATTTCTCTACAACGCAAACAACGTTTACGTACTTTTTAACGAAAGGATTTCTTGCTACTTGAAGACTTACAACAACCTTCGTAGTGAGAGGGTTAATAATGTTATATTTAACATTCATTACGTCAAATCAATACAATTCGTTGCACGGGAATGAAGCTTGTTCCAAGTCGATTTCTCGTTCGATATAAAAACATCGAAGGGGGAATATCTCCATCGGCACGCGTAAACTTAACACGGAGCTACGTACCAGAGGAGATACCTCGTACGCAATCAGAGCTAGTACGTGCAGAAACGCTCGGTACGCGCAATCTTATCAACTAAAATCGTCGGAAAGCTCTGGTGCAATAGGTGGGGCCGATGGTGATCGCGCGCAGAGCTCAAAGAAAATATATTTATAAAATTCATGGCAGACGTCTGGCTCGGTTAATCGGTTTCCCGAGGACGTTGATCAATTTCGCCTAGAAAGAGGAGAGAAAGATATACATATATATATATATATAAAATATATACGCGCCCTCCGAAACTTCTCTATCCAACGTTCACCCTTTTCATCATCGCCTCTATCCTATCCCCCTTTTTCTCGTTCCGATCTCTTTCCCCTCGCTCCCGTTTTCGTTGCCTTCGTGCACCCCCTCCTCCTTCGTCCCTCCTTTTCGAGTCGCCAAAAAAATGCCCCTTCGGGCAGAACTCTCGTAGCTTCCGCCGTTCCGAGATACTCGCCGCATTCCCGCCTCCGCTTCGGTCCCGATCCCCACGTCAATGCCACCACCTCCACCTTTTCTCTCTACGATCTTGCTCTTTCTGTTAAAGACAAGCGAAGTGAGCGCGCGGCCTAGGTGCTCCGTGTGCCAGTGTGCAAAACCACGCGCTACTCTTCTACTTCGTCCTCTACCTGGCAGCGCAATATCGGTCCGCGTGCATGCATATACAGCGAGAGAACGATAGATAGAAACGAAGAGAGAGAGAGAGAGAGAGAGAGGAAGATATATATATATATATATATATATATATAGAGGGATTAACAGGGACAGAGGGAACGTGGCGGCATAATATACGCGAATACGGATGCAGCATTGCACACGTATATATATATAGGCGTAACGTGGTTTTCTTCTCTCGCTCTCGCGAGCCTGTTATGTAGAAAAATAAGTACATGCAGCCACCTAGGCACCCAGCGTGAAGAACAGACGGAGATACGGAGAAAAAGGGACGCGGCACCGATGGAAGAAGGAGAGAAGAACGAGAGACCAGAGTCCTGCACTCTCGGCCCGTTCACCACCTCTCTCTCGGTGTGTCCTCTGCCGTGGTTCATCCGTGTGTTCGCGTGTACCTACGTGTTTCATGTTAGTGGCCCGTACGCTCGTCTTCGTCGCCCGGCTCGCGCCTCTGTCTGCGTGCACGTACATTAGGTACCTGCACGTATATATAGGTACCTATCTATAGGTACCAAATGGTAAATGAGAGGGTAGACGCGAGGTCCGGACGCCCGCAGCTAGCGGCGACCCAAAGCTTCGTCTACCGCGGGGCTGTATGTGCCACCACACGTACCGGGTGGGCTTTAAAACCGCACTTTTTATCGTCGCTCATTCTTCGTAGCGTTCGATACGATCGTCGACGCACGATTGATTTCCGGATCTATGGATTGAGAAAATAAACGGTGACCGATCGATGTCGGACGAGAACCAACGTAGGAAATTAATTTAGCGAGAATGAAACGTGATACGAATATCCTTGAGCAAATTTTTCGCGCGCGCCTCGTCGCGAGTACGATTTTCTCGAAAACTTCGAGCGAAAAGTCGGATAAAACAATGGAAAACGTTCTTTTTCGAATATCTGTATTTTATCAGATCGACGCATCATTTCAATCGAGTTTCCCGCAACTTGTACAAATTAATTCCTCGTAATAATAATATACACCCGTTTCGAATTTGTTCGTTCGAATGTTTTAATATGTAGCCGGGAAATATTTTCTGCGCCGATTCGTAAAGCCGTTCGAATTGATGGTTTATCGGTCGGCGTGAAACGTTTTCGAAGGCATAGGATAAAAAAGAAAGACAACGATGGCAAAGGGAAAGAGAGAAAAAAGGAGAGAGAGAGAGAGAAAGAGAAGGAGGGGCGCAGGAAATGTTGTAAAGTTCAGTCTCGGTGTGCATCGCAGTCAGAGATGAAAAATTTTCTATATCGCCACCTATTATCGTTGCTTTAACTGTATTCGACCGGCGCGCTTTTTCAATCGCGCCGCCGGCTGTTGAGTGTATTTTGTTCGCAAATCGGAATGAAACGGTGGTCCTGGGTGGCGGGACGAGTAGAGGAGGATGGCGAAAGGGGCAGGGGAAGGGGAGAAAAATTGCTACGGTTGCACGAAATTTCATATTTTCCCGCCGTACAATAGGCGATAATTCAGGAGCAGACCGAAAGGTGCATCGCGTGATAACGATGACGCGATAACTCGAGGAAAATGGAGCAGAAAGTGCATTTTAAAAAAGTCATGTACTGGGTGAACGGAAATTATTCCACGATTACGTGAAATCATTACGAAATATCAACCGAATCGTACACACGTGCATCCAAGTACATACGTACGTGTAATATCGTGTGTTTCAAGTTTGGCGAACAGTTTGAATGTCTATTGAGAGTCGCACGAGTACCTCGTAGGCGTTGATATTTGCGAAGTCGTACATTCGATACGAAGCCCCGGAAAATTTCTCTCGCAATCGGCATTGTCGCCATTCTACACGCACACGCGAGCGCACCGAGGGGTTTTCTCGTGCGACGAATGAAAGCGTTGTGTCGAAGCTGTAAGATGTAATCTGGTCGGCCGATCTTCCGAATCGCCCTGGCGATTCGAATTGATTAACTTCTCTACTGGTCTCCGATCTGCTGTTGTACGTTACGGTAGAATACTTGTCATTGAATCCACTGGACATTACTCGCGCGTACATGTAAAATTACCGAAGCGAATAAAATGTTTTCATAGAGTTATAATTTTAATTCAAATTATAACGAATGTTACGTTTAAATGTTGAAATTTTCGAAATGTTAAACGAAGGTAAAACGTCCAAACGATAATTGCGATTATCCGACGTGTAGCTGATTCGTTGGCACGAAATAATTAGATTTTTTAATTATCTGCTAATTACTAAAGCTGCGCATACTCGTTGCAACATTTTTCTTTTTCTTTGTTACGAGCAAGACGCGCGCGTATCGCGGTATAACGATAGTTCGTGTTCCTTCGATTTGGATTCTTAGCATCGTCAGAACTTTGCTTAGAGAGTCCTTTTTTCTCTCGTACTAGAAACGGACGCGGTTCGCGGTGATTAGCAGGAACTCGTTACTCGCTATGCACGTGCTCACACGTGCACCTCGATTTCGCATTCCCGGCTATTCCAACGCCGCTGACTTCAGCGTTTGACGTTCGAGAATCCGAAACAATTAACGACGAATAATAAACTTGCCCCGTCAAAGGAAAGAAGCGAACCACGACGCTTCATCCGCGAACGCTTCGATCTTCCCGTTCTTGCAACGTGATTTCAGACTCGTACAGACTTACAAAAGTTATCGAACGAGCGGATAATTGTTCCTTCTTAGCGATTATGGTTGCTCATCTGCGAAATCAATATAAATTCGATCCCTGATCGTTCTGTGTTTTTCTTCTCGATTTTATTTCGTGTCGGCAATTACCCTGAGAAGGGACAAAGATTAGCTCGATCTTTTAATCGGATCGTTCCTCGAATGGAAGCTTCTATAATCGCAGAATTAAAAATGAACAGGGACGGATCAATATCCGGTTAGGTTAATTTCAGTCTTAGTGACCGTAAATGCGATACGGCGGAACTTTTATTCTCCGAATTAATCACGACCGGACTGCGAATGTTCGTGCCAAGTCATATTTTCGTCAAAATGATATAAAAAATACAACGTAAATAGAGAAACACGCTTCGCTGTGACATTTAATATAGTTTTTCTAGTCACGCGCGTTCTGCAAATTTGTAGATTTTCCATAAATGCGCAAGCATCCGGCGGTCTAATCGTGACACACGCGTTATTCGAATCTTTCGAACTGTTTTAAGCACGTCGATATTAAACAGGAACAAATTTCTATTCTGTTTTTCAATCTGCCATACGAGGGATCATCCTTAAATTTCTATTAATCCACGTTTCGACGATCGTTCTATCGATCAAGATTCTATCGCGCAGTCTGCTTCTAACAGAAATAGAAAAGGAATAGAGGATTTTTAAATAAAAATATTATCAAGTTCGAGAGATTAGCAATCCGAGTAAACGAGTTAGCCAGTTAGAGAAATAACTGGAAAAAGAATTACAGGTTGTAAGAGACATTAAAATTCACGGTAACATCGGTTAATTATCGTAATGCACGATGCGTGTGGAGTTTAATATTTCGCGGAACGCGGTTGGTGTTTCCGGTGACGGCTACCAGCTAAACACCTGTTATCGGTGGTTCCGCACTATTCGACATTACACGGGTTTCTGTTATCAAACATAGTATTCGCGACCAGAGGCGGATCTTGCGGCACTTTAAATCCGTATTGGACATACGGCGACTGTCCGCGTGTAATTTAAATTGCAACGGCGTCGAAAGGCGAAACGAGCTACCCGGGGCAAAAACGCCTGGCCGAAAGCTGGCTGCGTTCGTTCTTCGTCCATCGAAGCATTATCGTTCCGTGGTTTTGCAACAATGAAGCGAACAAATTCCCGGGGAACCGAGCCAAAAACCTGCGGCCCTCCGAAACCATGCAAACACACAGGATGCAGAAGTTGCCGCACGAAACTCCCATTGTCCGTTTCAATCCTGTAAATAAAAATTCACCGCGTGCATTATAAATCTCCTTGGGTCGCGCAAATAATCGCCTGTCCGGGTATGCTACCGGCGACGAAACCAATTAACCGGCGATCTTCTATTTTCGATACGCTCGGACCCGCTTCGCTCTTAAACATCGTCCCTATTGTCGACTCGAATCGAACCCGGGCAAGAAAAAAAGAACTGGACGGTCTATGATTATCGAACGTACGGATGTTTTCGAGAGGCCGGAGGAAAGTGCGTGAGCTGTGACGCGGTTCTTGCACGGACACCCGGTATAGAACGACCCGTGTTCCCGTCCACGAACACAGCCGAGCCAGGCCGCGGACTATATCGGTGTAAGAACGGTCGGTCGATGGGATGAGAGAGAGAGAATCGTCGTCCGGAGCTCGCGTCTACCCACCGAGTTGATAGGTTGTTCGAGCGAGAGAGCAAGAACGAGAGATGGAGCGACGGAGAGGGTGAACAGCGAGGGTGGGACAGAGAGCAGTGACCGCGGTTGCCACGGATCAGACAGAGAGGAAGATAGAGCGCGAACGAACGAGGCTGAGAGTAAGAGAGGGACAGACGAGCAACGAGATAGAATTAGAGGAAGACGGAGGAACCTTTACCTCGCCGCTGTTCGAGGGTTGAAGCGAGAGAAGCGGTGAGAGAAGCGGCGAAAGAGTGCGAGAATATCGCGGAGAGGAGAACGAGAGAGATAAGAGGTCGCGAAAGGAACGTCGGAGTAAGAGGAGACTCTCTCTCTCTCTCTCCTCTCTCTCTTTCTCTTTCTCTTTCTCTCGCGAGGAAGAGAGGCCGCGAGAAAGAGCGGCAGCCGAGTGTGCGTATATGCAAGAGAGGTAGGAGGTGGAGCGAATAAGAGAGAACCGTGTTTCGTTTCGTTCGGCTCCGGCTTTACCTCGGCTTTCGTTCGGCACGAAACTCGGAAGGGTGGAGAGGATGAGGTGTACGTGGTGGAAGAAAGAGAAGAAAACGAACGGAGGGATGGGCCACGTAGAAATCGTCCTACCGTACCCTGCTACTACCTGCGATCCTGCGGTGAATCCGCCTTCCAGGATCCCTTCCTTCCTTCCTTCCTTCCTGACGCGCTTCTTCCTTCTTTGCTTCGCATCTTCTACGTCCTCCCTCTTTACCGCTTCTCGCGGGCTGCTTCTTCTTCTGTTTTCTTCCAGTTTCATCGACAAAGACCAACCCCACTTTGCATCTCTATCTCGCGCTTGTCGGATGTTCTTTCCTTTCCCTCTTCCTCTTTTCCAATAGGTAAGCCTTTCGTTTCTTTTCCTCCGCCTCATCAGTGGAAACTTTTAAATTCCGAAACTGGTATTCGAATATCCGTCGCCGAAAATTGAATTTTCCCCGCGAGAAGATTCTTCCACGATCCGGTTCGTTTCTACGCCGTTCCTCGCCGCATCTCTTTCGCGCGTTTCTCTTTTATTCTCTCGTTTCTTCCCCTCCTTTTTACTCTGCCACGTTTCTGGCTTCAAAGCTTTCGCATCCCACCTAGCACCGGGATATATCCATTTTTTCAAGATTGAATTCGTCTAGCCGCTATTCTCCTCTCCGCTATGCTTTTCCCCTTCATTTTACCTCTTTCTCTCTCTTCGTTTTCAGCGAAGCGTTTTTCCGCTGCATCTTCGCACCGCACCCTTTGAAATCTCGTTCCGCGCCAAGCTCTTTGTTCGCGGAGATTTCAGCTGGAAATAACGCCGGGGAAAAAATCCTGTCTTCCCCGCGAAAATAACGATGCTCGTTTCCCCGAGAGAGATTTCGAGTCAAAACGATTTTCATTCGCGTATTTTTCTTTCCACGTTCCCTTCTTCCACCCTCTTTCTTTTCCCAGCTCCTCATTCGTATGCCTATCTCGTGCCAACCGTCGCTTTTATCGATGCTCTAATCTCGCCCGTTTGCGATATCGAGGACAACGCCAGGTACACGATCCAACGCGCAAACTTTATTACGACCTCCTTTTTTGGCCGTCCGCCGCGGTCGCATACTACTTGCACCTGTCACCCGAGTTTTGCCCTTTGTCAGACGTTCCGCTTCCACTGGAGACCCGGTGATCCGTTTTCTGCGTGCTTTCTTTTTCCTCTTTGCCACACCGCGCTGTCCTTTAATATCCTTTTTCAATTTAAGATCGCGATCTTCCGCGCCTTTTTCACGCCCGCCCTTTTTTGTCCTCGTTTACCGAACAATTGCACCGTTCAACGACGCGTGCCAACAATCCCCATTTTCCATCCTCGTTAACATTCGCTAGTTTTTTCCAAACTTTTCTTTCGTCTCCTTTCGTCTTCCTTCTCTTTCTCCGTTTCTCTGCACTCGGGATCCTCCTTTATTTCCCTTAATTGTACGTATCGCAGGCACGAACAAAGTTTCTTGCCGTTGTTCCCGCGTCGAGACGCCTCGAATCTTCGCCGTTCCGCGAACGACTCTGTCTTCGCTCGTTCGGACAGTACAATTTAAGTTTCGAATTAGATACAAGCAGCCTGTTAACGTTAGGGGATCGATCTTCTCGCGGGGCACGATCCTCTTCGAAGGTATCGGCTTTTCGCCCATCGAAAACGCGTGCCTATTCGTCGGCAGACTCGTTCCGCAGTTGTAAGGAAAAAAGAAAAGAAAGAGAAGAAAAGGAGAGACAAGGGTGGCGACGGCTGTTTTGAAACGGTCCAACGTACGTCGAGTTTCGAACTCGCATGCCTCTCCGCGCGATTAATCGTCTTCTTTTTTCCGACGTAACACGTACCGCGGCAGGAGAAACAAGAAACAAGAAACGAGAAGGTGGATCGCTTTGGAATAGTTTATACGTGGCAGCCGATCGAAAGGAATCGCGTGAAATCGAATTCGCACGCACGTACGACACGCAGGAACGCGAGGAAGGGAGCGATCTACGGGGTTGGGAAGGGGAAATAAAAACGAGCCCCGAGGAGAACGGTGTTCGAAACGATCAAAACGCCCTCGATCCTTCGACCGAACGTCTGGTCCCGATCCTTTGGTACTTTGAGCAGCGGAGATCGTCGGCTGCCAACGATGACGAAGCTGTTGCCATCGAAGAAAGCAAATAACGCCGGCTCTTATCGAACTCTGTGCAAACGTGCATCTCGTTTGCCCGATGATTTATCTGAAAATTTCATCGTCCGCGAACCAGAAACTATTTGCGATGATCGAAGAAGAAGTGCCGTCGTTTTTCTTTTTTTTTTTTTTTTTTTTTGCCACGCAACGACTCGCTAATACGCGTTTACGCTTTCTCGAATCGATCACCTTCGATGTTTTACAACTCAACTGGTCGTCAAGGCACTCGGCTGTGTATGTGCGTGTGTGCGCGCGTGTGTATGTGTGTGCGTACAGAAGTTTTAAATTTCAAGGAATAGTTGAAAATTTTGTTAGCGCATTTAAAAGTAATAAAGAAATCGCTGTTTTCTGAATAGCGTTCGCGAGAATACCAAAGGTTTGCACAGGAAAATCGTAAAGTCGACTGTCGTAAAACATTCTTCAGGTTCTTCGTCGTCTTCCTGCTGTTCCCTCGAACCTCACCCCCAATCATTTTTTCTTTTACTCGCCGTGTTCGTTCAGCGCCAATTTCAAGTATTGCGTAAGACGGTCGTTCGCAAAGTTAAAGGCGGCGAGGCGATAATGATAATCTTTAGCCGCAGGTCGGACCACCGAGTTCGAAAGGTAAAAGCGACGCGGTTGCAAGGATGCCACGAGATATCGCGGGCCCCTTGCGACTCGCCGACGATCGAATGGAATCTCCAATTCTGCCTGCGCTCACCTTTACGTATTCGGTATTTCGCAAATGTCACAAACGCTGCCGATATCGGGATACGACGTCAGATTCCGCGGCTGATTTCATTAGAATTAAGAACTCGGCAAGCGACGCTGATTATTCCTTCTTCCTTAACGATCGTCCCGGCCATATGCCAACTACGCAAATGTTTACACAGTTGCTCGTACCTACAAATCGATTAACTGGAAATTCTTGTAGTTTTAAAGGGATGTTTTAAAATGCCTACTCGATCCGGTCGTCTTTCATTCAAAGAATCGATTCACCCGTGAGGAATAAAAAGATGGACGACGCTCGATATTTATGCAAAAGTAATCTCCGCTTCCTCCTCGTGGACGGCCGATTTCCGGCATTGCATAAACCCGAGACGATTGTTCGAAGCCAAAAGGGCGCGGCACGATAATAATGTTAAATATTATCCTTGGGTCAGAGCACCGAGTCGATGTGCAATACACTCGCCGTGTTCCGTTCCTGGCTTTGGCAACAAAAAGCTTAGTGAATATTTACGGGCTTTCCCTTTGATTGAAACGCGAGCAGTTTAATTTAACGTTTGGCGAAATTATAGTAAGAGTCGTGCCGCGATTAATTCTTTCGTTAGAGAAATGTTGATTTTTCAGGGGCACGTTGAAAATCGTTTCCGTTTCTACTGTTCGGCGAAAGCAGCGACGGCAGTCGCGCTGATTTTTTAATAACGCTGGAAAATATTTTCGCTCGACGAGATTACGCGCGGTATGCGTCGGAGAAAATTAAACGCCGGCTTCGAAATGCAGGAAAATGAAAATGGGGGGGGGGGGGGGCAAGGATCCGATGGTTTGGACGTTTCGCTTGCGAAGCATGAGAAAATCTCGACGGACGATGTAACGACAACAATCTCCGTCATCTCAAGCGTTCGCTGTTTCTTCCCATATACGTTTTAACTCAGCCACCGGTTATGCAATATACAGATGCTATCGCTAATCGGTATCTTCTGCTTTTTAATACGTCTTTTTCTCATGCAATTAATTGATAAATACTCTTATGAATCAGCGACTCGATACTAAAGAATTTAATCATCGGTGTGACGCGACACAGATCACCGATAAATAAGAAGTAATCGAACGATTAATGGTTGAAATAACGATTTTATGGATTTTAACGATTCACTGTAAAATATGTATACGAGTGAAAATTTCTTTTTCATATACGTACATTTTCCTACAATTTTCGTTATATCGTATTTGCTATCGAGCATAACGAGAAATTTGACAGATTTCACGGTTATCTGTGAAATATACCCCATTGAATCTTACATTGTAGCAACATGTTTCTATTACTTTCCGTTTCAATTCTCTTAGCAGAAATTTTACGCTATAATCGGCGATAGTTTTAGCGTATCGCAAAGTAACGATCTATCTACCATGCGTAACTGAATTCCTGACAAGTTCAATACACGAAAAACGTTAGACATAACGACGTCGGTAATTCCACGTAGACACAGCGATCGATCGGACCGATATCGATACTCGCGGTCTTCTATCACGTTCGAGCAGACTTTTGACGAAACAATGAAACACGGTTCCGGCAAGACGGAATACTTCACGCCTCGAACGTTACGCCGCGTAATTTCGTTGGCGCGTAAAACTTGATCGTTTGTCGACGTGTGCGTACCTATGGCGGAACTTAAGCGTAGTTCACACTCGGTCGATGAATCGCGTATACGTAAAGTACACGTGCTATGCCTGACAAGGTTGGCTTTCTCGGTGATCGTGAAGGGCGATAATGATCGTGGCCAATTTGTTTTGCCCGTGGTACGCCTCTAGATACAACGTTGCCGTAATTATGATAATCACGTTGTCGTAAAAAGTGCGACGGGCGCATGATTTTTCATGAGTTACCAGCCGCCAAAGGCATTGCGAATATACGTAGGTCGCTAACGCAGCTTTCGATTTTCCCTGCCGCCTCGCAACTTTGTACTCGCGGAAGGGTTATTTTTAATTGAAATATCAGTAGCTTCGCGGCGTTAATTGCGAGCTTCTGCGAGAAACATTCATTACCACCTATAAATGGAATATTTATATACGCGCAAGCTACATCGTCGAAAATTTAATCGATCAATCAAAAGGAAGATAATATACGTGTAGACAGAGAGGCGCGTGTCAGTATATACCTGCGTATATATGTGCGTGAATATTTGTGTACGTATCAAAACGCGTATGACCGCGGTACTTACTTGTCAACGTCGATGATCAATGGTGTCAACTTTTGTTTCTCGTTAAAGAATCGTGCTCGCAACGGGTATCAAAGTCGATCACCAAGCTACGGGCTTTTCGATCGGTATAGTTAATTCATTCGATAATTACGATCGGCTACATTGTACCATGCGCGCGTGTACGTTCTTCCTTGAAACAGAAACGTCGCGCCGCGTCGCAACGTAACGTTCAAACTCGGTTGGATCGGTTTTAACAAGCCGGACACCGGTTTATTATATTTTTCCTGACACCATGTCGTTCTTTGGCATATCGTTTTAATTATTTCAACGATATTACGTTATTTAATATTTTCGGAACACGAGTGTGTGACCGCATAAAATGTTGCTTTATAGCTACCAAAAGCTCCGCTTCCAAATATCGAGTAACAACGGTGGCCAGGTACAGAAGGACGGTAGCAAAGAGAAGGAAGGGAGGGTGTAGCAGGTTATTAATAATCCTGAACGATTTATGCTGCTTCGGAAACGTTCGTGCCTACAATTTTCAATAGTTTCGGGGAGGACGAGGGTGGTGAAACTCGAACGCAGACGCTGTATATCGGCGGGGTAAACTGTTTAGCTTAGCGCAAACAGGCAACGCGGCCGGTAAACATTCAATTCAAGAGAGATACAATGGCTTGGACGAAAACGGCGTACGAGGCAATTTGAATTTTCCTGCAATAAGCTTTCGTTAGACGTGCGCGTCGTAATGGATTAAACGAGAGCTGGTACGCGTAGATTTTCGGCCGATGATCGCCAGACCGACAGATTTTCGAGACGTCGAGCCACGTTAGATCCTCGATTCGTTTCGACGAGTCGGCGATTTATTTTCCCCGGGAAACGTGCCTAACCGGCAGGCCAGCTTTAATTATTTCAACGACATCGCAACAAGTGCATTAAACGTTATTTAATCTATCTCAAAACGGGGCGCGTATGGCACGGCCACATAAAATATCGCTCTGTAACTGCCAAAGGCTCGACTCTCGAAACGAGGAGGGCGTTAATGATCGTGACCAATTTGTTTTCTGCATGAAACGCTTTCCCGCGGCGACTCTGCCGGCCCCGGACGGAATTTTTGTTCCTCCCGTTGCGCCGCATTGTTCTACGCGAGCGTGTGTCCTCCGTGTGTACGAGTTCCACTTCGCACAAATGCAAACACATTTCGCTTTGCCAACGTATTGTTAATCATTAAACGACGTCATTATGAATTGTCGACACATCGAGCTAATATCGTTTGAAAAATTCGATTATTTAAAGTTCAAAGCTTTCGAAATGGCGCGCGATACTTCGATCGACGTTCGTTTCCTTCTTTGCTACTAGAAACTGTTACGAATAAATCTACCGTCTTTGTATTCGTCGCGTAAAACGACTCAATCACGTGTTTATGAAAATTTACAGAAAAGTATGTGCGCTGATTTCGTATTTGTAGAAAATTTGAACGTTCTAAACGCGCTGCCCGATTGTAAGTATCAACAGAACCGCCGATATTCGGTGCAAATCGAACGCTTTTATCTGCTTTTATCTTCTGATTATTTCAATATTAATCTGTTATTTCGTTGCTCCGTTATCGTGCGTGGTTTGTAGTATAAAATAACGAAAGAAAGTAAAATTTAGAGTCGTCACGATAGAATATGTAAAAGCGTACAAAGTATCGAAAGTCGGATACTCCTTGCAATATGTTTTAACGAATTTCTGTTCGAGTTCTACCTTTTTACAGTCAACTTTCGTCAAGATATGAATTTGCGTAAACACGTGTAATTTACGGATGTTATCGGCGATTCGTTTTCTAATCCGCTTTTGATCCACAACCGTATAGTTGACTTTGTGGCACAGTTTTCACTGTAATTTCAGTATTTTCTCGTACACCGTCTCTTTTTACTTCGTAACCTCTCCCCCTCCCCATGTCATTGCCTCTCGTGTACCAACACCGATACACGTTTGGCGCTTGTCACGCGGTCAGAAGGTTTTCACGTCGAAAACGCGACCGTAAATACTCCTCGTGTTGGTAACTTTCGACCAACACGTTCCACCGTGTCATTTTCCATCCACCAAGTTTTCCGTAACGATTAGAATTATGAATTTCTGCGAACGTTCGACGCGAACGTTCTCTACCTTGCACGTGTGTAATCGCGCTCCTTATGGATAACACCAGGCATTGGAAAATAAATCTCGACATTTCTTCGAGCCTTTCGAGCGCCCTCGTTTGTTCATCACTCTCAGTTTCTATGCCGTGATCGTTGCGAGGCCGTTTGAAACGAGCCTCGCGCTGAAATACGTTCTTGGTTATTTATGATCTGTTTATGGTATTGCGATAAGTGCGTTTGACACGTATTCCGATTTCCGATGCAATTCCCATGGCTGACTGAACTACGATCATAAGTCTCCTTTAATGTGACTTTTCGAGTTCTCCTTTCTATCCTTTAATAAGTATTTCCACAGGAATTGAGGAGTTGCGATGGTAAACGACGTGAGTGGCAAGAGAATAAAAAAAGGATATTTTATCGAACAAGGACGTAAATTCTGCGCGGAATACGACGAGGAAAGTTGTAAATGTTAGAATAATTTATTTCAGCTTGCATCGCAAAATAGAACCATGGTCGTAATTGACAATTAGATTACGATCGAAGAAGCTGAATATTTAACGTATCCGCAAACAAATAAATTCGTACAATCACGCTTTTATCGTATATTCTACTCGTCGGTGATTATAAAAATGATAAACGCTGAAAATCTGTACAGCATTGAAGAAACGATTGACGCGAATGATCGATATAGATATCGTTTACCGCTATAGTCTATGTGGCTATTTTTTTTTTTTTTTTTTAAGCAACGGCATAAAGATGTCGGACGACGTCGTACGACGACTTCTTAGTTCGACACACGTGGACAAGAGCTACCAGGAATTCCGGATGCGTTTCAGAACGAGTAGGGCGACACACCTAACAGTCGTTTTGATCCTAATCTCGAGACCATCCGAGCCGCTCGTCTTATTCGGGTGCTTTAAACGTAGTATCCTGGTTTGGTGATCACGTGGGCAGGATTTATGCGTGTTACCTTAGGCGTAAGTTTCTCCCGTGGACACGTTGCATGGAAATGCCGATCGGTTTCGTCGCAGGGATCGTTCGTAAATTACGATGTGTCGTTAAGCTAGTAAATACCTCTTTCGGAACAATTAAGGACACGTCGTAACTTTCGCTGCCGTATATCGCCGATACGCACGAAAGTAGGAGATTGGAAAGTACGAGTTTGGTGATTTTCGTCGCGGCAATTAACGCCGATTATTAGAATAGGAAACGGTCGGTCCGTAAGTTTACTTCGATCCTCGAACAGTGGCTCGCGTTTCCTGAACCAATCGCCAGCCTGCCGTTCATTTTAGTCGGCGTGATTTCTTTTTTCTACCGGTAATGGCTACGAAATTATATCCTTTCAAACAGCCAGCTTGTCCTCCCGGCCACCCAGTATAATTTTCGGACGACGAATCGTCACTTTGCATTCCATTCACCGGATACACGAGCATCGTCCTGGCGATATCGTGGATACGCGCCACGGGTACCCGTTCCCTCTCCGTTAAAACGAACGAAAATACGGATTTTGTTATCTTAATGAATCCATGTGAACGAGACCACGAGTAGCACGACACGGCCACGGTAGCATCGAGAAGCGGTCTTAGGAACTCGGAGCTCGCGAGCGTGACATCGCCGATAAGATTACGTTTCTTTATTGGCGCCATCGGTCGACTCGATTTAATTAATTCGACATTAAGGAACGACAACCGGCCAGATAAGAACGTGCTTTTGGTCCGTGGACGATTTCTTTTTTACGCTAAACGCGACTGTTTGAAAAGGATTATCGAAGTCGCCACCGCTGTAAATAATTTCTCATTACGTTTTTAGTTGCCTCCGTAAAGATAACCGCGAGGTACGCGCAACACTACTCGGTTGCTTATCGACGGTTAAGAGGAAGTAACACTTGTAAAATATATTACAACACCGTTCACGCGTATATCGAAAGATACACCGGTAGATAAAGAGCGAACAGTTCCGCGCTAGCTTTTTCGCCGCGAACTGTTGCGCAAAAATTCGCTAGATCGCGATCCCGCGAGACCAAATCGACTTACGGAGAAGTGGCGGGCTTGGACGAATTCCCGCGCGTATGCAACTCCGTCGCGTTTGCCGACGCCGCTTGCTCTCGCGTTGCTTTCATACGTCTATCTACGCAACATGTTGCTGCGGGAATCGAGAGTCTATCTGATAACGCAGATCGTATTTATAGAACGCTTACCGATCTAATCCGACAGCAGAATTGCCTAATAAAGCTTCTCTCGCTAACGGCTATGAAAAATGAATATTACTGCTTTTATCTTCGAATTATATAAGAAAATTGTTAGAGAGTCGCCCTGTATTCGATATATCAAAGAACTCGATCGTTCATTACTCTAGCCTATTCGTATATTCCTATCATTTTAATAAATAATAATTACACTTGTTTATATTCTCATTCGTTCGTTTACTTTTTCGTGGTTCATGTGCATTTTGTGATTATTTGTTTACGTTCCGCGGTTCATTTGTTTGGTTACACGTATCGATAGAAATTAATTGCTACAAAATCTGTACCATCGATGGTATATCCTTACAGCCGGGCAAAAGAACGTACTCCACCGCCGTCTTAAATTTCTTACGTATCTAATACAAAATCGTAGATGGAGAAAGACTAAAACAGCTCATTGGCTTTCTCCATGAACTTAAATTTTAGTTCTTATCCCTGTTAATTGCCAATTTTATCCGCGATACGCCGGAACCATTTCACTTTATGATCGCTCCTACGGGAAGAAATTCCTAGTACGTTGCGAGTAGCTGGCCGGGCAATTCGATACTTGCCAGTATCGTTGGTGGAACAGGCACATACCATCGAAACCCCTTGATGATATTGTATTACTCGGCTGGTACGCTTATTACGTTATCAAAACTCGAAAACGTAGACGCGGATCGCGAAAGGGTAACGTTGCGAAGGAAAAGAAGCAAAATGAACGAACGGCCATAATGGTAGGCGCACGGTACGTTGTTACGTTCGCGGGTCACCGACGACGTAGCCACGATAAAAAGTCGGTTTTCGTTCCTTTCTCCCTCTCGTCGATTTGCCTCGAGTCAAAAGTTACGAACGGACTGACGGACAGGTGACGCAGACGGATGCCGCTCATTTGTCTCGCTTCGAGATGAACGACGAGAAGAACGAGAGAAAAGGTGTGCTTCGTGGTAGGTGCGAAAGGGATGAAGATAGAAGGTGCTCGAAGCGAAGAATCGGAACGGAGAAGGACGGAAGATTTTTTGGGCAAAGAGGACTCCCCGTCGCGTTGGGCTTCCCGCTGGCAGCGGTCAATTTGCTGCTCCTTTTTTTCTCCCTCTTTTTCTTTCATTACGCCAAACTCTCGACCGCGGGAATCTCTCTTTCTTTCCCTACCTTCGTCTTTCTTTCACCACCGTCGATCCGTGGCTCCTCGTCTCTTTCTGCTTGACGTTCATCGTCTTATTGCGTTTCTTCTCTCTATGTTCCTCGCCCCCGTTGTCTTTCGATTTTCGCTGAATTTTTCCCAAATGAAAATCCTACGGCCCGTCACTCGGATACACCGTACGATCGTTGCCGAGTAACAATAACGCAATGGCTCCATTCGAGCTACTAAAAAATAGATTCCTCTAACAGGAGCTTTCGTTGTTGCCACTCCCCTAGGTGTTCCAGATTCCACGGTCGATAATTGAGTTTCCTTGCGAATCGAACGCTTCTGATCGCTAGTTTCTCGAGTTTCCCGCGGCAGAAGTTCCGGCCGCGAGAATACCGTCTTTCGAATGGAAATAAAATGGATGGAAGTTGGTTGACGAAATACCGGAGCGTGCTCCGGTCGCTTGTTGAAATTGCCGCGTCAAAGAAAATCGCGACAATCTGTTGTTCTTGTTCCGCGAATGAGAAAGAATCGTAGCGACGCATGGAACGAGATCGTAACGGTCCGATAAGCTATGAAATTTCTCCTGCCTTTAAAAAGTCCGTGGACCATAATGTCCTTAATCCGGACACGGGAAAACGTTTTCCTGCAGTTTCTTCTACTTCTTCTGTTCGCCCACCTCCGTCTCTAGTTCCTGCTCCTCTTCTTGAATTTCTTTTCTTCCGCGTGAAACGGCACGGCCGAACTTCGTCCTCATTATTGCGGTACGACGGAAGGAACGGCTCTTTTTATTATCGCCACCTTTTCAAAGGATTCCCTAATGGCGTCTCGTCTCGCCGATAACACCCCGGCAGCGTCCTCTTGTCGCCGGAACTCTCTTTTCTTTCTCTTCTTTTTTTCTCTCCCCGCCCTCCCCCAGGATAAGGAGAATGGAAATCTCGCGGAATTCCAAGACGAAAAACGTCACTTTCCTCTTGAACAATGCGAGAAAAGCATCGATACGACGGAAACTTTTCCACGTCGCTCACGATGGTTGGTCCGAGTCTCTTTGTCCTTGAGAAGTTGCGAAGGCAACGCCGACGATAAATCTTCGGACGATGCGCGTGGCGGATAATAAACTGTTTAAATCGAAGCTACTTTTATCTGGAATATCTGGGAATTTGATCGACGTTGGACGATATTTCGCGTTCGCGTACGGTTAAGGAGAACGTTTCCGATGTCTCGAGCGACCAAGTATTCTCTGTTCGTTGCTTAAAAATCGCACTGGTTCGCGATAAATTACGTACTGTTTATACTTATTACATAGCTCTCGATCGCGTTTATCTCGAAGGCGATGTCGAAGGCGAGCGAACGTTCGGCTGTTGGGCTTCGCAGCCGACGTGTTTCTGCTATTACGTTTGCTCACGTTTCGCTTTCTTTTTTCACGCGATCAACGCAACTACTCACACGTGAAATCGCTCGCACAATCGTCCACCGATACTACTCCTTGCCTTCTGCGAAGCCAATAAAAAAAAGGAACGCGAGTTCCTCGGAGAGGTATCGGCTCTCGCGGACGTTATTTCTGCTATTATGTTTACACACACTTGTTCGTCGGCGTTCAGGTCTCTGTTCACGTGCTTACACCGCGAAGAAGGCGTTACGAGCAATCCCGTTTTCTCGAATACACACCGCGCTTCGCCGCTTGACCAGGAAACTCGTCTCTCTCGATCGTCTTCGAAAACGGGTTCTCGATTCTCCTCGGTTCGTAAAGATCTTTCTCTTCCCATATATTTAACACTACGCACCGCGGACGCCTCTTATCGATTTCTTCGATTTCAAGCTGCCAGCGTCCCGGCACCGCTTTTCTATTTGCGTAACTGGGAAAATGGATTCCCTATTGGGCACCGGTTTTATTATCGGTACCGATCGCACGTAATTAGTAGCTGAAATGGATTAATGTCGGAATATTCTCATTACGTGGTTATCGTATCGCGGTGAAGCGACAGTGGCAACGCATCTAATCGTGGTAAATTATCGATCGTGGTCGGTCGATTAGCGATCGATACGAAGGTCGGCCGGCGCCGCTACAACATTACTATCGTAATTTCGATATCGATCGGAAGTATCGTACACGGCTTTGAAGAAAAGATTGACAAATCCATGGTACCACCTCCCCCGGTCTGCCCTTTCTCGTCTTTCTGCCTTTTTCTCGTGTTTCACGTCCTTCGAGTCCGGCAGCGGTCCGAGGTCCAAGAGAAGAAGACCGTGGCGGCGCGGCGGTCTCCTCTTTCTCCGCTGGTCTCTCTCGCTCGCACCCTCCCTTTCGCTCGTTGTCTCTCTCTCTTTTTCTTGCAGGCCAAAGACTTATGGATATCCATAGCAACGAAGTCAAAGCCATTAATAACTCCGGTGGGAACGCCCATCCTCATCTCGTGCCTTTTCTTTTAAAGTCGAGCGTGTGCAACAAACGCTCGTCTCACGTGAACGCGCTCGCTCTCGCGCTTACTGGTACGTTAACCAGACAGAAACGGAGAAACGGTGGGAAAAAAGAGACAGAAAGAGAAAGGGAAACTGGGAGCATACAGAGGGGTGTGTGTCTGAGTGCGTGCAAGCGAAAGATAGAGTGGGATCGAACGAACGAACGAACGAACGAACGAACGGAACGAAGGGACTCCGCGAGAGACGTAAGGTAAAAGAAAAGACGAAGAAAACGGAGGAGAAAGAGGGAGGAAGGGAGCGAGCGAGGGAGAGAGAGGAGGCGCGGAACAGGTAGATACGCACCGCGGAATATATTGGAATACCTGAGAAATTTAGTGGCGGGGCACTAAATTTCACTGCCGTGACTTTGCAGGAGGCGATGCTCGGCTGCAGGCCGTGAGCCACCGGGCGAAAAATCCCCCTCCCACCCCCGTGGCGGCCTCGTGGCGCTCACTAGCTCGGCCGGCCGGCCGGCCGTCCGCGGCCACCAAAGAAACCATCTATACCAGACTTGCACATTTTTTGACCAATTACATACTTTACGGTCCACGGCCTGGTAAATGAAAGGCAACCCGATGACATAAATCATTGCCAGTTTATAAGATTTTTGTAGTTTTGCGCCAGCCTTTTCCTTATCGTCGCGGATCCGCGAGAACTGGAAGTTCCTGTAACCTGCGCGCATTCGAACTCTCACATCCACGGATATCCATTCAACTTCTTGAAAGCTTCTCGCGGGCGTGCAGGTTATTAGAAAGCGAGTTTTTTTCTACTTGTCGCGAGCTACTCTAACCGTATCCAGGTTAATTAGTAACTTGCTAATGATTTTTTCTCCCGTTTAAACCCTGCACGTTCGACCTGAGTCGTATCGATCCGATGCGATGGCAAATTAATTGCGCATCTTCCATTCGATTCTCGTTGCTTTAACGCGAACGATCTTATCGCATGGAGCATCGTTTGAAGATACATCTTTAAAGAACGATTATACGAGTATCGTTTAAACTCGGCTATCCGAAATCCGTTGATTAACAGAGACTTCTGTTCGTGATCGTTCTTTAGAAAGAAGGCCGGGGGACAAGAACAGAAACCGAAAGGGATTCGTATTTAAAATATAAAAGCTTTTATTCAACTTATTCGAAAGATTTTAAGAGTTTAATCTCGATATTCGTTGTTCGAAATACCTCGATAATCTTCTCTCGTACGAAACAAAGTTAAACTCCAATTATTCGAGCAGCGTGTCTTCTGGTTGATTCGAACGATCAAAGTTGTGGCGCGTGTAACAAAACCTACGTATGCGCGAGTGTATCTTGAATCGTTTCCACTCATCTCCGGTGTTGCTACCGAACGCAGTTCCCAAGGATGGAGATATCTTACGTAAAACATGTTTGGTACACGCGGAAGTTGGAAATACCGAGGATAAAAATATCGTCTCGTCGACGTGTCGGCGACATTTCTTCCCGGCATTTTCTCGTCACGGTTCCGATGATCGGGGGGCGGAGTAAGTAGGAGAAGGGCTAAAAGAAAAAAAAAAAAAGAGAGGAAATTGTCAGAGGGGAAAAGGAGCGAAGTAATCAACGGCGGAGAGTGAAAGGACAGCGTCGCAAGCACGGAAACGACGACTCGGCGATGTCGAAGGAACGAATTTTCATGGAAGCGTTTTCGCTTGGTCGAAATGAAAGTGGCGAGGAAGCCGGAGCAAGTGGAGAGGAGGAGGATGAGGAAGAGGAGGAGGAGGAGGAGGAGGAGGTGGAGGAGGAATGTGGGCGCGCTTGCACTCGATTACGCGTTCGATAGACGTTGATTATCGACAAAACACGTTGGTTCGACAGCCCCCTGACGATGACGAGCGGCCCTGTACGTGTGTTTACGTATTTTACGTGGGTGCCGATGCGTGGCGCGGCTTCGCGATAAATGAAGTCGTGTCTCCGTGAATCGCTATTTTCATTCCCGGTGAAATATTACGCGAAGAAAATCCGCTAGACGTTCTCGCGTTGGATAAATAGGTCATCGAAGGTAGCTCTCCTCCTTCTTCTTCCTCCTTGATTACATTTATGACCTACTCGTCGAAAAATCCACTTACATTCGTTCCTATAAATCAACGGAAGAAATAAATGTCTCTTATAAAAATGCGAGATAAAAAATGCGAGATAAAAAATGCGAATGGACTGTGGAATAATTTGTGGAAGATTCGATGCAGGAAGTTAGAATGGCCGTTGTTAGTTCCTCTACCGTCGATACGAGAAAGCACGGGGACGTCTCTCATAAAATTATTATTACACGGTCGGCTCGACATTAATCACCAATAAAACTCGTCAATCCTAAAGCAGTGACGATGACAAACGCGAACGTGGGTGCCGATGCGTCGTAGGGGGTCGCCATACAGTGACGCGTATCGTTCTTTTTATGGGGTGTCAAGACGTCTTGTCGTTGCGATCATTCCCTCGCATGGGACTCACGGGCAGGTGCTCCGGCTCCCCCACAGCCTACGCTCGTTTCGTTCCTTCGTTTTGTTTCTCTCGTTCTCTTTCATTCTTAAATATCGCGCGTACACGCACCACGGTGACATTCGTGCTCCTTTATCAAGTATTTTAAGGTAGCGACCAGTCTCGTATTTATATCCGGGACAAACGCGAGCGTATTTAATTGAACAGAGAAACGAAGCAAAAGGACGATCGGGCATATTCGCGTTGCTGCGGCGAACGTTCGGGCCGTAGTGTCGAAACGCGGATGTCTGTTGATCATCGAAGTGTAAAGGAAGCCGCTTGGTCGCGAGAAAGCCCACTGAGAAAATCCGAAGACCCGATTCCCAGAAATTTCTCGTCGTACGATCTCACTTACCGGTTAATACGATTTCAGGTTGTCGCTGCGGGCCACGGTTTCAAACGCTCGTCTCTCTTTTCCCTCCGTCTCCGTGCAAACGCCGCGTGCACAGTGTCAAGGGGAGAAAAGAGAGACGCGCAATGCTCTCTCGGTGCGGCGTTTTCGAGAGATCCGCAATTCCGATTTCATTAAAAAATGGAGATGGAGCAACAGCAGCAACGGCGGCAGCAAGCAGCTTCCAGGTGGAGAAACGGACGGAAACAAAGAAAGAAAGAAAGAAAGAAAGAAAGAGAAAAAGGTGGGCCGGAGAGCAATAGAGAAACGAATGGGAGGGTGGGAGTCCTAGAAGGCAGCGTGTGTCGTGTGGCGTGGCCTATCGTGTGTAAAGGTAGCCGGTCGTCGTCGAAAGAGCCCGCAGAAGAAGAAGAAGAGGGCTCAGAGGCCAACTGATCATCGCATGCATTTAAATTGGTTCATTAAAGCCCCACGGTCCACCCCTCTCACCCCCTCTTCTGGCCGACTAACCCCCTCCTCGGAAACCCCTCTCGTTCCCTCGTGACGGCCAGCCTCCAACTCGCCACCGGACGACCCTATGGAAACCCACAACACACGCTTCTCTTTGCGTACTGGGCGCAGCTCTGTCTGCATCCACCGACTGCAACCACCGAAGTGCGGCATCCTACTTATCACGCCGACACCGGACGAGATGTTCCACCGTACGTGCTAAATCGTCGATGCAATTACTACGAGAACTTCTCTTTTCCCAGTTACTCTAAATTTTCAAACTTTTTCAACCACGCATGCACATCGCATCGAATAGATGCAATTTTTCAGGGGATGATTTCTCTTTTACAACTCCGTATACGATGACAACGAAAAATGGATCGTCTCTAACGAATCTCTTTTTTTTTTCATCGGATTTAACGTGTCGTTTTTGCAACGTCGAATTTTTACAGTACGATTTACCGTACGATTTTACAACGAATTTGCTATACAAAATTTCGTATACTGGAATCTAGTTAATTAGTAGGTCTAGGTAATTAGTATATTATACGCTATACATATCTACTATATCATTTGCGTAAGTAGTAGTAACGTGACGTAGTAGATAAAATAGTATGCCAATATTTTTTATGCACATTGCGACTGTATCGAAACTTTCTCCGTTGTACAGTCCGAATTTTCGTTCACGCTTCTTTCTTCCTACGTACATGGTTTCGATGGTTTGAGAATCGCACGGAGCGACGTTCGATGCCCTGTTCGACACGCCGGCATCGGAAAAGATGTTCCGCGCTACGTGGTAAATCGTCGGCGCAATTACGATCTCCGCCAACGTCCACAGCGAATATCTAATTTCGTTGTTCATCCTAAGGATTACAAGACAACTTTTTTATTTTTCTATTCCGATACATTTCCTTCGGTTCGCGTGAACAACGTGATCCCTGCTACGCGATGACGTAAAAATTGTTCAGCCAGATTTATTTCTGCGTGTTTGCAATCCGGCAATCTGCGATCGAAAGGTTAACGCACCCCTACGGCACGTCTGATTACTTACTGGAAATGTGCGTGCGTGCATCACGCCCAGCACGTGTGTTTTCCACGCGTGTGCACAGACGCTCACACGTGCGCATCATTGGTAAATTTTTTAGAAGGCCATTGGTTATACCTGATTCACAAGGTGCGAATCGAAATGGCGCCTAAATTCGCTTGAGAATCGAAAAGCCGATGATCCCAGTGGCGTTATTTAGCCAACCGCTATTTCTCGTAAAACAGTCTGTTCTACGTTTGTTATTATGCAAATACGCGACTAGATCAAAGTTCTCAAAATCTCCACCGTATTACGATCTCTGTATATCGCGACTTTTGGCCCGTCGATCGAGAAGCGGTTAGGGTATCGCGGAGGCTGTTCCGATATTTAAATTATATTTGTTGGAAGAGAAAGAAAAGTTGTAGGTTTCGTATTAAAGAACGTAAACGTTTATTACTACGAACATCGGATAATTGTGAATTTATAGCGTGTTTCAACGATTGACTTGATTTTTACCGATCTGGAATTGATTTTCTTGTTCTGTTGTTTAATCAAAGCAGTAGAAAGTTCCTGTTTACCTGAGCAGCAGCCCCTCCGATCGATCTCGAGGATCGATGTTCCTCTTATATTTCTGTATCGTTCCATAAGCTTCTAATAATTCACACTAGTAAAACGGCGATAGTATCGACTAATAAAACGACGAACGTTATTAAAGCGACAACGAAATTCGTTTTACGTACACGAGCGAACGTAAAATTTATTTATCCACCGGTGGATTGTTTACGCGCTACAAATATGACAAATAGCCGATACCGCATCGCGACTACTGCGATGTTCGCAAATACGACGGGCCGGGCAAAAACCGTACAAAACTTTAGACACATCCTGTTGTCGGTCAACGATTGTCCGATGTAATTTGTTAAAGGTGGTTAAGGATGAGCGTTCTTGTACGTTGCTGCCTGCAGGTTCGTTCGTTGCTTCCCCATTAAAATTCCACTGGGATCGACGGAACTTAGACTTCGTCTCCTTATGTATACGCACTGGTTGTACATATACATGCGTGAGGAAGGTCTAGGTGCTTCTTCAAAACCGATTACACCCGAATTGATCCTTCGAACCATCCAAGGTCGGACATAATTCGAGTAAATTAACATCGACTCGTTCGACCGCCGTTGAAAAACAGGATCGGTGTTGAGCTCATGCATCATATTGACATATAACCGCGTAAAATTTCTGATCCTTCGTCTTTTTTTTCTTTTTTTTTTTTCAAAAGTTTGTACGAGTCTTGTTATAATTTTTTCATCGAAATATTAATCCTTCCTAGTTGAAATCAATTTTTACGGTTATCTTTCAAGTTGGATCGATTAAGTCCATGTCGGAGACCGTCTATCGGAAGAACGTTAATTTTATAAAACAAAAAAAAAAAAAAAGAAAAAAAAAGAGGAGAGTCACGATGAAAATATGGCCAAGAAATAATTTACAACGGTGTACAGCATATTACGGTATAATACGGCTAGGAGTAAATATCGGCCTTCCTCCTGTGTCGAATGCTGCGTGAAACAAGAAGAAAGCATTTGCCACTTCATCGCGGCTAATTCCGTTGGAATTGCCTTTCCGATGCAGTCAAGGTCGCCCGTAATTCGCGTACATTACTCCCGAATTCATCGATCGATGACCGCGAATGGGTTAGAAACTGTGTCGACGTTAATTTCCGATATTATGCGATATTACGGTCTGGCGAATGGGAAAAATTGAGAAAAAAGAGAAAGAAAGCAGAAGGTACGATATAGACGGTGGTACGTCGATCGTGTTTATGCTCACCTCGAGAAACGGGCGACGAGATAAAGATTCTGCCAACTGCTCTTCTCGTTATCCCCTATAAATCATACAAGGAATGGCTAGAAGCGTGAGTATACCTGAAAGAAAAAAAGAAAAGAAAAGAAAAAAAAAAGAAAAGAAAAGAACGAAAGAGATCAACACGCTTATGTTAATATCCGAATGAAATTATGTTAGTGGGTCCCGAAAAGAACAGTTTTCAATTAACGTGATTAATCGTGTCATTCGTCATCCTTATGCGCGGTCAGTGATAACATTATCGTGTTGCGGGAAATTCAATTTATCGCATTGTGAGCCGGTAGCCCAGGAAAGTGTTAGAAGTGCGCGATCAGTGGACCGATGATGATGATGATGACGATGATGATCGTGATGATGAATTCTTCGCAGGGGGTAAATCTATTATCTATCGTTGGTTCAAAATCGCGCGAGAATCATGCATCACGTGCCACGGCTATCATTATTGTTCCGTGAAATATCTGTTCCGTAAAATGAAACGATAGTATCGGTCAGCCCAAGGCACAACGTCGTTGCAGACGCGATAATTGATAATAATTGACAGTTTATTCATTGATCCTGACGGTACGTGCGTACCGGGCGATCGCGCGGCCGCTCTATTCGCGGCTTCCACCTGGCCGTACGTCACTTTGAGAAAGCACGATCGCCAACGAGGCTTCCTCGAGTTCCTAACTTAAAGACGGTGCTCGATGGAACGTCAGCCGTGATGCTATAAATTTTGAGAATCGCGACGAACTACGCGGCCGCCAACAAGTCTGCGGATACCGTTTTGCGTTACCGTGACTGGTTATGAATAAACGCGCTAATCTTGGTCGGCTATAAATCTAAACTGGCTGCGAGCAGATCCGCCCTAACGACATGCAAACAAATAGCATCGAGCGTGTAAGGTGTCACGTCACAAAACGATCGCACGACAGTAGGTGGTTATCCCGGTTGGACAGAGGAAGACGGAGCGGGAAGGAGAGTTTTCCAAAGAGACAGGCGCGTGACCATGGTGTGTGCAGGCCGTGTGCCGTCGGGGGCTGTCCGTCATGGCAAGCCCCAGTAGTTACCGTCACGCGGTCGTCCCTGCAATCATCCACGGATCCACCACCGCCGTCACTATCGCCCTCTTCTCTTCCTCCCTATTGTAGCCAACCCCCTGACTAATCCCATTCCCTTTTGAGAGTGACGGTTGCACGTATAGGTGAGCACGCGATGCACGACGTTTGCACCGAGCAGCACGTGGGAAACACGAAATGTGCACGTCCCCTTTCCCTTCTTCTCCCTGCGGTCTCTTCCTCTTCGTCGAAACACCCGACGCACCCCCCATGCACTACGACTCTCCTTTTCCCCCCCGTCGTATTTCCGTAGTATACGGTATACGTTGCTTCTCGTTCGTCGACTATCGTGCCGCACACGATTCTCTTCCTCTGTTTCTCGCGGTCTCCTCCTTCCACGAGTATACGGGGGCAAAACATCAACGATCAAGCTAACCACCCTAAGCGAACATGGGCCACCCCTCGGCACGAAGGACGAGGAGAAGCGTGTAACTGCCGCGAGCTGGCCAAGTGTCGGATCGGGGGTGGATCGGCGGCTGAATGCGTGCACGGGACAGGACGCATTCCTGGCCTGTGTATGGGGTTGCTCCGAGGCCGCAGGAATGGTCTTACGGTGTTTGTCGATGACCCTTCGCTAACTTCTACCCTTCGTAATCGTGACGCGGAGTACGTTTTCAGGATGTTGGTCGGTGTTAGGGTCACGTGGAAAGGAAACGAGGAAAGTCTTTGGTCGGAACGGGATTAAGTAGCTTCTTCCTAGATTCGAATCTCATTAAAGTAACATCGTTGTATCGCCGATGGTGTCGTAAACGTCGTGTCTTCGAAATTAGAATTATTTCGAAGGCAGAGAACCTTGGACCGATACGGTCATTCGTTTCCGCGCCGTCGAATCTCGATTCTTAATGAAGTAGTTTGCACCAACGAGTGCGCACCCTTTCGAACTTCGAGTTCCACAGCCGGCCGAACGATCAATTGACTCGTCCGTTTGATTCCCTTGGTATCAGCGAGCAACGTTGGCTCTCAATTATCGCAACAGCCTGTTCCCATCGAAGCTGCACTTGCCGCTCCTCGGCAACGAAAATATTAGTAAACGGGCAAAGATCGGGGCAGGATGATGAGAGACAGAGAGGAGAAGATATTTTGTGGGTCGATCGACGAGTGTAAGAAGGGACGAGGAGGTGCACGAGGAGGTTAAAGGGGGCTCCACGCGGGACCCCTGCTGCGCAGTTTTGTACCAGAAGAGGCCTTGCGCCCGAAAGGGGAACCCCCGTAGTGATAATTAGGGGGCCAAGCGAGTGTTTCTGGCCTTCGTGAAGGTCCTTGAAGTTTCGCCGCCCTGATCTCGAAAAAACGGATCGCCAGTCATCGTGTTTCACCATCACCTTCGTTCCTCTCTTCTTCCTCCATCCGCCTCTACCCACCACCCTCTCGATCCTCTCGGGGGTGGGACCAACGCGGGAACATCAATTTTTCAGTGCCTCGTCCGACGTACGGCTCTCAACCTCTCCCTTTCCCCTTCGTTTCGTGGGATTTCCTAGGTCATGGCTCTGTCATCTGGTGACCGGCGTTCCCCTTCTTCTTTCTTCTACCTTTAAGAACCGTCTCGGTGGTGTTTCTTTCTGTCCGTGCCGGCACACGCCGTACATCCCTTAGAGACACACCCTGCCGTTCCACCATCTGTCTTCATTCGCGAGTATCGACAGCCTGCGCTAATTTCCCTGGTTCCTGGGATGTAAAACACTCCGTGACGGGTATAAGAGAGAGATGCTGCGGATCGTCGAGGCGAATCACGTAGCAGATGACGTTCTCTCCCATTGAAGATTGAAACTATACTTGTCGAGAGAGAGAGAGTCGGATGGATGAAAAGGGAGGTCCTGGGAACTCGTCGATCCTCCTTGCTGACTACTTTACGACGGATTCCTCTTCTTGACCATAAAACGAATCTTACCCTAAGTCAGAACTTAATCGATCGAGAAGGACGTTTAACTCAACGACGGCATTATCCAACTTTGCAAGATCTTCGACCTGATTTGTTGGAAGACCGTACGCTTATCTTACACGAGAGAGGGTGAAAACGTAGAATACGCTCAAAGATAAAATTGTTGGCAAAATGTTCAACGATCTACCGAAGAACCATAGGCTAAACAATCAATACGATATACGTGTATAATGGTGGGCGGTCTTATCGCCAGTTTCCGACGAAATAACGGAACACAGAAGAAATCGTGGCACCTGCACGCTATCGCGTAGGTGCCGTCCGTCGCTCACGCAGCCAGTCTGTCTTCCGCGCCCTTTGCAATAACCGGCAGACAGTTCCACTTGATTAACCTGATTCATGCGTGCAACGGGGCTGACGTAGCCCGGCGTGCCTTCTACGCCCTATAATGCACGATCGAAACCACTGTTGCGCACAAATGATGTACACTTACACGCGGCTACGGGACGAGGCGGTGCCGCCAAAATACGGCACACACCATGCTCTATTGTCCCGCACGAGTTTTACGCTCGTTTGCCGGTGACCGACCACCGATACGCACCGGGTGTTACGAAAACAAAAGGGATCCACACCGAACACGATCCGCCACTCGTTGAAATCCAAACGAGAGCCTCTTCAAAAATTCGTCCCATTTGCTTTCGTTTACCTGCTCTTTTTAACTTTTTCTTTTATTTAGCTTCTGTGGTTTGTTACGAGCCCGAATAGGGATGATGGAATTCTGAAGATTTTTGCGCCACGCGAATCCTATCGTTTCACCGTAAGATACAGTCGAAATACATGGTACGTTCGCTTGGTCGCAACCTATCGAGCAACAAAGGTTGCGGTTCCCTTTCGTGCGATTTCTGTTCCCTGAAGCAATAAAATTCGTAAGATTTCTGTATCGCGTACGTTCGATTATCCTCGACTATAAAGCGTATAGATTCAATTGCGCCGCGTTTAGACGCTACTTTCCGTTCTCCAAGTATAAAGGGAATGTTGGGAATTTTGAAGGTGTTACGTCTTCCTAAGTCTCGTTATATTTGTATATATAGTCCGATTGCAAAGTATAATCGCAGCGTATTCTGTACTTATTTTCTATTGCGTCGTATCTGGCGACTACGTAGCACCGATTTCTGCACTCGTATCGTATGAACGTCACTATGAAAGTATCAGGGAATCGATAGAGATTCTTAGTATCTGTTCTACGCAGCGTCGCTGCATCGCTAACTTCGAGACCGGCATCGCATCTCAACGAGAAATTACCTCGACTCTGACGTCGACCACGAACGCGCGTCTCCTCTAACTTAATTTCTTATTTGTACCATCGATATCGCAGAAGATTAACGATATCTCTATGCACCTCTCCGAAATGACGTGTTCCACATTCTCCAGCAACTTCCATTTACCGGTCGTATCTTTAACCGTAAAAAAGCCTCCAAACGATGGAAACGTCGTCGACACGTGATTCAACGTGACCAAGTAAGCAGGCAGTGGCTCGACGCACCGCTGAACCCATTTCTTCGTTCTGTGCCATTAGTTCCAGCCAGTGCAGTGGTACGCTCGTAGCAGAAAGAGTAATCGCGTTCGCGGAAACGCAGCAGCGTTTGTTTCGAGAAGAAGCAACCAGCGTGGAACGAGGACATCCGCGCGATGGTAGGCGTCTGGCACAAAATTCTCTTTCAGCCTGATCGTGCCACGGTCGGCGACGGGGCCAGTCGAAGCTCCAAGTTTGGAAATTCGTGGGGACGATCAGTCACCAGTCGGTAAGATAAATCTGACTCATAAGTTACCGGGGAGTTCCCGTAGGCCAGGGGCGGCCGTATCTACGGGGGTGCCATGGCAAGAGAGGAAAAGAGAGACGAAGAGCAAGAGGGCCTCGATGTAGCCCATATCAAGATCTCTTTGCATCTCTGCTAGGCGGACGACGGGGGTGGGCGAGTGGGCTACGGGGGTGCTTATCTCCGCGTTATTCCCGAAGGGCGAACCCCGTCAGCCTGGGTCCCGACAGATAACGTTCCCCCGTTCCGTGCTACACCCCTGTCCTATACTGGGTGTCGAAGTCGTCGAATTGACTGTGTGCTTTCGTGCTACGTCGAAATAAAAAGCAAAAAAAAAAACGTAATGGAAGAAGTAAAAGGAAAAATACGAAGAAATAGAGAGGAAAACAGCGATGGATTTCGATGAGCGATTTTTTAGTCGCGTAGGAAATATGAAAAGCCGTCAGAGAAGAACGTCGAAACAATGACTTGGAAGGGACGGAAGGTTATTGTCGTGGTAAACGCTATTGTACGCGCTTCGTTTTCAGAGAAGGTAGTCGCTGTGAAAACTGTCGTGCGCCGATAGTAACTCGTCACGAGCTTAGAACAGCGCGAATACGATATAGAATATCGTCGAATCGTATCGTTGGCGAACGTATGGGAGAAAAAGATCTCGCTCGATTCGATCTCGGGCAATGGCCGCGGTATCGTTAGCTTCGACAGGATATAGCACACCCAGTATAGGATGATCGAGTTTCGCTTCTGTACCGAGTCTCCGGTCCTGGCGGCTTCCAGATAAGCCACTTTCTCCGTCTCTTTTTCTCGCATGCTTAAGAGGGGTTTCTGGGGGTGGTTGCAGGAGGGCGGGAGGGAGGGAGGGCAGGGAAGAGCCGGAGAAAGTGTGTGCAGAGACACAGAGTCGAGTAGGGTGGCCGGTCGTTCGTGAAATAAGCTCCGCAGGGTTTTGGTGGTCGCGCTTTGGGGCGGCTTAGGGGCGCCTACACGGTCGCCTGGAACGACTGACTGCCGTTACTCCCTTCCATCCCCCTTCTAACTTCGCCAAAAATACACCCTGAAAGGGCCACCCCGCGATCCCAGCTGCCGATGATGTTTCCACATGGATACCCGCGAGGCTCGCGTGTTTTCGACGTTACCTCGATGATTTCGATTTCGTGCTCGTGCCACCCTTTCTTCTTCTCGTCGTTGGCCTCTTGTCCGCTCGTTCTTTGAAAAGTACTTTGGTCAGACGTGCGTTGCGTTCGTAAGACCGGTGCTCGCGTACCCTCTTCGTTTCATACGCTATCAACGTAGCAAACGTTAAAGATAAATTTCACGTAATTTGTCAAACGCGGCACGATGGCAGAGCATCGCCGGAAAACATATGTCTTCTCGGAAGGAGAGTACACAGAGCGAATATATCGAAAAAGCGATCCCTCGCAAAACATTGATCCATCGCGTCGCGAGAACTGTGTCAATCCATAGACGCGCCGAGACCTGTTTATGTATCGGGACGATCGATTATATCCCGGCGTAGATTCCTGGCCGATATACACGTGCACGGTAGCACCACCTCGGGCCCCGGAGGATCACCATAAGTGGCCCTCGACGAGACATTCAGGGGCCCTCTACGCTGCGGGGGTCCAGGGCACGAGATATGCATCGACACCCACTCCTTCGACACCAAGTCGAATTTCTAGCGGGCGCAAGAACTTGTCCTCCGTGGTGGCGACAAGGTGTGGTTCCAGGGACGTAACCTGCCCGTATAAACGGCCGCCACGCCGCTCCACCTAAGTGGTTTCCGGCTTTTTTCGATTTATAATCGGCGGACGATTACCCGAGGTAGCGTTCTGGGGCTGGACCTGGCCGCCTACTGTTGAGCCTTTCGGCCCGAGGGGATGTTCGATTATTACCCGTTGCTCTTTCCTCTATATAGACCCCTCCGATGATGATCTTTACGGATCAGACATCGTCTGCTAAATTAGCACCTCTTACGAGTCAAGGACAGACGGCGAAAAGATAGAGGATACGCTCTCTATCCAGGAAGTACGTCCAGAAGATTCGTATGGGAAATGCTATCGCGTCGAACGTTGAAAAAGAGCGAACACGCTTTACTCGTTTTATCTCGCGTTTAAATTAAATGGAACTAAAATTTTCAAGGAAACGAGACGATATAGAAAGATTAGCGCCATACTTAACATTTCTGAAACACACGCGTAGAATTATTCAGTTGGTAACGCTTGAACGTATTTTATTCGACTCGGAGAAAAGGTATTGACATTTATATTCTTTCTTCGTTGGCGTTCCATGAACAAGACAATCCGTCCGATGTTGGCAAGGTGTGGTTTCACCGACATAACTGCCATATAAACGCCACACGGTTTCGGACGTAAGTGGTTTCCGGCTTTTTCGGTTTATAATCGGCCAGCGATTACCGAAGTAGCGTCCTGGGGCCGGTCCCTGGGTGCCTACTGTTGGACTTGTCCCTCCTTTCCCCTCCGACTCGGGCCCGACGGGGGTGTACGATTAGAGGCGTAGCTTTCCTATACAGGCCTCTTCAGCGATGATCAGATACCAGCCTTGCCTGGACACCCACCTGATTTTTTATCTTTATTCTGAAACGGTGACACTTCCGACAGGTTATCCCTGACAAATCGAGCTCGATCAAGGAGAAATATTACGGAGGTGTGTCCTGAAATTCGCTATTATTCTTCGAGAGTGCATCGATCTGCCAGAGCACAGATATCTCCGCGCTTGCCTCGTATCTTTTTTACTCAAAGCTGGCTACGCTTTTCCACAGGCATCTTTGAATCATCAAAGATTGAATCAATCGCGATCGTTGATACAACTTCGAGCATTTTCCCGAATCTCACTGCCACTGAATTTCACCAAACGTCTATTTTCCTATCTTCTTCGTCGACGTTGTTGTCTACTGCCGCTTCTATTCTCGAGCAGCGCCTCGGCAACGCACGAGACGACAATGTTTCTCACGTGGCGAAAAATGATCGGCGATCGCATTGAAAGGCCCTGTACCGGCTTCTAACCGCGTCCACCGTCGGTTAGCCGTGTAGGTGTACACTCGGATAGAAAGAGGTGGGGGTAAAGATCGGGGGAGGGTGGTTTAATCACGGGGGCTATCACAATCCCTAAGTGGGCTTCCTGCCCGCTTCGGAATTATAGATAATGTCAGATAATAATAACACACCCTGTAGGGGCAGGCCCCGGAGCCCACCACAGGCAATAAGTATAAGGTAACCTGAAGACGAAGAAAGGGGAGCGGAGGGGAGGTAAACCTGGCGGTGGTGGTGGTGGTGGTGGTGATGGTGGTGGTGGTATTAGTAGGAGGATAAGTATAGGCTGTGAGAAGGCAAGTGGGTTGAGGTGGACGAAGGAGAAACGAGAAGAAAGAGGGACCCCGAGACTTCGCTTCTTCAGGGTTAGCCTTCTGGTAGAAGCTGGGAGTCAGGAGTCGGGCCCAGCAGTCTGGGGGCCTCATACGTGCCGGGCCATGGGGTCATCCGGGACCCCCGTTTCCCAGCCCCACCCCCCGCACCCTTACTTGCCAACTTTTTCTTCATCTTACTCCGTACACCTTTCGCGACCCCACCTTTCCGACTGCAACGCGGGATATCGCATAACATACTCCCTTCAGAGACTCCGTCCCTTTCTTCGTTTCGTCCTTTTGTTTTCCTTCCCTTCGCGTACCCCTTTCGATACTCGCTCTTCTTCGTCCTACGCTCCTTCTTTCGCTCGCGTAGATGCGAAATTTTATCCCGCAACGGTTAGTAGACGCGCGAGGCACGTTAAGAAAGTCTCTCGCGTTGAAATCCCGTTTGAAAGAAACGTATCAATAACCATTTTACCGTGTCGAACAACTTTCGAAGGAGAGACAACGAGCAACCGCCGATAACATGGAGGCTTCTTATCGTTCGATCTTTGCACGCGATACGACGGCAAGAGGCATCGAAACGTAAATTGGTTCGCTAGGTACGTACCGGAGGTTTAACGTTCTCCAGCGACGGTTTCCAACCACGGCAGAATCTGCGTCGGTTTCGTTCCGCCGTCGTCAGTCGGCCTCCTTCCATTAATTACCACGCAGAAATGAGATTACGCCTCGGCGCCGTGACGAATCTCACGCGTACGCCACGATCCACCCCTTGTGGCGACGTAACGCTACCATAACACGGCGTGAAGCGACGATGCGACCTTCGTCCTTTGCCGAAACCTCCGCGGACACCTGTTCCATCGTATTTCTTTCATCGCGAAACGACGCGTACCGAATGCACGGAGCTGCTGCATATTACGCGTTAAACGGGTTAGAATGTTCAAAGAAATCACCCTCGGCGATCACACCCCCTGACGGTGACCCGTTCACCCTGTTTGAACGCGTGCCATCGCCTATCGAATGGGAGGGAAGTGTCGTATTCGGTGAAGGGATGTAGCAACGGGATCAAGAAGGGCGGACAGATGGGGGGCGTATCTCTACCGACGCCTCTGCATATCTGTGCGACGCTTTTCCACCCCCGTGCACGCACCGTAAGTGCCTGTATGACCGCGGTGTCTTCCTTGCTTGCCCCGATTCGTTTTGTGCCCCGTGAATACCAGCCATTCGTAGGGGAGCTGCTAAAGAGAAAAATTATAGCAATAACGGGTGATCGTGTCGCGCGGGGTAATTGTCGCGGAATCGGTGTGTTACGTTCGTGCGATGGGTTCGTAATGTATTGGCCATTATCGCAACGCGACGAGTTGCGGTCGTAAAAATTGCTTTGTACAGGATACAGTACATATTTGCTTCTTCGATACTCGGAGAATTTTTTAACCATTTTTTCGTTATTTATTCATTCACGGCAGTAAGATCATTGAAAACAGACGAAGCATCTCGAAAGTTAAACCGATCGACACTATCCACTCTTTATAAAATTCTCGTTTCATGGTACGTAATTAGGGTTCTTCGTGTTTAAAAAAACAAAGGACTGTTTTTCGTGAATGCACTTGCCATTAAGCGACGGCATAAGTAATCGCAGATTCCAAGGTACATTTTAGAAAATGATATTCGGAATTGTTATTTTTCTCTGCATTTCGATCGATGGAGATGATCGGCGTGACATTCGAAAATCTCAAATAACGACAGTGGGATGGGAACGACGAAGATCTAAAGCGAGTTCTACGGCTCGGTAAACGTTTCGGAGGACGAGTGATAAAAGAACACGGCGGATACCCCAGTATTATTGGCATGTATGATCGTTCGAACGAAACGATTAAGACAAACGTACAAAGAACGATGATGTTCGATCGATATAGACATTGGATAATTTAGAACGGGATCAATTTTTGGATCCAACGTTCGAAAAGATTGATAACGAATAGCGACCTGTAACGCGTCGATTTGACAGAAAATGCACATGCCCATGGCGCTGAATCAGATGAAAAGTTCGACAATAGTCTCAACAAGGAAGATGATATTCGAATGGGACTTTCATTTCCTGGCAAATTCCAACATCCGCTGGTCCCCCGCTGATGGAATATTTTTCCAGTAGCAACCGTAAAACTGTATACCAAACTCTGGCAAACTATGTTAATCCCCCTATAAGACCTGCTAACACAATTAGGACAACGGGAAACGTAATTATCCTGGTCGGAGAATCAGCCCGTGGCGCGGCATCCTGGAATTACGAATCGACGGAACACGAGGCGAAAGAGAAAACAGGAGAACGAGCCAGAGCGAAAGGAAAATGCATTTCAGTCGGCAATCTAAGACAATATCGCCCGGTCGTATGAAAAGTTCGTTAATTGCAGGCTGGCACACGGAAGGTTGATCGAAATATCTGCGTGTAGCCCGGCAAGCAATGATTCCACCGGCAAACTCAAACATCAACGCGCGTATAATATTTACCTAGAAACGTGCAAATAAATGGGCGCTCGACATTGAAATTGCTCGACGCGAAATCAAATTATTTGACATCAAAGTTAAACGAACGGTTTGAAATATCCATTGTGCGCGCGAAATTAAAAACGAAAAGGAATATTAAACGAGAGCAAACAAATTAAAAAAAAAAAGAGGCTGGAAAAAGGGACAAAAAAAAACACTTACACACACACACACACACACACACTGCAGAAAGAAGCAAATGGGAAAAAATAAAGCGGCGAACAGAACGATAAATTCGTCAGTTGGTTCGTTCGAGAGAAAATTATTTACATTGTCCAGACGAAATCGTTATTCCGAGGACTAGATCGTCGGTGATTTTCGTCTACCTATCGACAGCCCTAAGGGCGTCTCGTCGCTCGAGGAATCGCGTCGTCATCGCCGATGGACCGTAATAGTACCTGTTGTTAATAAAAACACGAGGTCAAACGTGCCGTAACATCATCAGCTAGGGAAGGAACGAGGAGGGGGGAATCGGGTTTCCGAGCGAAGTGTGATTTCACTGGAGTGTACTCTGTCATGCGCCAGGTGCCGGAGGATCCTCGTGTCCATGGGGTGGAAGAGGCGAGGGCGGTGCTGATTGCAACGCTAGGAACTTCTAACGGGTGTTACCGAGGTTCACGGTGGTTCGCGAGAAGTCAAGTGGGGCTTTCGTCAGGGCCACCACCACTTGTAGCTAGGTATCGGAGGTGTACAAGCCGGTTATTTTCGAGGTCTGTTCACCCCAAGCGGCGTTAGAGCTCGCTTCGCAGCAGCCTCACCCCGTTTACACGTTTCGACCCTTTCGTCTGTGAATTCGACCCCCGTGTAGGCGATCGACTGGTGGCCCGTACGGGCGCCCCGAATCGAAACGGAGCCTGGCGCTGCGAGGACTTAAGAAGAAATATGAACGGAGATATTTTATGAATGTGTCCGTACGATAAGAACCCGGAACAACCCTACACGCGTCTCTGCTCCACGGTTTAGTAAGAACGCGCGAGTACATTATTAAAGGGAACGATATGTAAACACAGCCGCGTACGAACAGTGCCTGGAATAAATAATTCCCGACAACGGAGTTGGCGAAGGTCGATCGTCGGCCAACCAGAACAGAAACTACTTGGAAGTTTCGATAATAGTCGGGGCTGACCTCGGAACTCGGTCCTAAACTACTTGACGTTCTATCATCGGGTTGTCGCACGAAGAACAATGGACACGTAGATAGAAAAGGGAGCGATTTTCAGAAAGTTTTGCCACCTGTTCGCGTTACATCTATCTTTTTCCCTTTTTTTATTCCGGAATCGGCGATCAACGGTCGCTGAAAAAGTATTCAAAGTTTTTTTTCGCAAGAGGTAATACGGTGCGAGGAGGGTGAGATTTTGGCGGAGAAGAAGTCTAGGGAGAGGGTGGCTGGTCGAGATTGCGTGCGTTTACAAAGCAAATGGCTTGAAAATAACCGAGCGGTGTGCCCCGTGGGCTCCGCGGGGAGAAAGCTTTCGATGGACGTACGAGGGTGGCCGAGGGAAAAAGACAGGGAAAATCGAGAGAGGGATGGAGACACGTTGTACGACAGAGGGGGTTTGAAACCACCCACCGGTGGCAGAGAATCGAGAAGAGGCCCGTAAGGAGAGAGAGAAACGAACCGTAGAAGCGAGATGGAAGAACAGAGGGGGGTCAGGAAGGGGTGGTATAATCGATGCGGACATGTGCAGTTCCCTCGGGGGTAGCAACCCCTAACTCGCCAAACCTATTTATACAACAATACCCGGTACAACCCCCCATAAACCACCCTCGCGCTGGACCGCCGTGGCTGCTGTTGCTGTTGCTGTTGCTGCACACTCCACCGCCCTTCACCGTCATCCTTCTCCCCGCCTGCTGCCTTCGGTTTATAATCAACCCCTCTTTTTCTCTCGCTCTCGTTCTCTTTCACGCCGTTTACCCTCTCCTAGATGTACGAACAGTTTATCTTGGGGCCCACGCCACGAGGACTGGTATTTTAAATAGCAAATACTTATCTCGCTACCGAGGCAGGGTGGAAGTACCGATAAGCGGGCCGAGAGGGTAGATACGAGCACGCGACTACGACCGAGAAATGTAAGAGGAAAGACGCGTGACGTGACGTTTCTCGCCGTTCTTCGTGTCAAATTAAAATGCACGGAGAAAAAGAAAGAAGCCAGCGATCGTATTTATAATTTATGGTATTAATACGATACGCGCGTAACGGAAGATTTCGACGCCTATTTACACTGGACGAAGTTTGAAAATTCCTCGCGTGTTTAAAATTCGCGTACACGCGCCGTACCATCGAACCCGAGACGCGTATACGACGAATAAACCAGGGAGGTACTTTACAGGCGAAAATAAAGCGATTCACATAGCGACGTTATTTACATACGTCGCCGGGTGTCTCGGTAATAGGAATGCCATAAGAACTTCCGTTCCGGGGCCAGCCACCCGTACAGGGCCACTCTTACCGCGTGCGTGTGTGCACGTGATTCAGCAGATCTACGGATCAACGGGCGGACAATCCGGAGCAATTAGCATAAGTATATTTATGCAGATCGTTTCTTCTTGACGAGAAACGTGGAGTTCGGAAACGGATGGAACGGCCAGTTTTTTCCTACCGAAACGAAATTCGTATACGGCCAAGATCGAGACCTTTAATACTTGAGAAAAAAGAAAAGAAAAAGAAGAGAACAGCTATCGCTGTTACACGACGTGTCCGTAAGACTGGACCAGCTGAGGCACGAGTAATCCGGATTTCGGATTAGCCTAAGCCCAGCCTGAACACCAGGAGGTCGTTCTGGACACTTCTACCGTCTGTCCGGTTGAAGCGAGACGAAAATAAGTCGGTCTACGCGCCACGAAAAAGACACGTTTCATCCGCGTCTCGTCTCCGATCGGTGACAACGGCCGCTAGACGTTTCCATTGTACATCCGCTCGTCGTCCCGATATTCCTCCACGAATATTATACGCTTCCAAGAACAGTTGGTTCGCGGAAGAATCGAATCAGAAGCGTATACGACAATAGACGGGATTCAAAAGGTTTCTCAAAGGCAGACAAATAATCCGAAATTATACGACGCTCAATGACACGTAATTGACTCGTATCGACGTATTGTCGTTTCTTACGGGACGATACGAGCCGGACGGCCGATGACTGGAAAACGTTACGAAGCAACGTACGGTATAATCGATGCTGGTTTGCCGAGGAAATCGCGCCGATCAAACGGCAACAGCAAGGGTTAATTGGTAGCTTTGCCACGTTAATTCGTGCCGGTGACGAGCGCTGGGGTTGGAACGTGCGCGGTAAGCCCGCCATGATTTGTAAGGCCTCCTTGCGTAATGATAGAAGAAGGACGCGAGGGTTTGCACGACAGGGGCTTGTTGTCCGACACGTGCTCCGGCACGTGAGCGTTCGGAACGCTTTCGACTGTGACACGATCCCCTTCTCCGCATCTTGGTCTTCCAAACGCATCTCGCGTTCTCCTTTAATTCCAGCCTGGCCAACCCTGGTAATCGTTTCTATATCTCCTTCAACGATCTTTCATTTTCTAATGAAAACACTCGCAACCTCTCGCAAACTTTTGCATCGTAATTTACGCAAAAGTTTTAAACGCTAAAGCTTCTTACGCATTTGTCGGCTAACTTCTGGTCGCCTACGTAAGTGTTAACTACAAGTTCGACATTCGTTCAACGTACAAGGCCACGGTTTAGGCGAGCGAATACGGTGCTCCAATGGACCGTCGTTCTGACAAGTATGTCGGAACGATCAGATATACAAATTCTTGAGACAACGTGCATTGCTTCTTCGCACGTTTGATGCAAATTGAAACGTTCTGCTTCTTTAAAGATAGAAAATCCTCCGCATCTGTTGCTACGGTAGATGGAAAAAATATTGTCACGCGGATAGTTTGCTTGTTAGAGACGTTTGTATCAAACATATTAGAACGAGATGGAGATTTAATTCGGGGAATCGTTGCGCGAGAATTCCTCCGTGGCCGAAATGCTCCTTACGCGAACGAGAGGGTAACGAAAATGATACGGTAGGGTGTATACCGACCCGCTGGGACGGTTTGTCTCTGCAAGACTCCCGCGAGACCCCCGTGGTAGTTCCTGGGGCGCGGAGGCGGGCACGCATCTGTCGAATCTCCCGATGGATCTTCTGCAAGAGATCCGTCAGGACACGTATTACACGCTACGCTGACGCCCTTCGCCCTGCGAATCGCTGTTACAATGTACACACGCTGTACGTTGGTCGGTACTCTATCCGGTTAAATTCCATGATAAACTCCCGCGAGGACGCGGCTACGTAGCTCGACAAGGGATGAAAAGATTTAGAGGACGCTTTGCAGAAAAACGATCTCACCCTCGGATCGTTGCTGTCGTTAACTTTAAAGCAACTGGCCGCTACGCTAACTCTCGCACCCGAGTGTATCAATTTGTTAACAACGTTGATGAATCGACGAACGACGAGTCGTAGCTTGTGAATTCGTCTTTCGTATTTAATTTTGAATCGAATCGATACGGTTATTTGTCATTTCTACGATTTATTCGAACGTCGCTATTCGATAATATCGTTATTTTTATACAATTTATTGCTAATTAATCGACAACGATGCTCCAATTTTATTACCACGGTCGTTGATTATCGTTCGCGTAAGGCAATCTATCGGTATTAATAATTTGTAATTAACTAAAATCTCGCTGTTATGTTACTGGAAATCCGTGCAACTGAACCTCGATGATCGTCTTTTCCTTTCTCGCGAAACATTCAAGAATCGTTCCGAGTGCTTCAAAGTTTACCGAAAATCCATCCGTAACGTCTATAAGACGAATCACGTATATAACGAATAGGAATAACGTGTAGAGGAAGAGGAGATATGAAAGAAGACATAAACGCGCTGGCAGAATGTAAGAAGAAAAAGAAGAAATAGTTAGCAGTCAACGAGCATGTCCCAGAAACTCGTCAGGAAGACAAACGTTCGCTGCAATATTAAAGAGGTGCTCGGTCGCGTTTGCGGCGCCACGTTTTCGCGCCACTGAAAAATACATAGCTACCTGGGGACACGATGGTAAACTGTGACAGCGGACCACAGACACTACGTAAGTACTTAAGGGAGACACACTTGTAGGAGCGGTCGCGCGGGGGTCGATAGCACGTGTGTACACACGCTTGTAACGCTCGAAACACACGGACGAGACGTAGCACGGCAACGTTTCTGTCCCCAATGGGACTGTCAGGGATACGGGAACGGCGGAGTTGCAGCCCCGAGGAGCCGTACAACCCCCGGAGGGCAGAAACACATCAAAATCGAATTCACCAGATGTCCAGGAAAACGAATCTCCCGCACCCTCTCCAACGTGGAAAACGACATTGCACCCGTTAACGATGTTAGGCCAAAGCTAGGACCCCTGAGTCGCAGATGCGTTTGCGGACAGCGATTTAAGGGGGTGGCGGGCTAAAGTATTCGAGACTCGAGTATCGACAGTCTCAGGTGTTTGTCCCACTGGGGACGAAAGAAACTGAGATTTCGATGGGGACGAGAACGTGTTAGGAATAAAAGTTCGGATATCCTCGTCATGCAAACGCGAAGGTTTAACAACTGCAACGACAAGTTTGAGAAACTCAAAAATAAGATGCGAAGGATGTTCGAATGTAATTCGTCGCGCAACCGTGGTACAGTGGCCGACGAAAGTATTCGAACGCTTGGCACAGAAAAGTTTTGTATATCGTAGCTGTTACGTGAGATATTTTGAGATTTCAAAACGTTTGGTAAAAAAGTAGCGCGCAGCAAGAATGTCAAACATGTACCAAGCGTTAAAGTTAGTTGTGTTAAATGTCGACGCGTATCGAAACGTATACTTGCGCTAAATATTTTGTATATCATGCGCACATTTTCAAGTTTTTCCAACGTATATATTCGTTAATCGTTTCCACGAGTGTTCGAATGCTCTCGTAAGATACTGTATATCAATTTATTTATTTTTAACGCAAACATTTACTTACCATTTTTCTGTGGTCTCTGATGTTGCGACTCCTACTCGCACAACCTTTTCTACGGGTAGAGAGAAAAAGATAACGAAAGGCAAGAAATGCACACAACTGTACGTATACGGAAATACGAGGTGGTTTATTATAATAATATTTATAATCATTATGCATCGTGGCGGCGTGTCTCTTTTTCTCGTAAGACGTTGGTAATGCAAGTTACAATTACACAGTTCAGTGACGGAAATCAGTCGACTAATTGTATCGCGCGCTTCCCGCAAAAAAAGACAGATTTATATTTATTTACATCGATCGCCGCCTTAACAGTTACAGGTTACACATTCCTATTTATATTTATACTTTATTGATAAATAGTACAGCGGTTTTTAAGTGTAGAATTACGCATGTGTACTGTGTGTGTCGTCTGTACGCGGTGTACCTGTCGTATTCTGTAATGCTGTGTCTCTTTACGTATATCCAGATGTACGTCGTGTTATTTTTCCGATGATCTTTACGTGTCTCTTTCGTACGTGTTTCTCAGGTGTAGAACAGCAGATATCTACAGGATGTCTCTTAAAGTAACGTCGAAAATTAATCAACAGGGAGGGTATAATATTACACGATAGGACATTTCGAAATTTTATACACAATAATATTAATAATAATATTTAATGATTCGTAATCGTAATAAAAATAATAATAAAATAGTAACGCGCTGGTGTTTGACCAACGGCAATAATAATATAATAATAATAATAATAATAATAATAATAATAATATTAATAATAATAATAATATTAATAATAATAATAATACAGATAATAATGTTAATAATGACAATGATAACCGTGAAAGAAACGAAGCTAAACGATCGGTCGTCTTATCATATGCGTATCTTACAGAAACGTAACGTACAAGATGCAAAATCGACGTGGCTCGACGTGAACGACTCTCGCCACATTTTGTTCGCGGGCAAAAGTCTCTGGAGCCGGAACAAAGTCGTACGGTCTCTCCATCAGGTGCGCGCGACCGGTCGATTTTTCGCCGAAACTCGATCGATTTTCGCTCGGCTGATGGAAAGCAACAAAACACGAAAAGAAATGAACGTTAATTAAAACTCGTACTACCAGGCCAGCCCTTCGCTCTGCATCTGGTGCGGCTCCAGGAACCCACCCCCGCCGCCGCCGCCACCTGGACCGCCACCATTCCCACCGGCACTGGGATTACCCTGTGCTCCACCTGAGAAATATCAAACCCATCGAATCGGTTCCTTTCGGTGCTTCGATTTATCCCGAGAAACGTGGGATCCGAAAGAAAAAAGAAAAAGATACGAAACCAACCTCGTCTTTCATCCAACATTATGGAGTGTTAGAAAGATCCTGATCTTACAGGATAATTCGTCTACGAGATATTATGTAATACTTCGTGTCGTTTGTATATCTTACTTTACGAGATTTACGTCTTATTTTATCTCGTTTATAGAATCGAAGAGAAAAATATGTGATGGGGAAATAGGTATCAATGAAATTTAATCGATCTCAGTACTAGCGTTATACTTGAGTTTTATTTATTACATAGCCTTATAGTACATAGATTATTTAGTAAATAATAGAAATTAATATTTACATATTTGTGTAAACCGGCCGGATTTAACGAAACTTCATCGATACCTGTTTCAATTACATGTCCACTTATTTTTATCCCCGACCGTGTCTCTCGTGTATTTTACTTCGAATGTCTCTGTTATATTAGGTCGTCCCATAAATAACGTCGTTTTTTGTCTCCGAATATGTGGACAAAATTAATACCTACGTTTATTTTTGGTCATCCATGTCATTAACCATCGCTCTCTTTGACCTTTTCCCATTTTTCCACTAACTTTTCGATTTTATCTTCGACAAACTTTTGTGATTTTGAATAAAAAAAAAACTCATTCAGCTCGTTCGTTGCCACTTGGAAACCATTTTCGACTTTTTCTCACATTCGGGATACAGTCACCGTGTACCTCGCGATTCCTTTTAACAGTATCCTTGGTTATATCGCTTTTTTAAAATTTATATAGCTCGTCGAGAATAGTTTCCGCCGACGCGTATTTTATAACTTCTTTCAACGTGAAAAATATCGATCCGATTGTTTCGTACGCGCGTTACGAACCATCCGCACATGATACTCTTTAAGAAACAAAGGACGAAGTTGCTATAAACGCATGTACGAAGCATAATACGCGCGTTTATTTGGAATTCGAAGCGAGTAAGAAACGATATTACTCGTGGGATTGACCTAATAATAATGCTAAGTTTATGTTTCTAACACCCCATACTATTGCTTCGAAATCTCGTTACGTCGTATCGCAATTTTACTATAATACTAGTGACTACCTTTGTACTTATAATATAATCAACGAAACAGAAAATGACTGTGACGGAGGTACAGCAAGGATAAAGAATGAATTTTCTAGTGGTCAGAAAGGCGTAACCTTTCAAAAGAATCTAATCGTACCTGAAGGTGCTAGGAACTCTCCAGGACTACCGCTAGGAGGTGCAGGGGGGCCCTGTCCAGGAGGGCCCGTGAGAAATTCCGGAGGGCCGCCTCCCGCACCCGGAGGTGGATATTCCCCTGTCACCGCCACTGCGGCCGCCATACCCGCTAAACTCGCCGGGTCCAAACCTGTCAGAAACAGATTACGTGTACTATTCAGAGAGGATCGTATCCGGCCTGCTATCTCCGAACCCGGCTGTCATAATTATCGCGACCTACCTACCCGCTACGATGTTTATTATAGTCGCGATAGAACTCGAGACAAGGTTCTGCTTTCGATTCCGTGAACGCGAATATGAATAGATCGTACGAAGTAAAACGTGGAATATCTACGCGTTACGTGAATCGACTATTTCAGCGGCGATTGTTTCGAAACTCTTGCAAACGACCTTCCAACGACCGCGTCATTGATCGGCCGTGTTACGCTGGCCACGAAAATAAAATCACCGATCGCGAACGACATTTTCTTTTCTTTTCTTTTCTTTTACGATCTTTGCCGGTGAAAGGAAATCGAGCGGAATAGAAAAAGGTTTCGTAGAGAAATCAAACGTCGAGACTCACCAGGATTGCCTGGTCCACTGAAGGGCGGTCCATGTGGATGAGGGGGCGGATGAGCACCAAAGAATTCATGGTGAAATGCCACGGGCCCGCCGTAACCAAATTCAAACTTCTCCGCGCCGAAATATGGAAAACCGGGCGGCGGTCCGTCCTCGCCGCCCAAAGCACCGGGATTCAGGTTCAGGGGGAAGCCCCTCATTTTTCTGGAGCCGCCGAAGAACGGGCTCCTGCCCATCGACGTCAGTTGTTTTAACCTACGCTCTTTGCTCCTCTTATTTTGAAACCAGACCTGCGAACATCCATACGAACCGCTGTTTTTCATTCGATTTACCGGCCTTATGGGAAGGAATCGTTCTTTTAATTCGTTCGCTCGTCGTAAGAAGATAGAATCTCGCGTTGCTATGCATAAAGTCTCGGAATACGTAGTACGACAGAAACGTAGTAAACGTAGCAGACGAACTATCGCGTTAAAATCGATTGCAAGCGATCGCAAGTACGAAAGAATGAGATTCTATGAACCTGTATCACTCTCATAGGTAAGCCAGTCTCTTTCGCTAATTGTTCCCTGATGTGCCTGGTTGGTTTCGGAGTGGACGAAAAGGCAGACTTGAGAATCTCCAACTGTTTCGCCTTTATGGTCGTCCTCGGACCTCGCCTCTTCGAACCGGCACCGCCGTCGCCGCTACCACCACCGGCACCACCGTCTGGACTTTTGTTCTCCGTCTGGCTATCCCTCGTTTCGGGATCTCCGTCCAGGGAACCTTCGGCCAATGCAAACAAAGCAGTTTAATAATCGATCCCACACACCAAGGGTAAACGCTTGTTTCTCGCGAAACAAGTGGCCCTTGATTATTCAGCCTAATTTCACCGGTTTCGCGGTATATCGGCAGCCGATTAGAATTTCATTCTAAATATTTCCCTTTGCGCGGAGGTCTCCGGGGGATCCCGCTTACAGGCCGAATGAATGGCAACGTTCTTTTCTTTTTTTTTTCTGTTTTCCGCGGACGCTTTCTTAACAATCTATAGACACGGACACGCGTGCATAATATACGTATCTCGGAATTTGGATCGGCTGGATCGAGGTAACAACAATCGCAGCCAATCCCCCGGAAGCGATACGAAACCCCCATCGGATTATCGTGTGGCTGTTCTACGCTCGAAAGCTACACTCCATGAGGTGTACGTGTGGGTGTGTACACGAACGATGTGCAATGTGTACGCATGTAACGTACACACACACACACACACACACCTATACACATATACGCGTAGTTTTCGAGCCCAACTCTTCACGATAATCTATATATACCCGGGGAGGTCTTAACCACGGGACAAAGAAAATGTTTGGACAGTGTCACACCGCGCTACAGGGGCCACCCTTCTCGAAGACACCCCTCTTTTCCTCTTGCCGAAGCATAGAAGTTGCTTGTACCCGGTGCTTCGAGAGAGGTGAAAGGGAAGGGGTCATTGTTGCGCTCGCGATAAAAGAGCAGAAGCGAATAATAGACCGGGAAGACCTGACGCGCTTAGTAATTCGTACTGACGCTCCAGGTCAAGCCACTGAATTTCCACCCTCGCTCGAGGGTTCCACGAAAGGGGAAGATTGGCCGCGATTAAGTCGTTAGTCGGTGCCGATCGATCGTCCTTTCAAAATCGAGTTTGTCGCGCTAACAATAATAGTAATTTCTGATAACCGTGTTTCGACGTACTTCGATCGGTTTTTAATCGCTCGCTCGCGTAAAACGAACGATCTAAACGTTTACTATCGAAAGTGTTACGATGGAAATGACACTTACCTTGATCCTCGGAGTCTTCCTGCTTGCAAGGATCGCTTCCAAGAGGTAGATCGCCAGTATGACCAACCGTTTGGTCACCAGGACCACCTGGACCCAGATTATGAGGTCCCAAATGTGAGCCACCGACACCACTGTGATGATGGTGAGCGCTACCATCCTCGTCTTCGTCTTCCGATCCTGAACCCATCAACGAGTCTCCTCCTGTCGACAGGTTGGACGATTCTGCTCGTGAACGATCCGAATCGTGCGTTTTAATCACATCACTCGTCGAATCATTGACTTGGAAAAGAGCACCAGTCACTTTTCTGTTCAATGATTTGTGTTCGTTACATACTACGCGCGAGCCTCGAATATATTTACGCTTCGAACGTTTAAGAAACCACTAGATTTCAGAAGAAAAGATTTACAATTGCTTTGGAAATCGGTGATTCGATCGAACTACTTTGATTTTATTCTTGTTAGAGAGCAACGTTTCGAAACACGGAGAATTTCTTTTCAAAGTAACAAAACGGCGTGCCTCGAAACAACAGGCGATAGCTAATAACGACGCAAGAAATAAATCGTGATCGCTGTCGCACACTATCATCGCGTCTATAAAATTTCGTTTGTGTAAAATAATTGCGTCGATCAACGTCAAGTTTAGACGTTCAAAGCAGCGAATATCCGCTATAGTAAATAGAACATAATTTATCAGCAGGACGAGTAAATTTGTCGATGTTCCATACGAAATTAGCAATTAAACGTGATTACGGTTATTCACTTCTGGACGTATACGACGCGCGTACCAGCGCCGGCACAGTTCATTATGATTTTTCGAAATTTCGCAATTTTCCCCGGCCTCCGCCGCGTTTCCCACCGCAGTGTCGCGCATTCAACGACGAAAGATGCTAAAAGTTATCAATAAACGTTGCTGATTAATCGACGCTCGTCGCGTAATTGCTGCGCTTTTCACATTCGCCGCAGACGATCACCGTGAATTCGACAACTGACAAATAGCTGCACCGTGATAGAGATTAATATCGGAAACGCGCGGAACATCCAGGACGTCACGATGTTTGATCATCGAAACGAGTAATCGTTGTCCACCTTCTGTGCGTATATATTTTTCGCAAGTAGCCGGTTGCTTCTTCGAACGCGCTACGGAAATTAACGCTGGAAAACGTTCTCGTACGAGCGATATAAATCCTGCGTACGTTTCATCGAGTTTTTGCGTTTCTATAACGAGACGAGACTGATCGCGAGCAACGACACGTCAACGGAACGATTAGAACGGTCTGACGCCTCGCGGAATTCGCATCTCGAAGAAGGAAAAAAGCACCGTGGCTCCTGTCATCCGAAAGAAAACGAAAAAGAAACGAGTTTGCCGGACATTTTGCGGTTTCGACGTCGGCATCGAAGCGACAAAAGGTTTGCCCCTGCCTAACGACCTTTCGGTTTTCGTTTCACGGCTTATACACCGGCGAGATCCTCGTGAAACCGAGCTGTTACTTTCTCTCTCTCTCTCTCTCTTTCTCTCTCTTTCTCTCTCTTTCTCTCTCTCTCTCTCTGTCTGTCTCCCTTTCTCTCGGTCGCGCGTTCGCCCTTTTTTCTCCAGACTCCTTTTCTCTGTTTCTCTTTCGACCGGTAGCTGACGGTCGGTTACATACACGCTGTTTTCACAGCTTGCCGTTCCGACACGGGGGTAAAACCCCCGTGAAAAACCTACCCCCTAGCCTCCCTTTTTTAGAACGAGCTCGACTTCGTGAAATCTCGGGCGTTGGACGCGTTGAACTGTGCTCCCACCCTGACTAGTCGTCATCCCTCTGGCCCCCTTTTTCTCTTCGAAAAAAGAAAAAAAAAAGAAAGAAGAAAATCAAGAATCTCGATCGTGCTGTAATCGAGCTTTACTTTCGTACGCGCGAAAACGACGGGACAAGGTACGAGTTTATCCCCGTGGAGTGTGTAAATCTTCGAAACGATAAGATCAACTCGAAGAATAATATGGAAGAATCGAGCTACGGCCAGGAAACAAGGCGAAAAATCGAGGTGTAACTTGTTGGAAGTTCGGTCAGCCTCTTAGAAGCGGTTGTTGGCGAAGATAAGCATCCCCCTGACGATCAAAAGCGATAGAAATTACAAAACGGTCGCGATAGGCTGTAACAGAGCACGTGGCGGCACATCGACTTCCTACTCTCCATAGGAGAATCGCGATCGTTTTAAATCCTACAAAGTCCCTAGCTCGCAGAATAGAATAAACGACGGTACAATCGATAACGTGCCGCGAGCCAACCGTACGTACGTATCGTACAATGCCGCAAATCGGATTCAGAGCAAACGAACGAAACAAAGCAGCGCGGCATCGTGAATATCTCGCGATGCTGCGTTCTCTTCGCGGTGGATAACGAGGGACAATGACACTTGTAACTCACCATGATGACCGTGCACGTGATGCGTGTCCGGCAGCGGCTTGCCCGACAGGTAGTCCTGCTTGCAGACGAACTTGTTGTCGTCCAGGACGTAGAGCTCCTCTCCGGTGCTCATCTGCTTCCGACATACCAGGCAGGTGAAGCAATTCAGGTGGAAAACCTTGTCCCTCGCCTTCCTCACGAGATCCTGAGGGCTTATCCCTTGGAGGCAACCGCTGCATTTCGTGCCGTATCGCCTGGAAACAGAACGCCGCGACAGACCACGTGAATAACGACGAACAACGAAGAACAGGGGAAACTTTTAGATTCGTCGGCCGCGTTGAAAAACCGGATAACGAGCGCACGCGTCACCTCGCTCGTTCGAGAACACGCCTCGTGATTAATCTTGCGCAGAGGTTTTTCCGTAGCCGCGTGTCTCTCGACGCGCCTTCAAGAATCTCGACCGTCGAGTTTCTTCTTTTCATCTTCGCTCGGTTCTTCTTGACGATCCGCACCGATATTACGTAACGCGTTAGTCCGCAACGACATAAAACCGTGATACGTAAAATTCACTTTCCTTCGATTTATACGCGTTCGATCGTCGTAAGGATCGTCGCGAATACGACGGATCTTTGTTTTTTTCGTAGCCTTTGTTCCTTCGTTTTCTGCCGCTTCGCATCGGTAACGACGAACACGTGGACACTCGTCGATGCCATTCGGACGAACGAACGAAAAGGAAAGTCAATGTTGTACGACGGCGACGTTTATTGGACTCGAAACTTACAAGTCCTGTCATTAAGCCGCTCCACTCGCAAACGTCGATAAAAGAAATATGGCGCTTTTAAAGAGATGGGACTTTAACGTCCCGATAGGGCATAAAAAGTTAAAACCCTTCGGTGCTGTAAAAGCGCGTCGCGGTTACCAGCCAGCGCCTGTTCGATTTTCGCTTTCCTTTCTTTTTTCGTTCTTTTTTTTTCCTTTCTTTCTACTCCTTTACTGCCGCCGTGTCCTACTTGTTAATTTCGTATTAATCGTTCTTTCTTCTCGTTTTTCTCTTTCTTTCGTCGTTCGCCAACGAGATGTTTTTTCGTGGTAAACTGCGTTGTTTTTCCGAATGGAACAGGATCGATCGAACGAAAAGAGGCAAAAAGAAAGAGAAAAAATGACGGGGCAGATTGACCGACGATTTGCTCGAAAAAGAAACGAAAGCTCGTTGTGCAAACACGCGTCGAACCGGCCGTGGTCTTCCAGCATGGCCGCAACACGGTTCACGAGCCAGTTAATAAATCTAGCCGGAACGATTCGTCCGACCGATCCTCCCGCGACTGTATCATTACGGAAGCATCGGAGCCACGTTACTTGCCAGTTAGTAATTCCGATCTTTTTAATTACAGGAATCACGCGATTAATTATAGCAATTACCGCGATCCCTTAGGGCAGCCGCGTTTCGAAAGTAAATACATCTCAATCGATGCCTGCGTTGCACTTCCGACCGAAACGCGGCTTCGAAACGCGGCCTCGGAACGCGGCTACGAAACAAACGCATTCAAATTCCCGTGGCTGGCTCCTCCCAGTAGGCCAGAATTTTCCTGTCGCCCGTGCGTATAATATCGGCTGACCCGGTTCGCCACCCTCGCCACTGCTATTATTTTATTGCTATCGCGTTTCCCGACCGGAAGTAGAAGCGTTCAACGTGACCCGCGACCTACATCGCGCTAACGTGGTCGATTCTTATTTTATTATTCAGCCGGGGACAGACAAAACCTATCACCGCAACGCGATAGAAAAGTTCACGGAATCTCCGTTCCTCGTTTACAGCAACCTTTTTCCATCGTCGTTTTCGTTCGACGTTAAGACGCGAACGTTGATCAACGGCGAGTAAACGGCGCTCGTCGGTGCATCGTTTTACCGAGCTGCGACATCGACGTGGTTTTGCTTTGCTTAAAATGGAAAGCGGAGAAAAGAAGAAGCGCAGAGGGGAAAGTATAAATTACAAGGATTCCCTTTTGTCGATCGACACGATCGTCCGTAGCTGTTACGCCAAGTACTTACGCGGAATATCCTATAATCAACCGGCACACTTTTTCAAACTATTCATCAACCTGTCCAAATTAGCAGTCCTACGCGCAGTTCCTAACAATCTTCTCACGGAAGCAGAAGCCAGAGATATTTCTTGACCAACGGTCATTACGCTGCCAGAGCTTCCCTCTCTCGCGCGTCGTGCGTCTCCTTCTAACTCGTCCTGCCGTTTGCCACGTCTATCCTTGTCCGACGCTGCGCGTTTCGCCTCGCGGTGCAATCCCTCTAGTCTAATTACAGGAATTATTTAATTAATTATAGCGATTAGCCGATCCCGTGTCAACTTCCCCGAATGCATACGTCACCGAATCACCGGCTCCTTCTCTCCTTATCCCTCTCTTCCTCTTTCTACTCCTCGCCCCTGCCTCTACCTCCTCTTCCTCCTCCTCCTCCTCCTCCTCCCCCCGCCCCCCTCTCCCCCTCCTCGCTAGCCTCGCTTTCTCGCTCGTTGGACGCGCGTCTGCCCTTAACGATTTTCTTGTTTTTGAGCGCGCGCGAAGGGCAGCAGCCCGGTCCAGGTCCTTTCTTCCTCGTGGAAGAAAAAGAAACGGAGGCCGGCCGTAAAAATCATTAATAGAAAGGCTTACGTGGTGCTTTCGTGTGTGAGAAAGCGGTTCGATGAGGGCGACCAGGTCAGCAGGATGGAAGGGGAGGACAGAGGCAGAAGAAGGGGGTGTGGGCTTCGGGCTCCCTTAAAGAGGAGAGCGTAAAGAGCGAGGAATTCTGGCGTGTAGCAAGAAATATAGGACAGCGGGGCTGGGATAAAAAAAAAAGGGGGTGGGTCCGGGCCACGATTTGCCACGGAGCCCGGAGTTTATGTATGTGGTTCGCGTTCGTTCCACACGGTCCTCTACGACCCTGATGCGTACACGGCTCCCTTCGGTATACTAGATCCGTTCGTCGCGACGACGACGCTCGTCGTAACGTTCTCGTCGTTTCCCGATCGAATCGAACGAAACGGGGGAGCCATATCAGCCGCGGCTACGCCTCGTGAACCCGGCGATAAACCGATCAAACCGAACAGGTAGAACGGCCGGAGAAGCGAGGAACCAGGAAGAGACGTATCGATCCTGGGATGAAAGTTTCCTCGGCGCACGATCGAACGTCGATCGGACGATGATGACCGAGGCGCGGGTCGAATCGCTCCTCTCGATCGATTAAAAAGAATTTTAATTACCGCAGTATTCGCCATTTTTCTAGAAACCGATCCGACCGACGTAGTGAACGTCGCCGTACCTTCGTTTGCTCGTTTCTCACCGCTGTTGGTTCTCATCGTCGGTGCACGCGCGCCGACGTCTCGGTTACGACGTTAAAGGAAATAAACAGTCGCGCGATATCGTTCGCCAAGCGGGAGTCTAATTAACCGAATGCAATTAGTGGCGCGAGCGAACAAACGCTCGTTTCCGCTATTCGACCGATCGGTCTCTCTCCTATTCGGCTATCGTTCGAACGATTTTCACGAAGGAACGAAGAAGCAAGAAGAGAAGGTGTCTTTCCACTGGCAATTCCATCGTACGGTGGAATGTCAAGCGAGTCGACGCGATTTTCGCTTTATCGCGCTGTATCACACGCAGATGGATCGTAACGCGTACGGCGCGGTCCGGTTGTCGGGACGAGTTTCAAGCTGGCGCCGATTAATTCGTGAAATATCGTCGATTACCGTCCGAAGGGGGTGAAGGCATGCTTGAGAAACGATTCATAACAGTTATGCTAATGCCCCGGCGTTGGCTATGCGACACCGTAAAACGCCGTTTGCATAAAGTTCCAGCAGCCGTTCCTTTTCGTCTTCATCCTCGTTCTTCATCGAACTTTCGCGGTACATCGGTCCGGCTTCGTGCCACTTTCTCCGTGCAACAATTCCCGGGTAAATACCGCGCGTAACAACATGATAAACGAGTCGTTAAAGCAACTCGCGCTACTACGCCACGCTGCTTACGTAATTGTAGTTGGACTTTCCGTCACGACGATCGGCTAATTGGTAAAAAGGCAGTGGGTGAAAAAAAAAGAAGAGAAAAAAAGAAAGAAAAGAACGAGCGGGGAAAAAACTGCGACTACTTATGACCTACGTACGACGTATGACAGAACGAGGGCCTGTCTCGAGAGTGTGACGCAAGAATCCGGTGGTTGGCAAAAACGTTCCCCGTATGAATACGCATCGCGATATATGTATACTATTGCCGAACCTTCCTGGAAGGGAAACAACTCCATACCTCCCTCTCGCGCGCACACACACACACACTCTCTCTCTCTCTCTCTCTCTCTTTCGCTCTTTCGCTCTTTCTCTCTTTTTCTCGCTCTTTACCTCCCTCTCTGTTCTCCCTGTTTCTCTTTCTATTCTCGACCGCGCCGGCCCCGTCACGCCCAACAAACTTCTCCTACGGTTCGTAGCGGGCGTCACGCCGCATTTATAATGTTTCCACGTTCGAGTTTCGACGGGTCTACTCCCGAGGAGGCCAGCACCGCGGGTGGAAAGCAAGGACAATGGAGACCACTCGTCGGCGCCCTTTCGAACCGGCCCGAGAAAAGCCGCGCCGATCTATGATTGGCTTCGATCGTTTTGCTTTGATTTCCAAGCGAGTCCATCGTCTAGTTTCAGTCTGTTTTCCCCCGCGGCCCGGAACTTGCCTCGTACCAACTGGAAAGAGGCCACCAGGCAACGGTAGATTCAGTTTAGAGAGTCGCTCCCAAGATACGACTGTTAATTAATGCCAACTTTCGATCTATCGTTAGATATTTAGGGCTTCGGATTGAATTTCTTTCCTCGCGAAAATAACGATATCGATCCGTATGGTTGGTCGATCGCGTTTATTAACAATATCCATTTATTATCGCTTCTTTTCCCTCTCGATGCTTGACATTCGACGCGAATGCTCGGTTACGACACGCCTTATGATTTATTTCGTTGTAAAAAAAAAAAACAGAAAAAAATTCTCGTAGCTATACCAGTCGCCGTCATCAATACCGCGATAGATTATCACATACGCGACGATAATTCCGCGCAGTCAACGTTACAGCGGATGCGTTCTTTCAACGAACTGGCATCCTAACAAATACGCCGGAACAATGAAATACGTGCCGCTCGGAAGACTCGCCGATTAACTCCATAAACCGAAAAGTAGATAAAAACGATATTATAAACGCTTCTTCTTTAAGTTCTCCTTCGAATTTCCTACCGTTTACGTCGTCCTCTCGCAACGAATAATCTCGGAGAAACGGGACAATAACGTAGCTATCGTCTTCCGACGATCGAGCATTAATCGCGCAATCGCGTAACGAAATTAACAAATTTGCAAAATATTGCGATCAGCTTCTCGCTGAATTTTCGATATCGCGTTCTTCGATCCAGAGATTGGATCATGTCCGTTTCGCAACTTGGTCGCAACGATCAAGTTCGGTCGAAACACGCGTCCACGGTAAACGTAGACTAATTCGTGGAATATTGCCGCAAACGAGAGTAACCGCTTAAAGAAACAGACTTTTCGAGCAAGCGAAATCCGGTCCCTCGGCAACTCTTTGGCCGACTATTAGCAGGGTGCTAGTCTCGGCTCTCTGGTGACACCGCCGCCATCCCCCTAGCCCCGAGTTAATGTTTTCATCGGGCGTATTTCGACGACGGCATGGACCATATTTTAAGGTAATAATTTCTTGGTGGGTACACACCGGGCCATCGACCGCAAGCTACGGCAGTCGAGGCGGCGCTGAAACGGGGACATCGGTGCTTTTGATCCTGGACCCTTTCGGGCCCCCATGGGCCATTATCGACCTTTAAGGACCTTGCTGCGACTCGTAGAGCCGGTTACCATAACCGCGCGTACCGTTCCTTCGACCGATACCTCGGACCTCCCGGAGGTGTTACAGTATTCCCAACAGCGATTCGTTGAAAGTAGGTGGGAGATACAGACAGTTCGATTGGAGGAACGACATCGATAGATTCGTCGCGTCGTCGTGGGAATCGATCGGCATTCTCTGCTCTACGTTCTTCCTACGTTTACCGGTTTCGTCGTTCAGACTCTGCTACTTTCGTTTTGTTTCCCTTCCTTTCTTTCGTAGCTGTGCAGAATTCCAGATATCGATACGTCCGCTTCCACTATCAACCTTGTATTCTCATCTATGTTGGCGAACAGTTCGTGGTCGGTAGATGTTTGGACGTACATAGGAAATTCAAAGTACGTATCCCATCGTGCGAAGATACACAGGGTGGTTGGTAACTGGTGGTACAAGCGGAAAGGGGGTGATTCTACGCGAAAAAGCAAGTAGAAAATATAGAATAAACATTTGTCGTTTGAGGCTTTGTTTTCGAGAAAATCGACTTTGAATTTTCGCTCGGTACGCGTGCACTTTATCGCGTCTCCTTATAACGGATCGTTGTCTCGATGGAAAAATTCTTTAAAAAAAAAATTTAAAAAAAATTTTTTATTCTATATTTTCAAATTCTTTCTTCGCGTAGAATCACCTCCTTTCCGCTTGTACCACCAGTTACCAACCACCCTGTATAAAACGCGAAAAACAAAATAATCGGTATAAAATTTAACGGATGAGACGCGTCTCTGCCGAGGTTTTGTTTCTCTCGTCGCATTCAGAATCTCGAACTCTGTTCGTTAGTATCGCGTATCGTAGCCTGTTGAGGTTGACTGGTAGAAGAACGAGTGGATGAATTTGTAATAGAAAAATATATTGAAATAAATATAGGTACAAGTACAGTGTATGCCGATGCAGATGCTCATTTTTACAGTGTTACGATACAATAGAGGAAGAAGCTATGATAGGGAACACGTGCATTTATTTACAGCAAAGGACATTACCAAAAAGTCAACCTTGTAGTTTTAGCTAAAGGCTACAAGAAACAGCGATAGAAATTGTCTTATAGCTTTTTTGTTTCTAGACCTTGTAATCCAAAAGAAAATTTATATTCAAGGCCACGATAATATGGACCTCTCCTTATTTCGAATTTGTTTGTCTCGCTAAATCTATCGTATCAGCGATCTCCAGATATACAAAGGAAAAGGTGTAGAGTTTTTCTTGAAGTTAGTTACTTCGACATAGCCGAACGTGTTCGCGAACATAGTTCAAGTTTCCACGCTTCTTACCAACACCTTATCGAAACACATCGATATATCGATATATAAAATATTTTTGTACGTTTCGAAAGTCGTCGACGAACTTGTTCCAACCGCCGCTGTTCTCGCTCGAACAGAAGATCGTAGAGTTACACGTCGTACGAACATCGTTTGCGAACACGTTCGCCGGTGAATATCGCGTTTGCACGTTTCGAAATTTCGTTCTGATTTCCTCTACTTTCGCCTCGGTGAGCAAATTGGATCTTAAAGGCTGATTTAAAAGAAAGAAAGGAAAAAAATGCGTAATCACCGATCGAACGTCTTTGCACGACGTGTAACGGTAGCAAAGAGGATAACGCTAATTAACGGGACGCCGGAGCGAGAGTTATTTTTGACCCGAAAAGCTTTTCTACGCCGCTCGAGCGTAGCCAACCGTTCGTCTTACGTCTAATGAATTTTTCATCGGGATGAAATGCAAAGTGCCTCGTAAAGTATACAACACGTTCGTTATACACCCGTTCGTATAAGTATCAAAGGGCCCCCCTTTAAACGCCCTCCCCACTTTCTGCGTGTACTCGGTACTCCGATCTTTGGCTACAAAGGGGATCGTTCATCGCTTCCAGAAGTCACGAAAGAGAAACGCATCTCCAAATACCCGGCAAGGTAATTCTTACGATCTTATTTCTTCGTAAACAGGAACAATAACAGCGACGCTCGCTATCGCACCGGTGATCGTCATTGTCATTCGCTGCCAGTGGAAATTCATTCGTTCTAGTTTAACGTATCTGTTAACTAAAATAGAAACGATCTCGAAATTATCCATTAAAATTATAATTATCGCTATTTTATTTCGTAATAAGCAAGGACAGTCGCGTTCACTGTCGCATCCAGCGATCGCGACTATTCTTCATTGTCACTGGAAATTCGTCATCTTTTGATATACACACGAATATATAGAATACTATAATCGAAACGACGTTGAAACCGCATATTTCGAAGCTTTATCCACAATCTTGATCTATAAAGTTTGTCGGTGACTGCTGAAAATTCTTGGTTATTCAATCCTCATCTTCGTTATCCAAACATAATCGAGTTTCCACTTACGCGTGACCAGCGTTGAACTAAAGATTTCTCCTCCTAACCATCACTGTTTTTCACACGACCATCATCCTCGATCGAGTCCCTCACGTATCGCCACGCTGCAACCCTTTCGCGCGCCACGATTCGTTACTTTCGTCACAGGCTTTTTACGATTTTTAGCTTCTTACGCGACCCTTTGTATCCTCCGGTTCGTTACGTGTTGGCTGACGGACACAATGTTGCAGGCTCCGTGATCGCGGCGCGAGGAACGAAAACCGAGAGAAAAAATGACCGTCGCCTGGGTGCTGCTTCGCCGTAAAACTTTCCACATTTTTCGTCCGCGCCGCTAATTAATCGAAGCGACTCGCTGCCGCTTCTTCGCGCTAGTTGCTCTCGAGATCGTGATCCGATGGAAAAATCAAGAAGAATCGTTTCGCACAGAGCGCAAACCGATGTTCGCGCCTTCGGATCGGTTCCTCGCGAGAACGTCAAGGTCCTCCGGCGCAGGGAACTTCTCGCTCTCGCGAGAACGAAAAGTTTCCGCGACTGCAGCTCGCTCCCTCCGCGCTGATAATCGCGCGAATTGGAACACCGGTCGCGCTTTTTTCTCCTTTTTCTCGCGCGATTTATCCAAGACGACTAGATACGTGGAACCAGCGATCGTTAATTCTACTACCACGCTATAAATATTCGATGCAAGTTGGTGAATCAACGCTCGCAACAAGATTTTACGACGTGACCGACGATCTTCCTAAGATCCTGTTCCGTGTCTCGTCTCGTCTCGTCTCGGCTCTCTGACTCACCAGGAACAAATACGAGCGGATCGCCTCTGCGTTAGTTCCGTTTATGGTTTCGCACGGTTTTTCAATAAACCCGGCGAGTGTCTCTGAAAGAAGCATAGATTCGCGATTCTTTGGTTCGATCGAGAACAGCAGCTTCTTAACGTTGCCTCGTTGATCGTCGTTCGCGTAAAGTCGCGAACGCTTGACAGAGCAAAAGGCGGATTTTGACAAGCCGATAAAACGGTACACGTTGATTTTATCTGCGAATCGTCGGGGACAAACGCGAACAGATCGTTTCTAGATTAGCAGCGTTTACCATATCGCATGGTTTTTTTCTTTTAGATTTTCCGGCACGAACCTAACTTTTCGTTTCACTTTTTCAAATTTGAAAGTACAGATTCGCCGTCGTTCGATCGTTAAGTCTGAACCAAAAAGGCAACTCGAGGCACAGATTTCCTCCTAACGTCGATCGTCGGTTTTATTTCTGCACGATTTACGAAAGATGGAAAATCTGACACAAAAGAGTGTCTTTCGGTTTCACTTTTTCAAATTTGTAAATACAGATTCAGCGTCGTTCGATCGTTAAGTCTGAACCAAAAAGGCAACTCGAGGCACAGATTTCCTCCTAACGTCGATCGTCGGTTTTATTTCTGCACGATTTGCGAAAGATGGAAAATCTGACACAAAAGAGTGTCTTTCGGTTTCACTTTTTCAACTTTGAAAGTACAGATTCACCATCGTTCGATCGTTAAGTCTGAACCAAAAAGGCAACTCGAGGCACAGATTTCCTCCTAACGCCGATCGTCGGTTTTATTTCTTGCACGATTTACGAAAGGTGGAAAATTTGACACGAAAGGGTGGTGGTTTTCGAGAGCCGATCGAAAGGTATTGATATTATTTGCGCGTTCGTTCCTCGGAACGTGGCAAGAAACAGGAGTCACGAAGTCTGTGGAATCGCGAACCAAGAAATCGACTACCAACCAGAGGATATAGTAGGACGAATATAGAACGTCGATGGACCGCGTAACGAATCGCGATAGCGCTGGCGTGTTTCGCTCGCGGAACGGCTCTCGATCGACCGAGTGATTTTTGCTCGGAAGCTCGATAGAGCGAAATAACGCAGCAGTTGTCTGGGAAAATGTCAAGGCCTCCTTTCCATTCGTCGCGAAATGCTTTTTCTCTCGGGTTATACGCAGCTCCACCATCGACGCGTTTCAGCGCAAAAAAGAAACAAAAAAAAAAAAAAAAAAAAGAAATAGACAATGTGTAAAAAAGATGAAAAGATAAACGTCTCGACGATTGTCTGCCAATGCATCGATCGTAAATCTTTCGATTTTGCCTAACAGCGTCGACGGACTAGTACCAGTTGTGATACGACAGTTTACTTAATTATGCAAACAGAAAACAGTTCGTCGCGATGCCGGTACGCTCTTCTGTCCGAAGGAAACAAGAGAAAAAGCCACTGCCCCGTGACTTTTCTAACGATCGATCGCGTTGCGTTCCATCGATGGCAACAACCATAATAGAAACCTAATTACAGGTACGTACGGACGAGCAGAGGGACGATTTGGCCTGACGAATCGCTAACTAATGGTATACCTGTTTGTATCGTTTCCGCGGAAGCTTTTTTCCCTATTCCGAATACCTGTACAGGTTCTTACGCGGTCGAAGCAATTAATCAACTTATACGGTTGCTGCACGCTTTGATAAAATCCTCGAAATACGTTTCGAATTTCAAATATCGCGTTAGAAATGTTAAGATAGAGATTAACAATCGCTGGTAATTTATAGCTGGTAAGATAAAAATAACAATTAACGCGGTGCATTCACAGCGATCAAATGTGGCAAATCGATAAACGCGTACCTTCGATTATCTATCATAAAATCTACTCCGATAGGAAAATATCCCCTTGGAGACGATTCGAGTCGTCTCGTTCGTTACGCGATAAAGCATCGTCCAATCGATATTCGACAGCCATTCGTCCGTAAACTAGCTCGTCGTAGCGGCTTCTGTTCTATCGAATAAGACGATTTCAATGGCACGATCGTTTATTAATGATCAGAAGGGCGCGTAAACGCGGAAGCGCGACGGCAAGGATAGACAATAGACGCGTAGGCAAGTTACCTACCTGAAGAAATCCTCTCTGCAGAACAGCTTCGCTTCCCTGGAGAAACACTTGTCCTGTAACGTGGTTCTGCAATCGAAGCAGCGGACACACTCGACGTGCCATGCCCGGTCCAAAACATTCAGCAGGTACTGATCCATAATTGGTTTCTCGCATCCTGCACATGACAGGATCATCGCCAGACCACGTCTCCCTGCTTCGAAAAGAAAGAGAGCATCTGTGAATACAGAGGATTATAACGAGATCGGTTAACGTGGTTAACGTTCGAATAAATACTAGGTGTATGAGCAGGATTTTTCATAATTCGTACGTATTGGACGTGGCCGTGGCGAGCGTTCATTTTCTCGAATTTAACGAATTTACGTCGTTGGCAAAACGCGGCAGGATTGGACAGAAAAATACCGGTACAGGTGAAAACGTCGAGCACCGGGAAAAGTTGATGGAACGGGCGCTGCCGCGACCTGACGAGGCGTTTTAATTTCGCGCACGTTCGAACGCCCGCGTCATCGTCCGAAAAACGAAACGTGGAAAACGAGGAAATTTCTGCGACACCGTGTTTCAACTAGCGTTCAGTCTGTTGCGCGCGTGTGTGCGTTATCAGAGTACATATCCTACTTTGATGTTGCGCGCCATCGCGTAATAAAAAAAAAAAAAGAGAGAGAGAGAGAAAAGAAACGCATTTGGAACAGTGAACGTTTCTTTCGACGCGGAATTCGAGAAAATTTTGAAGCGTTTCTCACGGTAGAAAAATTCGACCACCGGCGTGGATATTTTAATCGGAGGAACGTTGGAAGAAAACGAGACACGCGCAGTATCGGTTTAAAACGTTCTCGATTATAGATTCCGAGGCGAAAGAAAATCGGCCGTACTTGCCGTGGCTGCGCACGTGCATAACAAACTGCGCGTTATACACCGACGCTTTTTGTCATTCGAACGTTTTGATTACTGCGCACGGCTTACCGAACTGTACGAAAGACAACGGAGAAGCAAATCGCAACACGGTGCTACCTCCTCGTCGTTGATATCGATATAGCCTTATCTACATCTCGCGTAAACGACTCGCGTTTCCCGACGACTAAAATAATAAGTAAGACTGGAGGATGATCGGTAGCAATATGCCACGACGATAGAGTAAAAAAATAAAAAGAACGACAAGGAAAAACAAGCTTGTCGTATCGTATCGTAACTCGGTAACACCATTGTCCGAAGACAAATTTCTTTTAAAGAGAAAAGAGGAGAAAACGATGGGAAAGTCAAATAACACGATGTACGACGACGATATCCAAAGTAACAACGTAATCTGTTATGCCATCAAATTTAACGATCGCGCTTGTATCTTTATAGTATCGTAATTGTTTGTCAATAGCCACGAAGCGAGCGTATCGTTGGCCGAACGAGGCGCTCGATGATTACAATTCGTTGTTAATTAACATTCGCCGACGAGATTGCCCTCTATTACATTTTCTTCGCCTACTTCGTTTGCCCGTTTCTATCTTCGTCTATTTCGACGGCTGCCACGTCGCCTCCTCTTCTCTCGTACCGGCGACCTCTGACTTCTTTTTTCGCCATTGCTGAACCCTCTAGGGGGTTCGCTCCTCTCTTTTTTTCGCGGTTTCCGCCAATGGGCGGAGTTCCTCCCTGCCGGCGGGGTTGTCAACCTAGCAACCCTTCTCCCACCCCATAAGGTCTGACCTTGCGCATCTCATCTCCCTCCGTTTTGCGGGAGGGCGAGAAGAAAAAGGAGAAAGCCGAGCCGAACCGAGTCGAACCACCCCGCGGTTACCTCGAGATTTAAATCGTTTGCACGCGAAATCGACTTACACGAGTATAATTCCTACGGCAAAATCCAGTTCCCACGGGATATTTTCTGGTTGTACGCGATGCTCGAACCGAATACGATCGCAAACGTTCGACTCGCGATAAACACGCGATGCACGTCCCTGATAAACTGAAAACTTTGATCCGGAAAATCTACTTGCCACGATAAACCGTAAAGGGAAGAGAAAAAGTTGACAAAGTTTTCGTTCCGCTGAAAGATATGGAAAATGTACATGTACAACGAAGGAGATTGAAAGAGATAGCTCGCGCGTCTTTGAAATACATCTCCTTAACGCGGTTCACCTTCCATTTGTTAAATCAGATACCGCGAGAAACGATTTCACGGCCGTGGCGCGTGAAAAAGAAACGGAGGACACGAGAGGCACGATTTCCTCGAATCGTCGAAACCAGATTAGGATTCAGCGTACGTGAGACGAAAGCCCGAACGGAAACGGGCTTTCGTTAATCCGATTCTTTTCTATCAACCGTACGACGCGTGCCACCTTTCGCCAGGATCGCTTTATCCAATCAAAAAGTTCTGCTCTTCCTCTCTCTCTCTCTCTCTCTCTCTCTTTCTCTCTCTTTCGCTCCGTTCTTAACGTTCGAATTTTTCCGTATTCACGTTGCAAAGCGTCGAGACGTTTTGCAGAAACTTAACGTCGATACGAGTACGAAGAACGATGTTCGCGACTATCGAAAAATTTGAATCGCAACTTCAAAGTCGACTGAGGATTCGTACGCGCAACAGTTGCAAAAACGAGAACGACGATTAACGTAAAACGCGTAAAGCTCGCGGTGAAATTCGCAATCGATACGATCGCCACGCTACGCGAATCCGTCGAGTCGAACGCGATCCGATACCTTCGATGTCGATATTTTTCTTCGCCCCTTCGGAATATGTTAATGCGTCGCTCTTAAACCCTTCCGCGGTTTAACTTCTCGCGCTATCTACGGATGCAGCCCACGGAGGATAAGAGGAAAGAATACGACGCCGCATAATGAAACATCAGAAGGACGCAAAGGAGTAGAGGGAAAGTTCGAAGCGCGGATTGTGCTAATTAACAAGAGAGAAAAAAAAAAAAAAGAAAAAAGAAGAAAAACGTTTGTACGGTATCGGACAGCTATCGACAATTTTTCATTATCATTCGATAACTGTGCGTTGGTACTAGACTTAATAAAATAGCTTGTTTTATCGGTTTGTCGTCAGAACGTTAACATACGATGGATATTACTTTCCCGTCGCTACAATTCGATAGCCGTATCGGTCACTTCAAATCGATCGTTTCTCGACGATCTTTTAAATCGCGTATTTCTCATAGAAGTCGTTACACTCTTTTTACCGTAATATAGCTTTGGCTCGTGAACTCGTTCGCTATCGGTCGGTAATTTTTACCCGTAACGATCCGTTTTCTCTCGCGGTTCGTTTCATTTTTTCCTAGCGAGGTCAGAGAGAAATCTGTCGGCCGAGCGCGTAGTCCCGCTTGCATTTGCATCGACGAGGATTACGATTTCCTCGAATCGGTCGTTCGTTACGCACAATGACGCGTATTTCGACGAGTGTTCAACCCTGTCCGAGGCAAATTTATCCTCGTTAGATCCGAACCGCGGGACAATCCATCACCCGCGGATAAAAAACGCGCATTCCTATGACATCCAAATTACGGTACGATCAATCACGATAAGCGAACGAACGGCGTTTCTACTGTCTACGAAAGGAAAAAAGGAGAAAAAAGAAGCCTGGAGAAAAATATCATAGGGACCGTTTCTCTCGGCTCGAAACTCGAGGCGTCCGTGAGGAAAACCCTCTGACCTTCCGCGGTGCGTACGCGAGCTCGACCTGGCGCCGGCGCTTACGAGGTGTTAAACCAACGTTATCCTCCGATCCTCTCGCTGTTTATAATCGAAATATTTCTCGACGAAAGAAGATCGTAAAGCACCGATTACTCGCGAAAAGCAACGGCGATCTCTTAGAGATCTCTTGGAGAACGAATGAACCGACCGCTTTGACGTTGGCTTGCACGAAATTCCGTGAAAACTCTCGCACGATCCTGCGAGCCTAAACATTCTTCGTACGTGAAATTCTACGATAAACGAAACGAAATCCTCTCTGTATCCGCGAATCCTTATTGTTAAGGTACGCGCGTTCTCCCTTCCGATCTAACTTCGAAATTAAAACAATCGACGAGTCGGAAACGTCTCTGCGAACGTTCGATGAAACGTTTGGAAAATAATTCGACGATTCGGCAGAAATTTCCTCTGATTTCGCGATAAAAACGACCGATACGAATAAAATGTATATATTAGATAGACGTTGTAATACTGAAACGATCTACTTACCTATGTTACAGGCTTGGGTGACGGGCAGGGGTGCGCAGCAGGGCCCGCTGAGGGTCGCGACCCTTATCCGGGGGGTACCAACCCCCCCGGGGCCCCCTCCCCCGCCCCCGGCACCCCCGTAGCCCTCCACCTCCCCAGCCGCGACTGCGGCCACCCCTGTCCCCACTCCCTTGCCGGGCCCGGGACCACCACCAGGCCCACCTTCCACGGGCCCGTATCGGCCGAACGGTCCCGAGGGCCCCAGTGCACCCACTTTTACTGCGGTGTTATCCCAACGGCCGTTAAATCGCACTTCTCACACTTCCCCCCTTGGCTGCCAGTTTTTTTCCCAGCACACACTCGATATTTTGACAAATTTCGCTCCTCTTTTCCTCCCGAGTTCTGTTCCTGTGTTTCCCAGTTTTCAGTCGCGTCCGCGTTATCTTACGTTTATCCGCGTCTAACGTAAAACCACGTTTCTCGTTAATCACTTTATCGGATTATAGATGATTGGTCGTCGTTGTCGTCTTGTCCCTTCCGTACGGTTGTGACTCGTACGTTGGCTTGATTTTTATCTCGAGGCTGAAACGTCCAAACGTTTCAGTCTCTCTCTTTTTTTCTTTTTTTTCTTTTTTGTCTTAATAGGGATTCGACGAGCAATCACTCGGTCAGGAGAGTTTTCAATCCTCGATTTTCCAACGGTTTCAACGTTCGTGTGTCTCAGCTGATCAGCCGGTACCGCCGGCACATCGTGATGAAGCCTGTGTCGCGTTAAGATCGTCTTCTCCCTTCGGATCTAGACACTCCGCGATGGATCATGGCGCCGATCAGACCGGTATCGCGACAGATCTCTCAGACGCGACGTGCGCGTCCGCGCGACGGGCCGCATCAAGAGCCGCTGTGCGCGTTTTACCTTCGCGCGATGATCCCGTTGCCTACTTTTCGCCGTGCAAGCAACCACACGACGCGCGCTGATTTTTGCCAACGAATTCTCCTTCGAGATCCGCACTCTTTCCAGTTATTTGTCTTTTTTTTTCTTTCTTTCTTTCTTTCTTTCTTTCTTTCTTTCTTTCTTTTATTTAAATTGCGTTTCACGGATCGACGTAAACGATGACGTTAGAACGTAACTTGGATGGAGATGGTAGACCGAGGAAGATGCGTACGAGTGGATGGAACGATTACCGGACAAACGGTTGCGCTTTGATCGACGACGCGAAACGTGAAACGCGACGATCCTCGAGCACGCTCGCCTCGAGTTCGCCAGCCAACTGGCTGCACCTGTGACAACCGCGAGGGCCCCCCTCTACTTGGACAAGACGTCGCGCGCCTAGCTGGAACGGGCTACGCCCATTGGACACGACCACGGCGCGGGACCTTTCGCGCTCCGTTCCGATTGGCTGGCTAGACCCCGCTCGGGCGTAGCCAACCCCGTGCGCCGTCAGACATGGCCGTGGAATGGCTGCGGATCTCTGGCGGCGGACGGGACGCTTCTGTCGTTGCTACTGCTTCTGCTGCTTCTGCCGCCGTGTTGTTGCTCGAAATAGCCTGCCGCCTGATTCTCCTCGTCTCTGACGCGCTATCGATCCCCCTTCGGCGTATACCGAAGAGAAGAGTACCTCGCGAAATGCCACAGGTTTCAGAGAATCTTTACCACTCGAGCCCGCGAAATACGTATCCCTCTGTCCCCCTCCCCCGCTCCTACTCCCCCTCGCCAGTCTACTTTTCTCTCTCTTTACCCTTCTTCCTTTCTCCTTTACTTCCTTCTCTCGCTTCTTCGCCTTTACCTGATCCTCCTCTCAGGCCACGGCGTCTTTCCTTCTTTTTTTATTTTTCCTGTTAAACCGTCGCTTTCCTTCCCGCGGACGTTCCTCGGATCTTCTTTCCTCCTCGCTCCGTTATTCGCGCCGATAGCACACATACCTGTCCGTATGCATGTGTGTACGCGCCCTCTGTTCGACTCACGAGACATAACCTTATCGCGAGGCTCGTTTTGTGACGGAGGCGTGTACCGAGGCAATGCGTTGCTTTCTATCGATTAAGGACCTCTTCGAGCTATTGTTCGATGGTTTTAAAGGATCGATACCGGTGCACTTTTGCTTTTCTCTCGGTTACGAGTTATCTTCCGTCGATCTTGCACCAGAGAAATACGTTAGGCTCGCTGGCCCATTAGCATTGTTTATAGCGTTCGGCTGCCACTCGAACAGAGTCTACGCGTGATTTTCGTCGTGTTTGATAGACGCTCCCGTTTGTTACAACGAAGAACAGTGCGAAGAATTTAGGTTTCACGGTTTATGCTTCTCTATATGTTCGCTGATCGTGATAACGGATCTCAGTTGTACGTTTACATCGATGCGTTCTTAAATTTCATCGAACTCGAGACACTGTCGGCTGTCGGAAACGCGTGACATACGACATACGACATACGAGAAAAAAGAACGTACTCGTCGCCCGCGTGCCGCCATAATTAGCCGTAAACAAGTGGCCTCTATAAATTATATCACGGTGGACTGGTTAACCTTATTACGAGGGTCGACCATAGACTACTGAAAAGCTGTCAAGATTATTATAGGGTCCCGTGAAAAATCGACCGACCCATGAATGTGTCAATTCGTAACCCAGCGCCTGTGTAAGTATAGTCCTCCGTCCTATTTTATCCTCCTTCTGCGGACAATTATATCCTTTCGAAAAAGTCTCATAAAATCGAATTTCCTCTATCTTATTTAGTCTCGCATACCCATCTACTAAACAATTTTCGATCGAAACGATACATCGAAACTTCGAAATTGATTCGGTTAGAACGAAACAATTATTTGAATCTACGTATATACCAATTACATAGGAGACAATTTGACGTATTTTATCGAGGTTAATTGTTTGGCATCTAAAAAAATTGATTTAATAAAGCTAGCCATGTATTCTGACACCGAAATTAAGAAATCTTCAAAAAATAAAGTTGATCAACTTGTGACTTTTCACTAATTCGCATGTTTTTGTTTGTTTCTGTACTCGGTTTTACAATTGTTCGTTTAAAAGGAAATGTTTCATCGCAAATAATTACACGACCAAAGTTGTCAACAATTCGATGATTTTAACGATTTAAAAAATGTTATTAACGCGTCTTTTTTATTTTATCGTCGACTTTTATTAATTTGCACAATGCACTATCTCCTAATCGTGTAATTTGTCCGATTACCAACCGTCGATAGTACTTGAACATCAGAATTAAAATGCTTCCGTTTTTGTGCATCCTGTTATTATTGTGCTGTAAATCTTACGACGAAGACATATATACGGAATTTCATAATCGCGAGAATCCCCGGGTGTTGGATTTTTTTGCACGTTTTATCCGCAACTCGACCAGCAGTAAATCGTATTGCGCCAACTTTTAAGAGGCAATAAAATGCTATAATACGTAATAACTGTATGAGAATTAATTAGCGAGAAATTGATGCCTCTTCCCAAATCAGATTCTACTTAACCTCCAAGTATCTCGTCTACAAGGCGTTTTAGTAGATCGAATGGAAGGATAGTTAATTTTACGAAAATGAGAAATTCACTACCGTATGCGCTCGTGTTCCGTACACAGAAAAAGGAAAACAAATGGAAAACATATAAAAGATATGATAATTAGGCTGCAGATATTTATGCAAATTCGTATAATTAAAAAGTGGAATTTAGGTGGGCAATTGTTTAGTTTCCTTGATATTATAACGAGTACCATATATTTTTATATTTTATATATTTTTGTATGTTATACGCAATCTGTGTATTTTGCAACTTCAAATTCCCCATAAATACTTAAAAAAAAACCACAATCTAACGATAATGGAATAAAAATGAATCCCTTGCCGATTCGTACACATGACGATGTGTATCGTACTTGAAATCGTAGATTCGTAGTAAGAACAAAATGTTCTATCCGTATTTGGCGCGTAGTTCGTCTTGCAAAATCGCGAAGTCAGTTCCGCGAACAAAGAAATACGATTAGTTTTTCTTGTCGGTTGACGTAGTGATTGTACCTGTGACGAAAAAATATATGTCACAGGTATGACAGGCTATTCGTTCCTATGCAATGTCGACCCATTGTTCTGCGGCTAGCTCGTTTGACCCGACAAGACGATAAATGGGAAAATGAACGTGGCCTATGAGTTACGATTTTCCGTCTACGGTAATTATTATTGATTTTTCAACGAATCTCCATCGTTTATTTAAGTCTCGCGATCAAACGAGAGAAAATTATGAACTGATATTTCAAATAAAAATATAAAAGATACGAGGGTAATAGAAGAAGGAAAAGAAACATTTATGTAATATCTTTTAGATAGTCGTTCTTTTTTTCGACGAGTTATTTTTTTATTGTGAAACATATTCTCTATTATGTAAGGTACAGTTGTTTCAAAATAAACAATATAATGTAATAATATGTGTTATTTGTTGCGTTCGATTTAGAATTTTGAGCTTGATAAGCATGTTCAGTGCGTCTGACTATATATTGGACAATTCTACTTCGCGCGCTCTAGTTTGAAGCGATAGATACCGACATAAGTAACGTAAGTAATATATGATTAATAAAAAAGTTCGATGTATCAGCGCAATATTAGAAAATTATAATATTTATATGCTCGTTTGTTGTTCTTGTTGTAGATATTAGTAGAAAAAAACCATCTTTGATCAAATTGGCATACACAAAAATGAAATGAGAGAAAAACAAAAATAACAATAACGAATTTTATTTGTTTGTTTTTAACAAAGCATTCGGATTTGTTTTCGAATACATGTTCCAAGATATTGAGCAATGCAATACAAAATTCAACGTGTATAGTATAATAAAATAGATAACTTTCAGTAATATTATATTAGCATTTTTATGCTAGAGTAATGTACAAGCGAAAATGTTTTCGTTTCATTCGAAAACCGAATAAATCTAAGATCTATTCTCGAACAGCTCTGAATAATCATATATTATTAATTAATGGTCATTTTGGATAGTATCCTATCCACCTTCTGTATGTTACATTCATTGTTTCTTCTACTATATTGTCTATAGGACGTATTATGAAAGGTATGGATGCTAAACCAACAATGGTTGGAATCCATTTGCTTTTTAAGAACACATTATTACTTCTTTTTTGTACAAATTGAACAGCAGCGCAAACTCTGTTAATCGTCAAACCAGGCACAACTACAGATGCAAATGACTGCCACAATAAAGTGTCTGTCATGGAAAGTACAGTATTTTTTGTTGCTTTTGGAGTTACATTATCCTGAAACATACAATTCATATTTATAGTAGTCTTATTAATATGTATAGTATGTTTAAATAATATTTTTCTTATGAATTGCTTACTTGATAAGCTTTAAAGCCATTGTTAATTGTGTCTGCAAGAACGTAGCCACTGGCTACAGCGTAACTGAGCCATACAATTGAATTTGGAACTATAGATCTAAAAGCTTCTCCAATTTCGTTTGCATATCCTGAAAAGGGAATCAAAAATGTCATTCATAATGTTAATGAATGAAAATAATAAGAAACTGTTTAAAAAAGCGACTACAATAGTCTTTCATTACCCAAATATCTGATAGGTGTATCACGGTATAGATCCACTTCTTTTTTTATGTCCATGGTAGAAATTTTGTTTATTAAATTTTCAGAATACTAAATATAACCTAGTTTCATGCATCTGTAAAGTTACTCGATATAATAAATGACGCTCATTGGCGTAGTATCGATTTTTTCCAAAATATAAATTGCATAACTTACAAATAATTAGGTGCGCTTCTGTGAAATTACTTGAAGTAAATAATTATTTTCATACAATTACAGAATACATGATAAAAGATTATTGTCTTTTAAAAAGATTCGAGAGATCTATAGTCAAAATTTTAAATCTAGAGACTTTTACTTCTTGGTAACTCTGTTGTAATATCAACAATTTACCCGTGATAAAGGATTCAAAATAATGTGAAGACAAAGTTTAATGAACAAATATAATCTGACTTGTACGTACAATTGTAAAAAAGAAATAAATTCATAAATTACAAGACGATTTAAAAATGAAACTTCTAGTAATGTTCTACTTCAAATACTACATGATTCCTTATAGAACGTAATCAATATTGCCATAGACTTCATTGTTGAGTGAATTTTTAATTTTATGAAAGACAACAATTAACGATATATAAAATAACTAAAACTTGAAATAATTATATCAAAATTCCTACACATTAATCACATAATTGAATGTTAGTAAAAGTAATTTGAATAAGTACTAAGGAATATCTAGATTTTTTATTTATAAAAGAAAATAATTTAACAAATAATAATAGTCTCAGGAGCAGAGTATACAAGCATTACAATAGTGAATTTGTATTAACGTACTCAAGTATGGCGCTCAATCCTATTATCTCGTATAACATAACCTTGCAAAGTCCTTTAAACAAAAGAAATGTTGTCTCTAATTCTAACGAAATAGTTTACTCTTCCAGAAGTATGACCGGACCGTAATATTCGTAAGTGAAAATAGTTCATATATCACCATTCAACATGATAGATCTCAATTTAATTAGAGAATATCTTAGTATACAAATTAATGAAATAATTTGTTGGTGGTGGTTTTACATCAATGAAATTTCATGGCAGTTGCTAATAGCTGTTACTGCGTATTTTTGCGTTTGTATTTCTCTTTATTCAATCTTGAAGAGAGTTAACCACACAGTGTGGCAGCTTCCGGGTCCACCTGCCAGAATACTGTTAGTTACAGCTCATCCTGATGATGAGGTCATGTTTTTTGGTCCACTGATGTACTGGGTTACAAGATCAAAGGCTAGTAAGATTTATCTCCTCTGTCTTAGCAATGGTACGTTTATTAATCCCATATGAATTTTCATATTCTGGATGTTAAAAAATCTCTACATATCATTTTAGGTGGGGATAAGAAGAGGAAAGAAGAATTATGGCAATGTGCAAAACTATTAGGAATTCCAGAAGATAATGTAACTATAGTGATGTAAGAAATTGTTTCATCTATCTAATTTACAAAATAACTTCTTGGTAATTATTTGAATACAGTTCAATATTACCTTTTTAATCTTCTATCTTAGTTCAATAAATACATGTATAGGAGTACAGAGTTACCTGATGATCAAAATGTACAATGGCCAACAGAGGTAGTGGCAGAATGTGTTTTGCAACATGTAGAGATTTATAAAATCAATGCAGTTGTAACATTTGATAAACATGGAATAAGCAAACATAAGAATCACATTTCTTTATACTATGCCATAGCTGCATTATGCATAGAAAAAAAAGTACCATATTGTCAGTATTATTTATTGGTGTATTAAATTGATATATAAAACACTTTAAATAATTGAATCTCTTTCCAGATTGTAAACTATATGTTTTAGAATCTGTGAATATAATTAGAAAGTATGTACAACTTTTAGATTTGCCAATCAGTTTGTTATCTGCTTCATATTGGTATTTAATAACATATGATCAAAAAAATAGTATAAAAGTAAGTGTGCAGTTAACATATATAATTTCATATCATATCGATCATAGTTGCTAACATATAGGAATTACCTTTACAGAAGGCTATGGCTGCACACAAGTCACAATATGTTTGGTTTCGAAAGTTGTACATGATATTTTCGCGATATACATTCATTAATACCTTACAAGAAGTGTGTGCTCTTGATTTGGAATTGGATCTTCAGTTTGATGATGAATAATCTATAGACATTAATTTATACTATTGTACAAATTGTAATTAATTGTACATATCGAAGAATTAAATTTATCTATTAATGTACATATAATAAAGACATTATATCATTCTCAAAGAAACTTCAGAAATATTTGTAAACACTGAACATACAATTTGAGTAGAAAGTATTTTTTTATTCGATCTTACAGAAATATACAATTGTTTAGAAATAAGAATGTATCTCAAGAAATAAGAATGTATCTCGAGGAAAACAATAAACACATTTTTTATTGTATGTAATTTGTGCATTAATTTTACTTATTTGATTATTCTATTGCAAATTTGTGTAGATAAAGTATAATCCTCAGTTTGATATGTTCTTATTACGTATATGTAATATACAGAATTTTTTTCAACGTATGCACATCCAATTTGATTTGGTATTTTGAATTGCTATTAAAGAATTTGAGCAAGTACGAAATTATTGCAAGTTATACTTGCTATTCTAGATTTTAGATATATCCATTTTTAAAATCTGTCTCTTAGCGATAACATACAATATACGTGATAATTTCTCATAATTTAAATCGTATTAGATTTGGCACAGTTAAGATTTGTGCATAAAGTATAATTAGAATTATCTTCATATTGTCTTTTTAACATTTAACATTTTTTACGGTATAATTTGATCTTATATAAAATAGCAATAGATCTGTGACATAAAACTGAACTATGCATGTTGGAAAAAATCATAATTATTAAATTATAGATCTTTTAAGTATTTTTATCATTTACTAAATATAAGTAGAAAATTTAAAATATAATTATTTGGCTCTTTCCTCAAACATAATTAAAATACTTCACTAGTAATACATCATATCAGTAATTTTCTTATTTTATCCTAAAGAGGTACAAAAAAGCTGCACCTTTTATGTAAAAAAAATCTCTGTTAGAATGACATCAAATAGATGCAGTCTGCATTTATAGTCTTACATAATATAAAGATAATATTAAATAAACTTGTAATATGAAACAATATATTAATGCATAGTAGAAATTTGTGAGTACGAATTATAAGTATATATAAGCATATCTTTGTATAGCAAATAGTTTAGAAAGAATACTCTCTGTGCGCTTATATTACTCGTATCTCGCACGTATATACAGTTTCGTTCAAAATAAACTATACTTTATCAACAAATATGTACGAAATATGGAATGTTCTCGTATGTCTTACACTGCATACATAGAAGTTCAACAAATAATCGAAGGAATTAATATTATGAAAGATGAAATCTTATTTGTCTTAAAACATTACTTAACGAATTCATACCTTTAAAACAAAATAAATGCTAACAAGACAGTCGCAGAAAATGGACGGCATAAAATGTTCCCGCAAGATCCTCGATCAGTAAACTACTACAACATTAATCAATTAGTAGAATACTGAATTTAGGTACATAGAGAAGAATAACATCAAATTCATTATTAATTCTTGTAGAGTAGATGTCTTCAATGTTTCGTAAACAAGAATGTTAAAGTTATAGGGGGTTCATCGCGAAGATCTCGCGGGCCGTATCCTAGAATCTATCCTTGACACGATGGTGCGAGCTCAAAGTTCCCATACCGGGTTGAGGAGAATCTGGATCTCCTGGATCTTGCAGGTATTGAAGTTCTTGTAATTCTTGAAACTTCTCATGATCTCTAATATGTGCATAGTTAGCAGATAAACACATTAAATAATGTATGAGACTTAATACAACCAACATGGCAGCTACTGTTGCTAAAATAAACATGATCTCTGCTTTTTCGACAAAATCTTTACAAAATAATTTCACTTCTTGTGGTCCACATACTTTCATATCCTCTACTCTTGTATTATTTGGAAATATAAAACCTTCAAGAAATATAATATATGAAATTTTATCTACCCATAGTAATTAATTAATTAATAAATGCATTTAAAACACAAATAAATTGTACTTACTAAATTGAGTGAAATCAATGCATTGATCAAGAGACTGGACACGAGGATTACTGCATAAACCCCAGAATATAGTAAAAATCCAAGCAATTATAACCAAAAATGCAAATATTAGGAGCCATCCTAATTGTAATATATAAGTAATTGTCATGAACTAGAAAATGTAAAGAATATTCTATTTATGCTACTTCATACTGTGATATTATAACTAATAACATTAAAGTTACATACAACAGCACATGAGATACGTCCACCAACTCTGGACCTCCAGGCTCTATATACTTTATGTCTTGTAGCTCCAGTTGCAAGACAACCAACACATAATATCATAAAACCTAAAGCTGCCATACTAGCACCAAGTGTTGCAAAAGTCAATTGAACAGGCTCTAACCATCCAAGTCTTAAATGAAATACCTTAAATACATAATTATAAACAAACACATTAAATGTATAATGTATATAAAAAGAACATTATAATAGGATTATAGTGACAACTTACCTGATCCATCATTAAAGAGCCCAATGTAACACCTCTATACATTGTACCACAGAATATACCAACTCCTAAGCAACACATTATTGTTGCAATAAGAGTTGCATATGGTACTCTGGCCATACAATCATTGCACATACTCCCTACAGACGTTAAAAAAATAATTTATTAATGATTTAGTATATATAAATTAATGATATTGTCTCAAAAGTTATAAAACAGGTTATTACTGACTTCTAAAGTTTGTATACTAACATATACGTAAGTTTATATTATAAAGAACTTACTACAAGATCGATCTTTATAATCAAGCATATGAAGACTTTTTTCGGAAAATCTATCTATACTAATATTACTATTAAACCGTCTACGTAACGGTAAACTATCACTTGCATCTTGATCGTTCCTCATCTTTAATCATAAATGACTCTAACATTCGTTTGAACGAAGTATGAAGCGATGATTAAACGATGAATGAGTAATGTTTCCACATATATGTATGACAGATAAGATTATCATGCATATCGTACGATTACCCGCGATATTAGATCGTTACTAGGAAAGATTTCTATTCGAGGGAGAAGACCTTTTATCACTATCGTACATAAATAAACAATTGTTGTAAATTTGTTGCTTACCCATCTTTCGATTTTAATGTTGTTCAAGGTTAAGTTCGTTTTAGGTGGGCACTGCCCGTTGTAGATTCTGAGACTACAATGCTAAAATTCTCTCAATTAATGTCGTAATTGGATGTCATTCTACTGTATTAGTGAACAACATCCTACACGTTTCTCGTAATTACACATCAGCACATTACACCATTTGTTAATAGAGATTCTACGGGTTCTGACAGACTATTATTATTAATTGGCCCTTAGAATATTTCGAAAATATTTTCTTCTACTTTATTTGTCTGGTTTAGCAGAATAAATCTGGATATGTTAATATTGTGTAGTAATTATTGCGTTTTAAGTAAAATATATGTATTTTTGGAGAATATCATTTGTTTTTGAATAAGCTTTTAAAACAAACCAATATGGCGACAAAAGGAAAAGTGAATGGGATCGTTGTCCTCTCGATTATAGATTGTAGGGCACGTAATAAATCAAACATACTGTTCCTTTTTACTACAATCAACTATTATTCTAGTAATGAATTATAGCTGTAGTTTTTATTGACTTGGATACCTTTATTTTAAATTTGACAATTACATTTGATTTTATATTTTGTATATGATAGCATAAAAGATATTAAATCTTTTATTATAGAATCTTATATAATAAAATTCTGATATAAGTTTAGAAATATAGAAAAAAAATTAAGATGTATCTACCTCCTTATATTTAAAAAATCAACTACTTAAAAGATATTGTATATATGCTATGTAAATATAAAAAATATAATTTTGCTCTTATTATAAGAAAATTACTTTTCAAAGAGCGAGTTAAATAAGGTATTCCAAGTTATTTTCTTTGAAATAAATGCAAACAGGGCTCCACTTTTTTTTTTTAATTAAATGGGATGGGAAAGCCAGGGAGTAATTTGCTGAGGGAACAAAGAGGAGCTGCTCCTATTTTTTATAATAGAAAGTTATATTAATATTATCATATATTAATAAAGTTTTCTATAAATTTTAAATCAGAAAAGTATTCTTCGTCACTATTTTTTAGACTATGTATATCTTATTTGCCTGTTAAAAATGGCAAATATTATTTCGTTTGTTCCTCCAGTAGTAGCCCAAGAAAAATTTGTTGCATAGATATGTAATAGTTCAAAAAAAAGTCCGTGTCTGCACTAATTTGGGTAGAAATAGCTTAGAATATTTTATTTGGCCCACTCTCTATATTTTATACAAAACATTTTATATCTAAATGTATAGCTAAAAACTACCGGATGTTCTTACTCTTCGGTTGAGCAAAGTATTTAATAACTCCAGGTAGGTGGCATAATTTTTCTTTAACAATATGTGGTACTTCCACGTTTTGTTGATAATTCTGATTATATTTTATAACCATACCATTATTACCTTTATAGATTATATCATTGCCATTGCTCTGAGGACTTAGCTTAAAATAATAAATTTGATCAAATTATGTTATCTCATTTTACTGATTCTAATATTATTAATGTAATTTATAAATATACTTACAGTTAAAGTAGAACCATCTCTGTAATCAACATGAATGTCTCCAGAAGATAATTTTGTCGCAGTACCTATACCTGGAATTGATACTTTACAAAAACTATTACCAATATTTCGTATAGAATTCATTTTTCGAGACCGCGATGCTACCGTCGAAATAACAGAACTAGCATCAAAAGATGGCATCTACAATATCAATCAATTATGTATATTATTAATATATTTTTTTTTTAATTTATAAAATTATGTATATTTTATTAAAGAAATCATACGTATTTTGTTACTTACGACGGGTGCATTGTTTGTTGCTTGCGAAATATTCTCTTTTCCTTGTAAACAAGGAGAATCACTCAAAGCCGTATTGGGCTTACGTCCAATAAGAATAGGAAAGCAGGAATATCCAGTAGCTGTTTCTAAAGATGTTAAAGTAGACTCTATCAACAAACAACGCTGATAACATTCTGAATAGTGTTCATAATATGTATCTAAATGGGATGGAAATTCACCCTCGACATAAGTGGAACCATCACTCCTTTCCATTATTTTTACTATACCATCAACACGTTCAATCTATAAGGATAAAAATCTTAATGTCTTCAATATTTACCTATAATTTATGATATTTATTTTTATACCTTTACTCCATCATAAAAGTGAATTTCACAATTTGGATGTGGTCCATTTTCCATAAACTGACATTTTGATCGTTCAGTATACATCGTTAATTTCGGAGTTTTTGCTTTTACAAGTTTTATGAAACGAGAAGCATATATGTACTTTTTGTGATGATGGGCAGGTAAATTTTCGTATGAATAAATGCTATCTGCCCCACGAGTCGGTAACGGGAGTGGTTGATTACCAATATTCGTTAATGATGTTGGTTTGTAGAGAATAATTCTTAAACCATCGTTCGATATTCGACACACTTCACTTATTTTTTCCTACAACAGAAAGGCAATTATATATATATTCACGTGAAAAATTTATTTAAACATTAATTTTTTAATACATACCACGCCATTTCTACGTTTAATAAACTCGACGCAAACTTCACCATTATCTAAAATAGTAAGAATTGCAGTTTTTGTCTTATGTCTCACAGGTTGCAATCTTTTAGAAGACAAAGGTGAGACTGATAATTTTCCACCGTTTTCTGTATTTTCAGAACAATTTTCAGCTTTTTCTTTTTTCCTATGTTTATCATACTTGTGTTTGTCACTTTCCTGATATGCATTGGAACTGGTATAAAGCTCACATTGTGAGAAAACTTTACTTTGTGGTACTAATGGTATTCCAGTTAATACGGGATATTCTTTAGCGCGATAATCTATAGCATTTGTTCTTTGTGAATGCATTCTTAGAACAGGCTCGGATGAAGGATCACTTTTCGCGCTAAACATAGGTCCAAGAGCACTAGACATAATGGGTGTTGATGATATTCTCTCTTCCGACCTACAACGCATTCTTGGCCTTCCATATGAAGACAATGTTCTTCCAACCCCTGAATCAATGATACCATCTCCCAATAATCCTTTGTTCATATTATTCTTTTCCTATTAATACAAATATCTATAATAAGCTGGTTGATTTTTTTACACGATTTTTTTATTTATTACTTACATTGTATAATTTATTTTTTTTTATATTAGTGATAAACGGATGTTTCGGAATATCACGCAAGCGGATTCTATCTTTTGGATTCTTTTTTAATAACTTATCTATTAGGTCTTTAGCATTATCTGATAAATGAGCTGGCATAATATAATCAGCCATCACCACACGTGTCAAAGTGCTTTTAACAGCATCTGTATCAAATGGAGGTTTGCCAACTAATAGAGTATATAGCATGCATCCTAAACTCCATACATCTGCTTCCAAACCATGTGATGACCTTGTTGCTATCTACAATAATATAAGCAATTAGTATTATATTCTAATTATTCTATATTCCTTACATATAATTACAAATTATTTGACAGACCTCTGGTGATATATAATTAGGAGTACCACACATAGTTAAGTGTTTTTCATCAGGCCTTGTTAATTGGGTAGCTAGACCAAAATCTGCTATTTTCTATAAATTAAGATTAAACTACTTTTAATGCATCCAGTTTAATTACCACATTCGAAGATCATATAATTTTACTAAATAGGTTTTTTTACCACTTGCATGTCCTTAGTCAGAAGCAAATTCGACAAAGACATATCTCTGTGAAGTATCTGGTATGAGTGTAAATATAATAATCCTTGCACTACTTGACTAATTATATGACCAGCTTGTGCTTCAGACAATGCACGAGAGCCTTGCATTTTAAAATAACGTTGAAGTTCTCCATTATGACATAATTCTAATACCAAATAAACATAATTAGCATCTTGGAAAACTGTGTACAGTTCAAGAATAGCTGGGTTCTTTAATTTCGAATGAATTGCTATTTCTTGACCCACTCTATCCACCATCCCAGCAGCTTGCATCAATTTTTTGTCGATCTAAAATTATTTACAATAACTATTTAAATGTTTGTTTACAATAATTGTTTTAAATACATGTCAATTGATATGTGTACGTATATTTAATTTAAAGGATTATTTAAATTACCATTTTTATTGCGACTTCTATACCACTGCGCAAACATTTTGCTCTATATACACTAGCAAAACCCCCTTTCCCAAGTAAGTTTAATACTTCGTAGTCCTACGATTAGAAATTACTAATTAGACGTTACAATAAAACATGTAAGCGGATAAATTCAAAAAGCTAACCTCTATTTGTTCACCAAAAACTCCCGATAGCGATGGCATCACCGGCCTTCGAGTCATAAAACCATATAATTGCTTTAATCACCACGATCACTATATGGTAGTTTTCTTTTGCATACAATTTCTTCGAAATTAAATGTATTTAGTAAATATATCAATAAATTAGTAAATAGAAATAACATGGCGAGTTCGCCATATGTAAATTTTATATGTTTTTGAGCTCGGTAGATGGCGCTTTAAGAACATCTTAATTATTATTCGAAATGTTCATAAAATGATTAATTTATAATGAATTAAAGATAGGTCAGTAATAAAAATATTCAAATCTGTTGTGAATTTAAACGTGTTTTCAATTTTCGTAACTGTAATTCATTCTAAATAACTATAATTACAAATTAATTACAAATAATATACAGCACAATTTTTACATTATGCGGATTGATTAGTGTTTTAGCGAAATTGGACGAAATATTGAAATGCTGCACGATCTTTCGATATTATCATATGATTATTCTACAATATAAATATTTTGATGTTTAGTTCTTATAATAAATACCTTAGATTTACATTTTTAATTATTAGTTTCACTTTCACTGTGTAAGGAAATAATTCATACTATAATTGTACACTTATTACATCTTTCATTTATGAATTATTTGTGGCACAGGATTCGTTTACATCGCGTTTTAATTGATTGACCTATGATTTAAACTACCATACATGACAAGTATGGACTATTCTTTTTCATGAGGTCAGTCTTTAAAAATAACATAACTACAATTAATTCAGCGATGTTTAGTACTTTTACGAAAAAAAGACTGACAATACATTAAAGTAAAGAATTATTTTGAGTATTCATAGGCATAGAATTCTGACATCGTTGCGCCGGTGGTTGATAAATGGGCTGCGTGCTTCTTTGCTGATTACGTTTTTTGTTGTAAGCAGCTTTACTTGCAGGAACAACACCACTTCCACCTCTTCGAAATTCCATACCTGCTATAGAAACTTTTATATACCTTTATGTGCCTTAAATATAAATAATCATCGTAAACAAATTATAAATTTACCAGTTATGTGATTTTGAGCTTGCTCGTATCGCAGCTGCCTATTACCGAATCTTTGATCCGATTGTTTTTGATCCATAACATAATCTTGAACAGCTTGATTCTACAAGTAAATACAAGACATTTGTTATTTATATACGGTATTGAAGACACATGTTTAAGTATTACATATATTTTGCATACATCATCTGTTATAGGTAAGCAATCCACTTGAAGTACTTCTTCATAATTTTCAAACCCTTTGAATTGAACAACACATGTCCTATCTGATACCCCAGTTACTTTTGCGTTATAATACTATATTTTGAAAACATTAAATGAAATTAAATGTAAGTACTACTAGTAGTATAAGCTTTTAATGTATAAATAATTATATTATCTTACCCTATTATCTTCCCAGTATTTAGCAAGACATTTATCACCTACGCGCCAAACCCAGGTACTTCCAACAGAAGGAACATTGGTATTTTGATTGTATTGGCTTTGTCTCCTTTGGCTATTGGATTCTACAATCCCCTTGCCACCAGAAGACTCATTTGGTTGAAATCTATTCAGTTGATTTTTGTAATTTTTATCAGTTGTATTTGCAGGATAAGCTCTATGTGTTCCATCTTCTTGTGCTCGATTATGCCTGGCATAAGAATCATAAGATTGTTTATTTCTGGTATCGGTCTCATAGTGATTATAACTCCTGCCAGCACCAAAATGTTTGCCTTGTTGGTCTTGCGGAGCTTTATAATAATTATTACTATTCATAACGTTTGCCCCATCTGTACGTATTTGTACATTAGAATTTCGAGAATCATTTAACTGAGGTTTCTGATACGTTTTATGTAAATTATCTTGTTGAGAATAACTATGATTATCCTGATTTCGTTGAAATCTTGGTGGTTTATTTTGTTGCGAATGATTTCCGCCGTTATATTGCAAATATTGCGTAGTAGGACTATTAAAGTTTGATTTTTTGCTACCCTTATTTTCCTCTAGATGCCTTGGAGGAACTTGATACTCACGATTTCCTTTTTGAGATCTACATAAAGAAGACCTTTATCAACGAATATGCTTATAATTTATACTATTGTAAAAATTTTACCCATGATAAAGCATACCTTCCACCTTTTCCACTTTGTGATTCATTATTTTTAAGTTCAATTTTGTCATAATTGTTTTCCGTATGTTGAGTATAACTATTCTGAGGTGGATTGGTTGGTTCCGTAGATTCAGATTGTAAAGGTAATTTATCTTCCAGAAAATCAAAAAGAGATATTTTTCCACTACTTGGTTTACCTTCTTCTACCTTTTTATCGAATCGTTTATTTCGTGGTTCACGCGATTCTCGTGGCTCTTTAAACGTACTAAAATAATTGAAACAGGATTGATAGTCAGAAAGTCGTAAAAACTAATATTTCAAAATAAAAGAAAATAGATATACTTGTGTTTATCTGTTTTTTGCAAACTTTTCAAAGCTTTATCAACGTTATTTCGATTAACTTTTAAGGCATATTCTGCTTGTTCTATAGAAAAGCCTTGATCTATGATTCTTTGTACACTGTGATCTAGAAGCTATAAAACAATTACACGAGAGTAAAAATTGTTTTAAATATTTATATTATGGATACTTCATAGAAATTACCTGCTTATTTCCTCCACCAAAAATTTTCTTGCTGCCTTGTTTAGCAGCTTCTGCTATAGCATCTTTACGTTGAGCTTCAAACTCTGTATTCTCTTTACTAGACTTTTCTTTTTCTGCTAAAGCTTTAAAGTTTTTGTCATGTTCAGAAACTTTTATAATTTTTTTCCCAAATGGTATCCATGGTGGTGGACCACCTTCTTCCGTAGATCTCATTCTCGTATGTAGTGCTAATTTCTGTTACAAAATATATTTCTTAGTTTCATGTATATTAGAATTGAATGATACGACATACTTTGTTCAGTTCCCATTTTTCTACAAGATTTGTTACTTTTCCCCCAAGTACTTGTGCTATGTTCGATGGCCTTAGCAAAATAATTCCATGGGACATTGTTACATTCCCACAACCAATTAGTATCTTTGTACCGGGAGGTGTATTTAAACTGCAATAATTAATTTCATCACATCAATTTTCTCACATAAATTATAAAAAGACAATTATTATTTATAGATATAATTAATCAAGCAATGGTTTTATACCTTAAAAATGAAATATGTTCAACTTCTATGGCTTGAAAATTATTTTTACCATCGGTCAAAAAGAATTTTAACAAGCGTGGAGCTGCTCGAGATTCTTCATTGCTTTTAGGGGCAGCTACATTACGTACTTTTTGTATTTGTAATACGATATTACCCTGAACTATATCTCCTTGACCACTACCAATCTCTCTTAAATCAAGCTATACAATACATAAAAAAGATTTAAAACATGCATAATTATACAACATAATTATTTGTTTTTAGGAGAAAGTTATATAAGGAGTTGTTCTTACATCTAATAATCGCTTGATAATTTTTTGTATATCAGTAGCACTATCAGAATCTCTTGCGGTATTGTACCCGTGATCTGTAATGTACCTAATCCAAACATTTATATATATCTGTACATTCAAATTTATAAAAATTTATTCGTGTTTTTAAACACCGACGTTCACAAACGACGAAATACGTCACTTTTTATACGTACCACCCCTTATCTTTCAACTTTTCCATAGTTTGCACCGTCATTTCGCTCTCTAGCCAGGTTTTTCAATGGAACGACCGTTTTGATTCGGCGACTTTCTCAGGTGAAATTTTATATACGTTACATGCGTACATTCGACTTGTACATAAACATGTGTCAGCTGACGTTTAAACCAATAGAGAACAAATCGTCGAAGTACAAACAATTCCGATATTGAAATCAGCTACTTTTATAAATATACGGAATCGTTTATTATATGTAATAATACCACTTTGCTTGTCCAAATAACGAACAAAAGGAACCGCGCCTATTAAACCTCGAATTCTTCGCCACCATCTTGAACATTTAGTGTACTGTGATTTTAAGATCGATATATCGGTACTGTGTTGCAATAGTTCAGTATCGATACATCGTTCGTTATTTGAACATGATGCTACTACAGGTATTATTGTCTAGCAATAAATGATATTTTTGGCATTTCATGTGACATTTTATTGGATTTTTAAACCTTTAATACATATATGAAGTCTTAAATGACCATTTATTTACATGTCACTTACAGATTATAAACGAATGTAACATTAATTTTTATATTTATCTAAAAATTTTTTAAGTAATGTTATTTTTATAATGTAAGTACATATAGATTTAAAATTTTTTCCAAATGTAATATGTAGTAGGTTATGTAACGATATACAGTTACAAAGTAATTATATTTGAAACAGAATTAGAGTGAAACGTAATCTCACGCAGATTTTAGAAGAAATCGCGCAAAAGAGCTCAAGTAGATAAGTAGACTAATTGAATGTAACGCATCGTTATTTGAAAATCATGCTTGAACACACGCGCGCGGAAAATGTGTCATGAATACACGTCGCACACGCTAAGTTCTAAAATCGAGTGTTGGGGAAAAGTAAGTGTAACATTTTTTGAATACATATTTGAAATTCCACGGATAATCGGCGATATCGAAATATTAAAATTCCATCATTAGCTTTTATAAAAATATTAAATAAGACAGTACAATATCATTAACCATTAAATAACTTGATAAACTGTTTATTAATCTATTGAATTATAATTTTTTTCTTATAACCATTGTGTAAGCTTAAATAAAATTCAAAATAAGATCCGAAATATATGTGACCTCAAGTAAGACCACGCAGAATGTTTCACACAATTCGTAAATCAATTACGATCAATTACGATCGATAAATTTTACAGAGACCACTACTACCAACAGACCTCACGGTGGCGAAGAATAAGAAAGACATCAATTTGAGCTGATGATTATTACTCGGGTGGAGTCTTGTTTGAACAAACGATGAAATTAGATCAGACAGGAACTAACTTCGGAGATGACGGAACGGTATAAGCACGATTAAGAATATGACCCACTCATATTACCAATGCACCAACACGAACTGAGTGTACACAACTCCATGATTATCATAGACTACCCATAAGAATTGTATAAATGCTTATCGGATAGAAATAAACGTTCCATTTTCGTTGTTCTTTATCCAGATTCATCGAGATATATCGAAAATACAATTATTGCTTTAAAAAATACATGAATTTAAAACTATTCGTTTAATTCTACATTTATATATTATAGGAGTGAGAGAAATTAACTATATACTACTCTCCTAAATGAAAAATAATTAAGATGTTAAAGGCGTGTTAGATCGAATATAAATAACATCATTACATCTTTTCGCGAAACTACCATTTATAACTTGGGTAACGCATCGACTAAATTATTGGCATTACTTAGGAGTACAAACATAGAACGTTATCTGTCGTTTCGTATATTTCATGGAATTCTTAAGAGCAAATATAGTTTGTATGCATGTATACATATATATATACACATTATATTTACGTATGTGCTCTTCACATCATGTATCCTACTATATCATGATAACAGACACAAACAATCATTTACAATTCCACATATCAAAGAATCATAATACTATCCAGGAGTTCCATACGCAGCAGTTTATTAATGAGAATATTTCTTAATCACGTGTACTTACATCGAATGATCGTAAGGATTCGATCGAGTACAATACATTACGTCGTTCGATCGCGTGACGTACACCCGTCGTGTCGTTTTCATTCGTCAGTCATATCAAACCCAGGGAGGACGACAATACACGGATGATTATCGAGCAAGTGGAAATAAATTAGATCTACATTATATCTATAGACACAGCCTATAACAAACGATACAATTTCATTGAATCTCGTTTCTCCATAGCTGATATAAGAGTTCTGTACGTACACCATGGCGATTATGTATGTACTTTACCTAACTACATATATAATTAGCATGCGACGCTATGCAAGAATACGAGATGTATCTCGTTGCCTTGTTGCATATATCTGACACGCTATGGTCGAAGACGCGGCCGTACGCGCACATCGTACTCCACTTTCGGTAGCTCTGCCTCTGCCCCTCTCTCTCTTTCAAAGCGTGAATTTTCCGCACGTTGGATCGCAAACAATGGATACACGCAGCATATACGTAAGTAGAGGCGAGGACTTATGCTGCACGGGTACGCACAGGTACGACGATGGGGACACGGTAAACGATCATTCGTAGTGGAAAAGGGAGATTCGACTAACGAAGAACAGAAACAGGACGAAACGTGCGAGAGAGTAAGAAGAAGACGAAACGGAGAGGGAAATAATATGAAAGAGAGAGGGAAATAATCGGGGAGACTGAGCAACACGGTAAACGAGAGGAAGAGAGAGGGCAAAACAGAGAGGGAGAGAGAGAGAGAGAGAGAAAGAAGTCGTGTCGGTTTTACCATTTCAGTTTCACTCAGACCCGGTCTGAAATCGCGCGTGTCCACACAGATACTCGAGCCGCAGCTTCGTGCCTGAATTAAAAGCGACAATTTTCCACCCTGCAGCGCTTCGTCGTTGCTATATCACTAAACGAAACCGTGGGATTAACAATAAGTGATTTTTGCATTCCGCTGCTATTGAAATAACATCCGACCGTGCTAGTGAAACGGTGTCACGTTTCATCGACTTCAGAAATTGTTTATCTTTCGGTCGCTACCAATACCGGTGACGACGAAAGAGAGAGGCTGACATACGGTAAACATAAAATCATGTGAGTACACATAATAATATTCCTCGATGACCTTTACCAATGATAGTTATCAATTAATATTGATTATATGTATTTAATTTGAATTCCTACTGAGAAGAGATTATACTCGATGGTGTCAATCAGTTTTCAATCGTCAATTATCGTTCTCAGTTTGTTGGTTATAAAATTTTTTTGCCGTTTCAATCGCATTATCCGTACGATCGTTCGTCGTAAATTCAGAAATTATAGAACTCAGCTTTTTCCTCCGATAGAAGCACAGCGTGGCGACGATCCATTTCGACGATCGTGAATTAGTCAGGAAGTTCAAATACATTCGATTCAGCATATTCGACCGATAATGCACGGATTAACTTGCGCCTCCATGGATACAAATTCCATGAAGTTACGATGGTCAGCGATGTTGCAAGTGGCGATGGTTCGAGCTACGATTGCGTTTCGTCATATCGCGCGAGTAATTTCGATTTCGAACGGTCGATCGTAGTGAACGACGCGTTCTCGCGGCGGCGCACGCGTGATACGTTTCTTTATAAATTCGTACGATAACAACCGTTGAAAACTGTAACGCATTCGCATCGAGTGCTAAAAGACATCATCATAAATGGCGTATCGTAGCGGTCAAGAACGTCTCAGCATCCATATTGTAACGAAGCGTGTTGTTGCGAAGGTTTGTTATATGCGTCGTTACGAGTCAAAAGAAGGAAAAAGCGGGCAGCATAATCGTAGACGCACTCACGATGTTCGCGCGAGTTTCGGCGATCGTACAACACTCCGCGGACCGTGTAAAACCTGGCGACCTCGGTTTCGACGTAACTTTCGACCGGTCGAAAGGAGAACCCTCCATTCGGCTTTTTCTTCGATCGTTCCTCTTTTCGTTTCCTAACCATCGACCCTCGCTTTCTTTCCAGGTCAGACGTCATATGACATATTGTGACATATTTTTCCATGTTTCTCATTCTCGTGTGTATTTGATTAAAATTCGGTTCGATTCCGTATTTAAGCTCTTTAATATCACTCGACTTGATGTTAATCGAAATGAAAGATGCGTGAAATTTCTGAACACTGACATCAGAATTTCATAACAAATAGCTGAGATTTATTCGAATACTGGGAATTCCTAGCCCATGACATTGCGAAGAACGAGCTCGATCGCGAGAAACGCATTTTTAACAATTTTGTCGTCGTTAACTTAACCTTCGAACTAATTCATTGAAACGCTTCAACGTTTCACCGTTCTGCATATGTTTTATCGTTGCCTTGCGTTTTCCACATAAATCATTTCTAATGTCTTCTGGAGAAAACGATTCACGACGAGAAACTCGACAGCCCTATGCGTCAATGGCGCAAGTATATGCATGATGTCAATTCGAACAAGTTTGTTTTCGTCTTACGTTTATGAATCATACGATGATCATTTAACATAGGAACGTTGAAATTGGAATGTTACACAGTTGTGCTTTTTAAACAGTCGACTCACGATTTTCTAATCGTTACTACGAGTAATTAACCTATCGTTATTACTACACTGTGAAGCCAGTTCGTAAATTTAAATCGGTTCTTAAGCCGAAAAGAATTTATCAATCTTTTCGGCACGTAATAATTTCATCTATTAAAACTAAATCACAGAATTTACCAAAACTAAAATTGTTTTAACTGAAATTAATTTGTCTGTCTTAGTTCTTTGTAGGCAATTTTTTTAATATTCTACGCTGTCAGGAAATTAAAAAATATTCTACAATATTTATCAACATCTCTACTATATTACACGATCGTTCACCGACTCAAATGTTTAATGCTTTTTCCGATAAAAATAATAATTCTCTTCGAAGAAGATTAAGGGTAGATTCCGCTTGTTTGCTCACGGAGGGTTAATTTTTAATACCGAAACTATAAATACTCCTTAGGTTAAGGGATGACCTGGTTCGTAGGTTAAATTCAAACGATCGTAATCGTTTGGGGAACTCGTGTCGTTCGTAAAAAGGGAAAAAACGCGTTATTACTGGATGCCGAGGGAGACAAGAGTTCGACGGAAATGTGATCGATACGAGTCTAAGTCATTCGAACGGTCGCAATTACGACGCGTAGAGGAAACTACAGCGCTCTAATTAAGTTAGTACCGCCTTGATGACCGGTTGCCCATTACCCCTCCAGGACGAGGAAGGAAGAAGTGTCCCGATGACGTCATTCGTCTCTTCAGTTGCTCTATTATTTTTACGTTTTACAGTAGCCGTGGATTACTTAATGCGAGGGGAGACGCCACTTTCTCTCTCGTATAACGTGTCTTTGAGGCAGTATGTCGGTGCGTGACCAAGCCTACTCTCAAGAGTACTACCACTACAGCACGTTGCAAAACCGGTGTTGACCGTCCAGCGTACGATATCGTTGCACTTACGTCGTTACATAACGTTTACGCGTTTAAGGGGATTTTTTAATCGTTCGGCGAATTAGACGGCGTTGCGTCAATTTCAAGTAAATTCAGTATGCTGTTTTAATTTGACGTGATTTAAACGGATCGTTGAGATAACGAGAAGATTGGAACGTTAAAATTTTAAGTAGCCTTGAACGAACGGGTCGTGTTTTGTGACATCGGTCGCGATCAAAAAGTTGAAATGTTCGACCACGATAACCGAGGATTATCGATAAAGGGGCGGGTTTACACGCGATATGACGTAAGAGAATTATTTCTCCCCTCCCTGTTTTTTGCGTGACAGGAGACGTGCATTAATTATGACGTAAGTTTAAGTAAATCAAGGGTAACGAACAGCATACACACGACAATTAAATATACGACCTTAATTTATCCGCAACACGAAAACGTGAAATAACGCGGTTTCCATGCTCCAGGTGTAAGTTCGCTTTTATTATCCTTGATGAACAATAGCCGAGACGCCATCGAGGACTATTGCCGAGGATCTCTTTATTATCGTGCCGATCTTTTGAATTGAATTCTAAAGCGAATGTTGTTTGCCGATCGACTGGTCTTCGTCGGTATAATAATCGAGTGAATCGTGGCTTATACGATGGATTAAATATCAGCATCCGAAACCAGAAATTCTAGTCGCATAAGCTCACGATGCTCATAATAAAATGCCTGGTTACGATGGAGATAGCAGATCGATGCAATGAAAAATAAAAGAAACGCTAGAAGCGTCGAATGGCGACCGTAGAACGCTTTGTAAATAACAGCGGCACGGTTTTCCCGATAAGGATTGTGTAAGGAAGCTAATGTGTATAATTGCAAGGCGGAAATCGATATGTTCGCGCGTACGGACGTGTCAGGAAACTATCGTTCCACGTATAAATAACGTAGTTCTTTTTCCTATCGCACCGTTCCTCAACTAGCTCGAGTTTCCCCTATTTAGGTCAAATTCGTTGAGGAAAATTGTTCGAGATTACGCGCGATGATAACCGAATAACCTCTGTGATCAGTTAAGACTTCAATTCCTCCAGATCGAGGATTTCTCCATATTACACGTGTTTGAAAAGACGCGATAAGAATCGTAGAGAGAAGAGAATATTACAGACTACGATATTCGTGCTTGAAATAAAATACTAATCCTATCTTAGCTATCCCTCTATAACGCTTTATAATTTAAAGGATATTTGCGTAGATTCAAGCAATCCTTTTATTGCAATTAGTACTACTTTCTTCTTACATATCGTATCAACACTTTCGCTTTCATTTATCTGACTCTACTCCGCGTTTCGTGCCTCTATATTAATTATACACACATTAAAAAAAAAACGCTAAACGTGTAATTTATTAAAATATGTACATCGCTTCGTTACGTTATTAATTGCAAACGATAATTGTAAATTTACTTAAATAAATTTCAAATTATTCGAACGATCGTGAAAGTGTTAAGTTGAAAAAAACTCCAACTAATTATAATTCTCTTACTTCATAAACGAGCAAAAATCCGGTTTATAACGGCTTAAGAGTAACGTACTGCGGCACACCATTCTCCGAACTGCATACCTCGAATACAATAGATCCCTGATACGCTTTCAAACAATACGCAATACAAGGTAGCATAGCACCAAGCTACCTTTGTAAATACCATTTGTGCGACGATAAACATAACAACGTATTAACCACCGCCACCGGTTCCAAACGACCTAGTTCCGTTGGCCTTAAGAGGAGTCGTCGGTACGCCCTCATCTACGAGAAGGTCGTCGTTTATCGTCCTCGTATTTAGCAGGTGCAAAACGACCGATGGTGTAAGATCTACGTTGATGTTTTTTTTTTTTTTTACAAAGGGGTTTATTGAGTCCGGAAAATACAGATTTTAAGTACATTATTCACAATAAACATGAATTTTTGTAATGGTATGTTAGGCAAAGGTACCGAGGCAAAGGTATTATGTGTCGGCGCTTTACATTTTTCGTCGTATGATGCAGTTTTTGGGTTTAAGCCTCTGGGGAGCGGAGCCTTTTTTTATGTATTTTTAAACCTACGTTGATGTGTTTCTGAACGGATGACCGGCAGGGCTCGATGATCATGACATGCAAAACGGATCGATCGTGATCCATCACGTTACACGAAAGAGATCCATGAGTTAGTTACGAGCAATGGTGTATAATTCACGGTGATGATTCACGTAACAATCGAGCAGGGTTTTACTCATCGCATCGATGACGATCTTGAAAACACGAAGCGTCTGGCTGTTAAGAATGCATTTACGCGGTCTACCATACACGAGGCTATTAGGCAGTCGAGATACCATGGTATACGATATATCTATAGATCGTAAACTACAGATTATTGTTCTTGACTGATTTATTCAATAATGTTCTGCCACGAATCAAGAGAAATATGATACGTAATTTAAGGAGATATTTCAAGAGCTAGTGGTTCAAGGAAGTAAATTTTGTATGACCTATAAAATGATAGACTATCATGATCACACAAGTAATTACAAATTCAATCATGTACGTAGAAGTTACAAAATGTTTAACAAGTATCTTAATGCTTATGACTGGCAGTATTACATAATTGGAGTTGTTGGTTGTGAAACTTTTGGATTGCGTCATTTTTGTTTAAGATTTGCGATTAGGATATAGAGCAAGTTTGCCATAATCCGTTGAAACAAATAACTTACGCCTGAAGGCCATTCGAGAATTTAATCAGAAGGACACGTGAATATCGTTGCGTTCTTGATATCTCTTTTTCTGAGAAATCACGATGCATTGATGTCTCGACCTATATATAAGCAAAGTTCAGAGGTCGTGTAATAAACGTTTGATGGACACGTGTTTGGAACGCAGACGTATCGACTCGAGTAATTTTGCCAAAACAGTCCCATTTGCGCGTTACTCGAAAATTCAGACGCAGCTTCAAACGCGTTTCCGGATGCTGTACGATCATTGATCTGCGAAATCCAGAGTTTTCTGCCTCGCTGATTCAGATTCAAGGAGATTTGAAAGCCGATCGAGATTCCAAATTAAAGGTGACGAGACGGTGGCGTAATCACGATTAATTGTTAGTAAGAATGTGGGTCGACGGAAAGAAAAAATTGAGTGATCACCAACTTTATGAAATCACGAAAGAGTGTTCTGCATACCGTGACATCAGCGCGGAAACAATTACTAAACCGTTGAGGCGATGTCTGACCGCGTCTTAAAGAATTACAATGACAAAGATTACGCGATTGTTTGATCCTTATACGGATGTGGAACAACCGTTGCACTTGCAAAATAGCGTCTCAAGGCTTTCCAAGTATCGACTAAGAAGTTCGCATTAATGTAATTTTAAAACGTTCGTCTAGTCATAAATCAGACGATAAATTAAATAAATTGGTGTTTACATTCCAGGCGAATCGCATTCGAGCAACATGCGTGAGTCGATCGAAAACAATTTCGATGACTCACGTTTACAATTTACAACCTCTACGACTCGTTGTATTTACTTTAGAACGTAACATTCACGGTTTGACATCATTTCCTGCATTCATATTTACTTTTCTCATTTGTAGATCGAGACATAAGGAGAAATGGGATACGGAACAGAGATGGACAGCTGCGGTCGCTGTATGAAATATTCCTTGTTCTTCGTGAACTTCGTGATCTTCGTAAGCATGAGAATATATGTAAACTATCACAATGATATTTAATGGTCTTCTATTTTAAGTAACAACGTATAAACAATGTTTTAGATCGGTGGCCTGGTGATAGCTGGATTAGCGACGTGGGCTCTCTTGGATAAAGTATCATGGATAGGTGAACTAGTAGGGAACGATTTGCTAACAGGCGCTATTTACGTTCTACTGGCCGGTGGTATCGTTGTCGCTATAGTATCGTTCTTTGGTTGTATCGGTGCATCCCGAGAAGTAAAATGCATGCTTCTCACGGTAAATCTTGTGGTCTTTCTTCTCGCTCTGACTCAGTCTTCGATCTTAGAAGAAATCTACCGATTAGATTATATAACGTATAAAAAAATTATTCCAGTACTTCATCATCGTGTTTCTTCTGTTCGTGACCATGTTAATTGGCGGAGTGCTGGCGTATGTGTTCCGTGAAAAACTTGTGAACACACTCGAGAGGGAAATGTCGAGTTCGATGAGAACTTACGATTCTCACAAAGTAGTCAGAGAGGCCTGGGACACGACGCAGTCGACGGTAAGCGCGAAAAAAGAAACACTCGATGCGCAACAAATTTCATGCGGATAATTATTTCGAGCATCGTGCAAGATGTTACGTCTGACTTGGAATAACGTTTCTTTTTCTTTTCCCCGTTCCTGTGATTTTTAGCTCCATTGCTGTGGAGTAAATGGCTGGAGGGATTGGGGAAATCTGGGACTCAACGTACCGCAGAGTTGCTGTCGCGAGATTCAACCTGGCCAGGTAAAGATTAATTTTCTTAACGAGCTCGTCTTAGCAGACGAAATAGCCGTCAGCGAATTCGTGCATACGTAATCGCAGTGATTAGCGATTCGCGGGCGGAACACGTGGCGCGCGAGTCGCTATGCAGTCTAGCGTTATTACCTTGATGAGATACAATGATATTCTAAAAACCGAGAAAGAAAAAGAGGATCTCTCTCGCGTTTTAGTGCGATTGCTTTCGATTTGTATTTGCTTGCATAATTCATGACCGAATGGTTTACAAACACCGGTCTTTACGCTTCAGATTTGCTTCTAGATATACGTACTTCAACGTACTTGTTCGTTATTTAAAGAGAAAATAGAAATGGACGCAAAGAAAGTTTGCTTTTACTTCTGGTTTTTATTTATACCATGAAAATTAGCGAGAAATACCAACAGCCGATTCGGTAGATATCTACTATAGTACCGACCAACGATAAGAACCTGACGATTCGGAATTCCAGTTCATAGCATTTGCAATTCGAGATGGCCTCGGTTAGGAAAGCCCGATTCGGATAGTTCTCAACGGAATTTCGAAACGGCTACGACCTATCGATTACAGTTCAGAAATGCATTCGTCCTGTGGTAATCCGTTAATCGCGACCCGAGTTCGCCGCATCGCCTCTCACGCTTTCACCCGGTTCGATCGACTTTCTCAAGCCGAATTGTTTCTCATGGAGACCCGATCGATCTTCTGTTGCAGCGATTCAACTGCAACGCTGGAGCAGACACGGTGAATCCTTCGAATGCCTATCTCGTCGGTTGCATCAATGGAACGCAGATTTACATGCAGAAGCACGCGACGATCATGGGTGGCGCCGGTATTGCAGTCGCGTGCCTGATGGTAGGACTTTCTCTGTTTCATTTGCATTTTAATCGGTTCCAACACCAGCCAGAATCCATTAAGAAATATGTTTCCATCGGGTATTGCCGATGCGCGAGCTTTTCCTTTTTACTCACTTTCGACTGTTGCGATAATTCTGACATTAACGCAACGTCAAGCGTCTCTAATTAAATTGCTTGAGAATTACACGTGTAGAAAACATTAGAGAAACTTTCGATGCACAGATATATGATTCTTTTCGCGATGTCCAATGTTATTATTAATGTTTCTCTTTCCTACAGTTCTTTGGCATGGTATTCTCGTGCATTCTCTTCAAGATGATAGAATGACGAGAGAGTGATGTGCTTTAAAAGACAACTTCGTTTTTCATGACAAGCTAACGAAGAGAAAGAAGTGGATGTCAGCCGTCCTCGAGCGACTCATGAATTCATAATCAACGTCATCGTCATTGAGTGTACCTAAGCTGAAGTACGAGAATCAAAATGCATCTTCACGCGCATCTTTCCAATGTACAGTTCTCACCGTTCTTCCGTTTTTTCTTTCCTTTTTCTTTCCTTTATTTCTTTTTTCTTTTGTTACATTTAGTATTATACTCGATGTACCTTTGTTTTACGGTTGTTCTTTTGTAATCTTTAAGGATACGCCAAGTATTCTAAGTTTAATATTATACATAGCGTACTTTATAAATATAATTCGTATGGTAAAATGCACTACGTTCCTTACACGCGTAATAAATATAAAATGTGTACAAACGTTCATTAAAACCAATTTGAATTTCAATTATTCTATTGTTATTCTCGCGAAGCGAATCTTGGTGACATTCCTGGTTTATAAATCGATTGGCTGACGAGATACTGTACGAGAATACTTCCGTTCGAATAACAAGAAGTTCGTCAAATTTTGCCAGAGATATCCAATCGCGTTCTTTAATTCGGTTAACGGAATGTACACGCGTCAGAACGTTTCCTCGTTGCAAATCCTATTCAGGCAACCCCCTTCGTATTCCCTATATCCTGTCTATCCAACGATAAAACAGACAGGCACGGAATGGTTCAAAGGGTAAAGGATTTGTCACGAACTTTTCACGATAGAACGAATTTCAAGAGGCAGTAAATATTCGAAGTTCAAACGTCGATTGAGAGTCGTTGAACGAAGAGCGTCATGCTGCTATAATAATGTGAAAATAACTAATTTAATAATTACCACGAAACTTTGAAATGCCCTTGAAATTACACAAGTTTAAGAAAAGAAATTTTAAGAATGTTTATCTTCATATCTTGAATAATTGCTCTACTGTAAAGAAATTAAATTAATTTCAGCAGCTGATTAGACGCTACCATGTATATGTATAAGGAGGACTAATGAGAAGAAGAAGCGCGTTGCAAAATGCCTCTTATTAAAGGTACAAAACAATCTATTTGCGAGAAATAAAGGCGCATCGATACCAGGATGCCTTATTGCTCGTCTTTTCTTCGGAACCGTTCGTGTTTTCACTGGAAAAGAGGAAAAAAAGTAGAGTAACGTTGCTACAATCTTCGGTAATGAGAGAGCGTACATAGCTATTGTTTTGGGAACAACCAGTACACGTTTGCGAATCTCCAACCGGTACAAAGACACGGTGGACCAATCCGAGTCGCATAGAGGCAACCCTTCGCGTCGATATTTCAGACGGTCATTGGTGGTACAGCAGAGGCAAGAAATTTTTGTTCGAACTGCTTCAACGTTTTTACCTTTTTCGTTCGAAGAACCTATGATATTTGTCAATCATTCAAATTACATTCCGTTACCTAAAGAATTCATCGTAGTTGATTTCAACGAACTTATCGAACGGAATAACCGGGAGAAAAAAGAGTTAGTAGACGCGCAACGTAGAATTGCAAAATAGAATGAAAATGGTAAACTAAACGGTTTATCGAACGATTGCTCGACGTTCTAATCGAAGTTTAGCATTTGAAAGTCTGCGTGTCTGCTGCCTTCCACTGTATGTTTGCCTACAGCTTATTCACCCCTTTATTGTCAGGCAGCAAGTCTCCTTGCATTAAAGCACGACGGGTTCCCGTAATCCAGGCGTCTCGCCAAAATAAACCTTCGTCGCATTTTATCAGCCCTGCTTTTTAGTTTCCTTTTAATTATCGAACGATGGTACAGTCTATGATAAAGTTCTCGCGATACCTATCAAAATTATACGATTCATATATACGTGTATTCGAGCATGTTTCGACAATTCTATTCGATTCGCGATACAATGCACGGAGAAACATTGTTCCTTAGCGTTTTAAAACATTCACGGCGGTACATGTGCAGGGAGAACAGTTTCTGCCAAATTTTCCACGGCCCCAGGGCAAGGTGTACAGTCGACGGAAAAATTCTGTGAGCCAGAGACGTCGAGTACAATCCTGTTGAAAATTTCTTCTGTCGCTTAAATCCCTGTGTCATAGTAAGGCGATATTTCCACAACTGCTCTATCGTCGAGTTTTGATGAAATTTTCCTGGGTCTAGTCCCGCACCTTCCATACCGTGATTCTAATTATTCCTTCCATGCTGGTCGATGTATACATTCGTAATTTTCCACTGCGCGTACGTATGTATGTATCATGGTGTTGTACGACTCGTCACGTCCTTCCGTCCCTTTCGGTTTATTCACCCTAGCGTGCGTCACCCTACGCGAGTCTTTGCGTCGAGGCGTGACTGGCTGCCATTCCCAAGGCGTTCGAACGACCCGTGCGTGCCGTACAATTTTCCATTTAACCATCCTCCACGTTTTTTCTCTCTTACTTCCTACCTATCGATCTTTCCAATCTGTTGCACTGATTGGTCAAGAGCAGATCACTGTTTTACGAGAGAGGAGAAACATATCGTAAATCTCGCGAATTCCTCTTATCATCATAGTAGCGAAGCATAACCCATGACTCATCGCCCCAAAATCAAACAGATGAAATACCGAGCGTAACCACAAAGAACCCAGACCCTATCTAGACTCTCATATGTTCCACCCTTTTTCACATATTCAACCGTAGATTGAAACTTTTGCCGCGCGATTACTGCGCGAACAACTCGAGCAATCCGCAGAATCGCTGCGGTTAATCGCGCTGAAAATCCGAAAGAAGTCTCGCCCCGTCAGGTTTTCGGCTCGTTTCCCTTTTTTTTCTTCCGTTCGTTTTTCTAATTCAGGCTCGACTTTCACCGCGATTTTCCGTCCTCGTGTTATTCGCCTCTCGAGATTAGCGTGCTCATCGCGGCTCACATGCACACACGATAAGTTTTCACGCCATTTTGCCATTCTGGATGCACTGAACTCTGCAAGTATAAACGCGTGTCGCAATCCCACGCACGCGTGCGTGCACGATACACGCTGTTAACCATTCCCTGCGCCGAATAAGCCCATACGGCGTGAGCCATTCTCGCGCGTTGCCACAAAGGGTCCTCGGACAATGACGAATGAATCGCAACACACTACCGAGGGATAATACTACTCGTCTCGTGGTCCGATCTCGGTGAACAGCGCACCCACGTATACATAGACCAGGCTACTTCCCTCCATTCTTTTCTGGAGTTTCTTGCGCGCCGTCCCACGCTCTGACAATTGAAAATCGTCCACGACTGGAGGAACGATCGAAATCGAGACAAATGATTCGGCTGTGTCTCCTGACCTACGCTAATGTTGCGTATTTGTTTCGTTGCGAAAATTCCAAGGGCAGTAACTGTCTGGTAGTTGTTCCTGTTCCTCTTCAAGGGGTAAAGTAACGTTTGCGAAGTTCCAAAAACTAAGTACAGTCGTACATGAATTTCTAGATCAACCTTCAGAGATTTTTTTTAAAATGTTACAAGTAGTTGCTTCGACGATATGGTTGATTAGATCTTTATGACTACGGACTCGAAAGGGAATTCTTAGTTGCCAGTGATAACTTCTATACGTCAGTCACCTCAAAGATGCATCGATAAAGTAAAGAAGGAAGGATTTTTTAACGTTTTCCTTGAAATAGAATCGTGAGATTTATAAAAAAAGGAGGTAATCGATTTGATTTCTGAAAAGATCGCATATAAGCACAGATTTTGTTCGATACTTTCAATAAAAATTCGCTAACTAAAGATACGAAATATATTTAATGGAAGTAAACATATTAGCCTTGAAAAGCGTTTAATTAGTCGACGGGGAACACGGGCGAGCTGCGACATTTGCATGTCTGGGTAGCTTAAAAATTGAATTTCCTACGGCGCCTGGTCTTTCGTCGTTTCCGTTCCTTCTTTTTCTCTTTATTGACATACTTTCCGGCCTGCTGACTTGGACCGTCTTGTCGAGAGACGAGGCAACCTACGAGGGAAAAAGAGGGTCTACCCCGGCTGCCGGTGCATAGATACAGCACGAGAGTAGAGACGAGAGATATCTCTACGTATTGATTTCGTCTCGAGCATTAAATCCGAATAGGCCGGAACCGGTGGAGTGGTTCAGGTGAAACCGAGAACTCCGGTGCCACTTCAGCCGGCGAGGTGCTCGGTTGCAAATTAAATTGTAGTCGAACTCGGAAAGGCAACTGCGAGTAGGCCAATGCAATTGGCTTGAGACCGACCGTACTATTATGCAAGCTAATGTCATCGCGCGTTTGCGTCACGTAGCCATTGTAGGCGATACGACATTTTGCTGAACGCACCATACTAATAATAGCGAATCGTCGCGACGAACAATCTCTAGATCCTGTGCTTATTAAGCATCGGACGAAAAATCGAAATTTACGACTCGGCTTATGGTTATAATAGATGCGCGTTCTGACGAATGAAACACCCGAAGACCAAAGTGTATACACTCGCAAGGACTCGTATTAGGACATCGACTCGCCTCATGGAAAAACGTAATACGATCAAACTACATCGAAGAAAGAATTAATCGCTGAAAATGACGAGTTCACGCAAGATAGAAATTCAGAATACGTAGACGAAATTTATGGCAGCTCCCGATGAATCTTGATTTATAATCAATGAAATTTTCATTATAACGTAAACTAATAAAGATGTTTTATATGTTACAAGGTTTCGAACGAAATAAAGATGTCACAGGCTTTAATAAGCTCTCACCGATTTTTCTCACTGAGTTTTTATTTCTTGTAAATCGTTATCGTAAATGATATTTTCGTGGGAACACGGATCCGCTGTAACGAGTCACCGTTAAAACGAAAAATCGGAAATTTTCAATTAGATCGTGCGTAAAGCAAGTGGAAGGAAGGTAAAGCGTTCGGTTATAAAGAGCCAGATAAGAGAATCGTTCGAGCGGGTCGAATTAAACGGAGGAACTTAAATTACGTTAGCGATGATCATGCTTAATTCAGCGTGAGCGTGGACCGTCTCGGACACGCTTTATTTGGCGCGTCAATTAATCAACCGAGCCACGGGGGATGTTTTTGCGCGCACTCTTGGCAAATATTTGTGTTTCACCGTTACTCATCGCAAAAAATACAACGGCGCTAATTTACTCGGTCGAAACTGCGCTCGGTGTGTGCATCCGCGCAGCGCGCCACGCCATACCCGATCCGATGGCAATGCATTCTTGTTTCGAAGGTAGAAATCTCGCGGGTCGGAAAGTGGAGCAGCGGAACGAGGCGGCGCACGCGAGTCCTGATGCTTCCACCTAGGCACCTCCTGGGCTGGGGTCGCACAGGGAGTAACGAAAGAAGCGAAAGAAACCAAGGGGAGAAGAGTGGAATTATGTAAATAGGAAAGGGAAGGGTAGTAGTAATAACGAAAAGAATCCAAGAGAAGATTCTGTATCCGTGTGTTCGTGACCTATTCTTTTCGACTTCTTCGCTACGCGATAGGGGAAATAAAAAGGACGCTGAAAGGGTCGCTTGATGAATGAAACTAGAACGTATACATGTACACTGGATCGTGTGTAGTACGTTACATGCACTAGATCTAGGGTGGTTATACGGAGCAAGTAGAACGGATTCTCGATGGTAGGGAAACGCGATAGGATGTATTTTAATTTCGTCGAGATTTCCATGTGGAGTTTTTGGACCGAGAGCGAGCTTCTTGTGTTTGCGAGCGAGAGACGTCTAGCTGGTATTTTCGTGCAAAGATCGGTCGGACTGGAGTAATGTCGATGTTTGTTTCAGAAAGATAATGGCGAAGACGAATAAAAAAAAGGTGATGTACAGGAGAACCGATTCTTTAAGAAGCTGCATTTAAGCTTTACAGTTTCTCGTCGTTGTCTACGAAACGTTGTCCGGAGAAACGTTGTCCGCTTCGACGCATAAAGCTTTCCACGGCTATGGAACGCTATTATTTCTATCCGAACTGTACGCTCTGCCAGAGGATTTACGCTGTTCCGACGAGGAAAAAGTAGTCTTTTTTTTTTTAATTTGAGAGGGGTGGAACGAAGAGTCCGGCTACCGCGTGATTTATTATATCTTGGATAAACACGACGAATAAAGATCCATGTAAATACCTGGCGAGATCCATTTATCGATTCGACGACCGCGTGTACACGGCTGGCGAATCGCTCGCTCATGCACGAGGCGAGGTTTGTTCGTCGGATAAAAAGGCAAAGGAAAAGGGCGGATTGCTTTATAAGTGATTACACGATAGGCAATAGATAGGAAGGATGGCCGGTTGGAAAACGTATTTGCGTGGTTTCGCTATCCCGATGCTGTAACCACGGCAAGCGCCCACAAGAAAGTTATTAAAGTTCAACGCACGTGTTGAGTGTTCGAAAAAGGGAACACCGCGAATAATCGTTCGCTTCGATAAAACGACTTGCCCCCGTAACTTCTTCGCCGCGAACGGCCAAGATTCTCTATTATTGCATCACGGCGAACGATCTAGACGTTAAAGAGATCGAACCAACGATTCGAAGACTAACTAAATCATATTCGATATTTTTATAACGATCCTAGAACCTGCTACGAACCTTTTCAATTTGAAATTTAGAATTAAACGTTCGAACGTACAAGGTTGGAAATTTGAATTCGAATATTCGAAATGTGCCGATATAAGGTCCGACAATTATATATACAATTTGAAGTAGTAACGTTCGAACGAGACTGCGTATAAAACGAAACCGCAGCAGAGTCAGGTGTGTCCCGCGTGTTCGATGGGCGAAAACAATTGGACCAGAGGCTATCATGTGAACAGAACCTTAGGTTCCATGGCAGCACCTGGTTGTGAACGCGCCAGACCAGCCAGAGCCGGCCAGACGGTTTGTTCTGTCAATCCCCACCATCGTCGGTGCTACCGGGCTCCTCCACTGCACCACCGCCACCACCACCACCACCACCATCACCACCACCACCATCACCACCACCATCACCGCCGCCGACGCCTCCTGCACCGTCGCCAACCACCACCACCAGCATTGTCGGCCACTACCATGGAAACCGACGAATGCGCATTCTGACTTCAGTTCAGCCGACGGTTTCAACCTGCCAAGTCGTGCAGGTGTTGGCAAACGGTTGTTGCCATCCACGACCGATTTCATCCGCCGGTAATTCCCCCGGGGAAACGAGTTCGGCAGTACGTACAGAGTATTCGTTAAGAGCGCGATAATCGTCCCGGGGATCGTCCTGCAACGTGCCTTTTCTCCACGGAAATCACGCTATCAAACGGTTGCCACGGCGGGAAAACGGGCGTGTGTTAAAAAGCCGTGTTGCCGTAGAAGGGCTGCGATTTATGGAACCACCCCATGGATAGTAACATGTCGACTGCCGCCTTCATGCACCGGTATGGGAAACATTTAGATCGATAGCTAGTCGCGTCCCATGAGGAGGCTCGAAGCCTCTCGTGTGGCTCTCGTTCTCGCTTTCGTCGACACCGCCAATCGCCCCACTAGCCGACGTACACGGACCGAGAAATTTTTCCGTGAAAATGTTCGCGGTTCGATCGATCGGTTTGTTGCTATGCAGCGGGGGGACTGGCGGCGATACACGCGGACTTCGTCAAAGTGTCCTCGAGGTACGGAGGCAAGAAAGTCGGCGCGATCCGAGAGCCGGCATCTCGTCCGATCCACTCGTTCTCGAAGCTTATGATTTTACCCCGTTTTTGTTCGATGTTTGTTCACGGAACGTTACGGCGAATCGAAGAAACGCGCCCACTTCCTGTGCCTCCGCGAATCGATTTCACAGTATTCGAAAACTCTCTCGACGTGGAATCGAGCTTGTACCACGGTTGTACCATGGAAGAATCTGAGATCTCGGGTTCCACGTTTGCGAGATACGCGTATAATCTACGTTCGAGGGTGTAGCATAGAGGCGAGGAAAGAAAAAAAAGAAGAAACGCGATGGCATTTTCATCGAGCGATCGCTGTTTGCATAGGGCGTTGTGCCCGCCACTTCGCTCGTAATCGAATCTTTCAATTTCTACGCGACGAGAAAATTGCTAGTTTGTTTCGCGTATGTGATCGATAAGCTTCTACGAACCTCGGTTAGGTTCGCTTATTAGTGGTTTTATAAAAGCACTCGCAACCGTGAGATTTGTTGCCATAATGATGCGAATAACACCGAAACAATTATCGTATTATAATTACCTTTTAATATGATTCTCTGTTTCCTGTATATGATTTCTATTTCAACGACCACGTACGATTCTTCGACGCTTTTCGAATTGATTTATCGCAGAATCTATCACGCGACAATTTTTCCTTTCTAATAATAGCAATATCCTCAAATTCTTCCATTTTGCTATTTTATAATATTTTTCCCTGTCGATATTCCATGTACATCGATGTTTTACGATATCCATTTTAAAACGTTTCCAAGCGTGGCTGTTGGTATTCTATTAACCTGTATTTTCATGAGCGCGTCACCTGTTCGGTTTCCCCATGAACGACATGATGTCGAATCGGACCAGCCCGCTTTCCTTGAACCTGCGGATACCGCAGCCATTGACCGAGGCTTATTCCTCTGCTCCGTAACGAAAGGACCTAAGTGCGGTCATTCTCTATTCCTCTTCTTTCTCTCTCTTCCTAACCCCCCTCTGTTCTCCTCTTCTCGCTCCCTCTCCCCTTTTCTCTGTCTTTGTCCTTCGCTTTCGCGTGCTCGTCGTTAGCTATCTTCACCACTGGTGTCCCAGGTTCATTTGAATATCAGAATGACGCACCCGATTTACCGAAGGCCACAAAAACTGATCACAAATAGCAACGAAACGCGTATTTCGAGTTTATCGGCTACCCGCACTGCATATCGACACCTTTACCAACAACGAGATCGTATTTTACTTCGTTGTTTAGCGAGAATTTTAGTTTGGAATGTTAGTTTACTTTGGAGCGAACATTTGTGATATCGACGTTATGTATTGGTATTATTGGATTATCGTAATGCGATTGGAATTATATCGGAAATTTTGTTTCATTCGATGTATCTTTTAATTTGTTAACCGAGATAAGCGAACTCGTGCAATTCTTATCGATTCTTACCAATTATCAATTTCTTCGATATAATAATGACTTTACTCGAAGAATCTTCTTACGTGTTAGTTTTGTTAGAAATTAATTATAGTATCGTACTTACATCGGTAAGGATTACACAGCCGATTTAATTCCAATCGATTCGTCTCTATTAAACTTTAATCCCGTAATTACAGACGATGTTATCAAAATTCAAAAATCTTATCCGAATCTTATTCGTAAGAATGTCATCGTAACACGATCGTACTGTAAATTCTTTTTGACTCCAAGTGACTTTTAAAAATCCTGTGTTCTACGTAAACACGCGATACCACAGGCATCACGGGCGGAAGCAGACGATTCTGAGCTCGGAAATGAATATTCACCTCGAAGATATCATCTTTCCCGTATAATAAACAACAAATCCATAGAAGAACGCCCGTAGCAAAGCAACGTAACGATCCAACGTAATACGTAACACGGAATAGCGAGGCTACAGTGGTAACACACGATCTATGGATTAAACTTCCGAGCAGCAAGGGAACACGCCCTCTCGAGCCTTACACCGCGACTGCATACCTTGGTTGCCCTATGGCAAGGCGCCGAAACACGAGGAAGGCAACGTGAAAGAGCGCGGGATTACATAACGAGCGTAAGAGACATCGAAAATGCAGAGGATACGTAGTACGACGATATACCAGTACCAACGAGGAAGAACATTTTATCAATAGAGCATACGCGCATGAAACGCTCGTTTCTCGGTTCCGGCCTCTAAGCAGTCGCTTAGTCATTCCGCATTAATTCCAGCCGCGTTACCCTCCTGTCTTCGATCCCTCCACGGCTTATCCAAAGTGCATCCCCGCGTTGAAAAGGGACCTACGCTGTTCCGTCTTGTTTCGTGTCCTTGCCACACGGAAAAGCGAAACGTGGAATCGATACATCAACCAGAAGCTACGGCAAGCAGTATTTGCTCGTATCGATCCGATCACGACGATACTGATTCGCGATTTAAAAACAAAAAGAAAAACAAAAATCACCATCTTCCTAGATCACGTCGATCGCGTTACGATGATAATTCACGATACGCGTGAACAATGATATTTCTACCGACCAACAGTGTTTTTCTTTTATATCAAACACACATGTAGCGTACGTGCGTATTCTTTGTTTTGTATCTTCTTGTACCTGGCCTTTTTCTTCTTCCTTATCCTTCTTGGTTTTTGCGACGACGACACGTAACAGAGGCACTCTGCTTTAGGCGCGATCGAGAAGCACGATACGAGTCGGAGCGAGCGTTGGTATTTCAGTGGAAAAAGTAGATGCTCGATATGAGTGGCGCGAAGCACATATAGAAAACGGGATTACGAAGAATTTATCGACTTTCGTTCGCGCCTACCACGGATATCTCCGGTTGGCGATCGTGTGTCGCTACGAATTCTACGGTCGTAGACAGCTACCGCGAACGAGACGGCGTGCCACGTATTACTTGTACACCGAGGAAAGCGTACGATTGCTGTTAGGCATCCGTGGAAACAGTTATTTTTTGATTACAATAGACTTTAAAGTGAACGCTCGCACCGTTCCGTAGTTACGCGGAGGATTCGTAGCAACGAATCGCGCGTGAACTGCGCGCAACTAGCAGCGGTACGAAACTTTCGTAGCGTTCTATCCTATTGCCTATAATCGCGAAGCTGTTAAAAACTCATCAGAAACACGTTAAAATTTTACTCGTATAAAATGCCAAGGGTTATTGCCACACTTCGGACGAGAAGCGTTCGAAGTTAATAAAAAGAGAGCATAACGAAGTCAAAGATTCTAAGTAGTATTCATTCAAAGAAGAGAAGAAAACATTGTGTAACTGGAGCAACCGATGGAAAAAAAAGGGGAACAAGAATACAACTCGGTAACCGGTCGTCCTCTCTATTTTTCCAAGATAAGCGTGACACTCTTGACGAAAGAATAAGGCCATAGTCGTGCTCGTATTAGACCGGTGCGTTGCTCGCGTTGTTAGAAGTGCATTCACACGCGGCCATGCGACTCTAGCTCGCGCTCTCGCTCGGCGACGCGCTCGATAGCTGCGTACGGATAGCAAAAGGCGAAGCGTTGGCCGACCAGGCAGCTCAAACTCGTTGCAACCCGCGTTACGTTCCCCTACGTACCACGGTGACAAGGAGCCACGGACGAGTCCGGTAACGGCGAGCCGTGCAAAGTGAAACTCGCTAAAGGTTTCCTATAGGGTTACACGGCCATCCATGAGAGAGTGCCTCTGCCCTGCTTGCCTGCCCCTCTTATGCCGTACCGAAACGAGTTTTACTCGTTGGGCGATATCGGTTACCGGCAAGTCGAGCATTTATTACTTACATGGAACCCGGAAGACCGATCGATCGGAAGTGGCCCACACGAACTTGAACCGTGTCGCGTAACGCGGTTCCATGGAAAAATCTTGCCTCAAGATTTTCTAGTAGAACCGCATTTATTCGAACTGGTTGAGTCATAAGTGGTTCACGTAATTGGAGCTCATTGACTTTTCAAATTAGTTAGGATTTCTCGTTCGAATAATAGGAATTTACGGTTTACGGTAAATCGATTGGGTATTAAATAAAACTTAAATAAATGCAGTTCTATAGCGCGTGGGTAATTGAATATTTCGAATGTTTTAACACCAGTATTGCCAGATCTGCAGAAATAAAAGCAGATTTTTTATTCTGATTAATTTTACAAACGTGCAAGTGCTTTTAGTGAAATTGTTATCGACTTTTACGATTGATACCAATTTACAACATTTATAGTGTATTTCTACGTCAATGTGTATAGCATATCGCGTAGTATATTAAACGATTTTTCTTCTTAGAAACGAATATACGTATGCTTCGAGTACCACACGCTTTGTATCAAATATAGGGCATTGGACAATAAAATGGCATATTATTATATCGGAATATTCGTAAATAGAAAGGGAAGATTACGAATTCAGCTTTTAAGCAATAACGTGGACAAGATTTTCGTTCGTTCGTTTTAGGTATTTTCACGATTAGCTTAGGAAGGATCGACCCGTTTCATAAATGAGCGCGCGGTAAATATGAATGAAAAGATACTTCCATCTTTTTCAATAATGTTTACGCATTTATCCAGCAGAAAGATCGCTGAGTGATCACTCGGTTTAACGTCGTACCGAATCGAAACTCGTTCTACTAGTCGGTCGTTACGGAATACCGGTGAATCGGGCTGCTCGTTACTTACGTGGAACCCGGAAGATCGACTGGACGGAAGTGATGCATGTAACGTCGATTCTGTTTCTCATAAAACGGGTGACAGTAATTAATTGCGTGCTGCCCGATGTACCGATGTTTATACCGTCTATAGACTAGGTTTCCAATTTCATTGCAAATGACTTCGAGATTCAAAACTATCAATTTGATTGCTTAATCTCCGGTTAACACGCGCGGTTACATCGAAGAAATATCGTCATGAGCCATTTTATAGGGAAAATGATGTTCTCTCGAGACACTGGTCGTAAACTCACCAAGACTTAAGGAAATGTCGGAAACGAAGATAGTTAGAGTTTAAGTATTTAAAGATTTAAATATTTTCAGGTAAAAAAGAACGTTATAAAGAATTTGAAAATTCATTAATCAATCTTATAATTTTAGCCATCTATCGATCTTATCAAAACTGTCTTTTTATTTCGTTGTCGGATTAAATATGCATCTTTGCATCCCACTTAACATACTAAAATTGATTTTCTACTTGATTTATCTCTGGAATCTACCAGTTTCTTTTTCTATCTATCTTAGATACCAAGTGGCAAGGAAACCAGGAGATTAGCAAAAATGAACTCGTCACGTTTTTCTCGCGTGTTCTTCATTTTCTATCGCGAATGCTTTCGTTGCTTTCCATCGGGAGAAAAAGTCTGCATAATACGGTTAACATTCGCTCGATCGCAAAACATAAAACTCTCCATGGTCGAGCTCGACAGACCCGGAAGATCCACTGCGCTACAAAAACGTTCGGAGGCAGAGGATTTATTTTGTTTTACGGCTGTTCCGCAATATTGGCGGAAATATTTTAAAATAATATCTGAAATCCATTTGGTCCATGATTTGTATACTCACGAACGTACCAGGGGTCGACAAAATCGTAGCAATTTCTCCACGAAGAAATTCCACGATTTATGTAAACCGTGTAGCCGCGCTAACTTGGATACTTGGAGAGCACGTGGTCCCTATCCTTCGTCCCCTCTCTGTCGTTCTCTGTATGCTCTCATACGAGAGAGCATTCAGAGCACAATAGAGAGTCGGAGCTCGGGGAAACGATATCGGTTACGAGCATTTACCGTACGAACCCGGAAGATCGATCGAGAGGAAGTCATTCGCGAGCATAAAGCCCACTTACCCTCCTTTTACACAAGCGTTTTTACCACCACTTCTAGTTCCTCGGCCTCTGTGTATCCTATGGTCTATAGAAGTCACGGTGTTCGTTTTTAAGGAATTGATCAATCACGAGCCCGAACTGCGAGAGGTTTCAGCAGACGCAGCAGAAAATCGTTGTTCCTTCCCACAGAGTGGATATATAGTGGACGGTTGTTCCTATAAACGCGGTCGTGTTCGGTCTTATTAATTTAAAGTACATTGATAAGAAGCGTATCGATTATGAAAACATGCTGTATAATGAACAACGTGGAACATCTATAGACACAGGAGGATATAACAGCGCGATAAAATTTTATGAGCGTGCGCATGTCGATCGAACGGCGGATTATCGTTGTTACGAAGAATATTCGTTTCTTGCTTATCGCGAGATTGGCATTTATCGATGCTTTATAGAAATTTATTTCTTCATCCTCTTAGGAGACTGATTCCCCCTTTTCCGTGCGCACATAGATATTCTACTAGTTTCTACTAACTTTTCCAGCTTTCGAATATCTCTCTTCTTTTCACTTTTATTTTATGTCCTTAATCTTAACCTTATCTGATAGTAGTACTCCGACGATGTACGTAAGAAAATTATACTTGTGAGAATTTTTATGCTCTTTTCCAACAAAGCAAAAAATTATTCTACCATCCTTAAGACTCGCTGTCCACGAAACGTCGCTTCGTAAAAGCATAAGGGTGGCCCATTAGGTGTGACGACAGGTGTGAACGTTTACACCGATGTTCAGTCTACGAAGCGTACGGTAAGATATATTTTGTCTCATTATTAAAACGTCGAACGACGAGGAAGACGCTTTCATCTTATATCAGTACATTCGTGTGTGGCTGCAACGTACGCGTAAATGACGAAAATGTGTAGCGAGGAAAAAGGTTCGTTGCTGCCTCTTAAACAGATGCGTACTTACAGTTAGTATTCAATAACATAAAGTGATAAGAGAGATTACAAATGAAATGTTGCAATGAATTATACAAAGGTACGTCCTATTTGCTTGCACTTATCACTCATTAGCTCAGAGGAAAAGAAGATATCTTCCATAGGCGTCACAATTCCTATTTACATTGTTCATTCTTACCCCTTTCGACGAACAAACCGTGCTTTCCGCGATTAAACCGATCCTCGATGCAATTACTCGCAGCAGCATCCACGGCTACGGAAACGTCTACGGATGACGATGTGTTCGCGATATCAAGCCGCGAAATACCCGAACGCTTCCGCGGTAAGTGCTCTTTGACACGGATTAACATTCATCGATTCAAGTGCCTCGGTGTGTTTCGAGGCGTACGACGACAAAGGGAGGAGTACAGGATTATGCGGCGGGTTACAGTCATTATGCCAGGGCCGTGTATACGATACACGGCAATAACAGTGCATCAAGCATAGCGTCATGCATTGGGGAAGACGATAATGAGAGAGGCGCGTTACACTCGGGACTTCATGTTTCTCTTTGCTTCAACGATCCTACCAACTTTTTGTGTTCATCGAACGTCTTTGAAAATTTAAGATCGTCTTATATTTCTCATCTTCTCTCGATCGAAGAATTTTTTAATTACTATGGGAATTATTCCGGAGTGCTTCGAACGTTATAGATATTCTTATAATTTTCGTCTCAAATAACACGCGTAGTTAATACGGAGAAGGGACGGCTACGAAAATCGTTGTTAGAATGACTAGGTGCAAATTATAGCGCATGTTGAGCGTTGCAAAATCCTAATAGGGTTTTTCAGTACGAGCCTCCGTTTTTAAGATATTTGCGATTAAAGTTTTGCAAGTGTTCAGTAGTTCAATTACATAAAACATATCGCTAAGGGGGAATTGCGTAAGTGTTTCAGTAATATTCAACTGAAAAGGAGAGTGTAAGGTTGCCTCCTCGTGTCTTTGATTTAGTTGAAACTTTTACATTGGCTTCGTTATGCTGTTTACGAGAAATACGCGATTATAGAGTTACATATTCAGTATTTTTCGAAGTAGTCGTAATTAAAGCATTGCTACGTTAAAATTGTAAATTGGGTTTTATAATTGTAACTTATACGTTCGAAGCTTCATCTTTTATTAGGATATCTCATTCGATAAAATGTAAGAAGAAACGTGCTCCTATTATTGATAAGAAATTAATCTTACCTCAAAAAAATTCGATCTTGAAAGCATCAATAGTTAAACACAATGTTAACCTTTGACCCGATACGTTTCCTGCTACACTGTCCGCGTAGTAATTTCCATTCAAGCCACGTGTGTACGCTTCGAATAGTGGCACACTGTACACTCTAGATACGTATATTTTACACGACTTACGCTCATTTATATTCTCAAGATATTCGTTCATATTAGATCATTCGAAGAACCTGGAAAGAAATTTAATTAAAAAGAAAATAAAATACATATCGATTCTTTCAACTAACAGCACAATTTAAACTTAACAGAGAGAGAAAAGAGTATTGTTTATTTGGCAAAATATTGGTAATAAAATAATCTTCCGATTCTAGCAAAATATCACAGAATATTTCAATTGTAAAAATCTTTATTTTCCAATATTTTTGACTCATTTATTTGCAATATCAGCTTTCTTACTTGTTACTCTAATTGCACCAGTGATGGTAGACGAGATGCGAAACGTGTAAAAGGAATACGAGGCGCGATTCAACGTGAGCAGGTGAAGAGAGTATCGTGATTTCTACGAGATACGCGTACATTCTCAGGAATATATATTCCTTCTACGAAAAGGAGAGGAAAAAGATAGACAGATCCGCTGTATTTAACGCGCCGAACATCGCCGAGCAAATTCAGGCCAGAGAAAAGAATAAAGGAAGAATAACGTCCTACTTGCATCGTTTTCGGAGAAAAACTTGAGCGTGTGATAGTCCCGGCACATCAGATGCAACAACGATGTTGAGCCACGAAGTTGTACGGATCGACAGAAAAAGAATGAGCTCTTTAATAACTCCCTTCTCTGTAATGATTCTCGGTATTAATGCTCGATATTACAAGCTTCAAATTGCTGGATAGCTACTCGAGTACACTTACCTGACGTACGTAATCGTCGTTTAAAAGCTCGATTTGCCATTCATCCGTGATATTTGTTACTAACGGTCGTGTTAATGCTCGTTTGCGCGAATCTAACAGAATTTCACGAGCAACTGGTTATCCACGATAACCACGTATTTACATATCGCGCTAATTAAATGTAAACATATCTGTATGATGTATAATGGATAGGTAGCTGGGAAAAGCACATGGTTAATGCGTGTCTAATAATTCGCTGGATAAATCAACATCATAGCGGTAAAAGACGTATGAAAGCTATAGAACGGGCTAAAGCTACAGAATCCAGCGACTCGTAGTAGCTCGATGATTCAGCCACGATGGAATTCCTTTTCCTTACCAACGAAAACGAAAACGTTCAACCAGTAGAATCAACAATCGAGCAACATTCGTGACGCGGGAGAAAATTTCCTCCCCCTATCTTGTGGTAGCTTAAAAAATATCTTTCTGCTGGTATTGCGGCGTGCATAAGGAACCAGAGAAAGAGAGAGAGAAAGAGACAGAACGATCGGTAGATTAGCGCGATGCAATTTAATGCAACATCGTGGCTGGCCTCGGTGCAACCACGTATCGGTGGCACTAAACAAACGAACAAGAAGGCCTGGTTGCAGTTCGTAAGTCATTATTAACCCACGTATAATTATACAGTGCCGAGGCGAGCTTCCAACCAGGCCTAGGAAAAGAAGCCACTATACCGCGGAAAGGTATTTAAATTGGCTTAGTATAGAGATACGTCGTCCTTTAAGAACTCGCCGCGCGATTATCTCGGGTTGTACTCTTGATGCGGCTGTACCATGGATACGCGACCGTTGGTACCGGTATGCGCGTCCCAAGACATCGGCCTGTCCGATCGAGCATTCCTTTCGACATTCGGAACCTCGGATGCTGGACAAGGTCTATCTGTATATCCAGATACGAGCAAAATTTTCATCGAGTGCTCTTCGACGAACAAGAGATGACACTGCTCGGTTATTTCATTATTTGCGACCAGAGAGAAATCGTTAGGTTAAATCTACACACTCCCGACCAAATATCTTTGGAGCTTTAACTTTACTGAAATTTTGATATTCGGTGATTGATGTACATTAAGAATTTTAGATTACATGATTTTTTAAACGAAGTCGATAACAAATATATTACGCTTTGAAGATAACAGAGTAATTGCGTTAAGATTTTTTGGGGGGCATGGGGTTCGTACATATATATTCTCGTTCATAAATATTAGGATACTTATCAACAAATAGATTAAATTTATGATTATTGTATCAATTTTGCCAATTATTCAAATTTTAATAATTTCTAATTAGTTATTTTTCCATAACTCGTGCAATAACAGTCTTCACCAGCTTTTATTGCATAGTGTTGTTTCTGTTCCTTTTCCTGATAATTGATCGATGTATTTCGCACGAAATCAGCAGGAACTCGAAGCTATGAAAAATAAAAATTACGACGTGTAATTCGTTTCAAGTTGTATATCATTAGATTCTATCAAAATTATAAATCGTCAACGATTTCGTTTTCTCTTAACGGTCCACGCCAACGCAGCGTACTAATTAATGATTTTCGACTGAATCTGAAATCTCTGAGGCGAAAGGTCTATCCGAATAAGATCAGTGTTAAAATTTATGATAACTCCGATGGCAAACCTCTCGCGTGTTTCAATTTCCGCGTTTTTTTTTAATTAACCACGGCGATAACATAACAGTTAAGCCGATCGTTCATTAACTTCGCCGGATTACTACAGAATTCTAAACCTAACTGCGTTCAGACGTTTTTCCTTGCTAAAGGCATAAGGTAAACGCGTAAATACTCGAAAGGTACAGCAACGTAAATTTTATCGTCAGCAATTACGACACAGCTCTCGCTTTTGCCCGCGTACGGATGACAATAATGGCTCGCGTATATTTCAACGTGGACGAGGGACGCCGCTCTTTCGACAGAACCGACGAAAGTCCTAGTGAAAGTTATAGTTTACAGTCGCAAATTACAAAGGCCACGCGAACCAACGGTACAATTTCACTTTTATTTACCGGCGCCACGGTGACCGGATCCATGGAAAAACCGAGCCAATTTTCCAACGGCGATTCTCGAAAGTGGTTAACAGTAGATGCGTTTCAAGGAAACGTTGAAGAAGGAGACTGACTCTGAAAGTCTAACGCAGGCAAACAGCGCAATATCGTTGCAATTTCGCAGCGGTACTGCGCTGCGTAATTCGATAGTTTTACCTTGTCAATAACAGAATTCTACGACAGTGTTCATCGCGTTATTGATAGAAATATAAATCTTTCCAAATCACAGGGATCTTAAATTCAATGCAAGTGATGTAGTTTTAGTGCGAAAAATATGAAAGTGTCGAATTGTATAGCATCGCCACTACGAAATCGCAACCAGGACGCGACGTTATGTCTACACCAAGCCTAAGTCGGATTACGACCATCGATATCTCAAGCGAAGTTGGATTCGTAGAATCCTGTGATTTTATACAGATTCCTTCGAATAAGTTGATCCCGGCTTATCATAAGTGAATACTGTTCCAAGGACGAATTTCCTGTCTAACCACTGTAGGGTTGAATGTTAGGATTGGTTTTATGATCAGACGCTTTTCCTTTGGAAATTATACGAGTTTGATTTATACAGATTCCTCATTATAGAAGCGTCCTTTCTGTAACCAAAGAATTTGTTACATCGACGATGAAGTCAGATTTATGATTCGCTTGCGTTATACGATTGTAGGTGAAATAGAGGGAAATCATCAATTTTTCTAGAGGAACTTACGATCTGCATAGTTCGCGGAAATAGATCCACATCTGTTGATAACGCGTTTTTGTGTAGAGAAATCGCTGGAGTGGATTTTGCAAGTGGCTTTCTCCTGTTAATTGCCAACTTCGTCGTTTAGAATTTCTATGTAATTCCATAGATATAATATTAAATTCCATAGATATAATTTAAATATTTCTCTATATACATATGTAATCAAATAAAACACATTATTGACCAGTTGACTAATTAATCGTTCGATTTAGAAAAAAATCACTTAAACATCGCGAAAATATAATTTGCAGATCATTTTCATAACAACTAAATGATTGATTACGAAGATTAATTATTATGTAAAAGAAATAATATTTGAATTCTTTATACTTGAAGGGAGATTGAACTACAAGCATACGTTTGAAATTGATATTTCCTATTCGTAATTAGATATTCGACAACACTCGTGCTCTGCTTTCGCAGCAAAACGCACGTGTCAACACAATTCTGGGATTTTCTCGTTGTCAATCCCGTAACCTACACTTTTCTGCCGCGAGATTTTTCCGACAGCCGTGTCGCGACTTACGAAACCGAGCATTGTGTCAGCCTTTTAACGTTAACGCGAACGAAACGGTAATAGGAGCACGAAACATGCATGATAAACGTTGAATGTGATTAATCGCGGATCAGTCGTCCGCCAGACGATTACACGTCGTGTCTAGCGCGTGTCGCGTCGTCTGAATCGCACAGTTCAATGCTTCCCAATATCAAGAATTCCGAGAGCGACTCTCAAGGCTCAGACATCGAGGTCGATCACCCCATTTGTTTACAATTACCCGGCTTACCTACTCAAGGCTGAACCACTTAGGCGAGGGAAGTGGCACGACAAAAAACTACAACGAACGAACGCTGTTCTCTTTGCTTTTTAACCTGTGTATGCGTTTAAATGGAGTTTCTCGTGCGTAAACGTCAAACGATATAAAAAAGAAGTCTTCGTTCTGTTTGAGAAACGTCTAATAAAGAATCTATAAATCATCGTTCGTTGCGAGAGAGAATTTGTGCAATTTGTTTTGCGTGAATAGAACGCTCGATAGAGGACCATTAAGCCAAGCGATAAATATTGCGAATATTTTCACGTTGCAAAACAAGTGCCAGGAGCCACGTGTAACGTAACATCCATTCGCGTGAAAAGTTTACGCGTGACTTTCCCAGGATAATATACGCAATTTTTGCTATATAACATGTTCCTTGAATTATAAGTATTATAGGAATATACGTTCTGCCTTGTTACCTGGCCACCGCTATCCCCATCGTTTCCTTGAAATGCCTAGGGCGAAACGGCGTTGTAGTAATAGTAAAGTAATAGAACGTATGCATGTATATTCATTGACAGCCAAAGTTCATGTAATTTGAGTTCACTCACCCTCCGCACTACCTATGATTTTTCGCTTATATAATAGAGAAGTTCAGATAAATTGATTCATCTTTAATAGCGAGTCATTTAATCGAGCACTAGCTAAACTTTCATTTCGATAAATGGAAATTGGGTAGATGGAATTTCGTTATATGTATACGTACAGTGCGAAAGCATCTACACACCACTGCATTATAGCGTTTACATGCTAATTAATTAGGTTCAACTACATTAAGTTTATAGTAATAGTACTTTCGTATGACTACAAAAAACATTTGATACTATGAAAATTTAATATAGAACCTGATAAAAAACGCTTCATTGGAAAATAATATACAGATATAGTATTTACAAATACTTTTTCTAGCCATTGTATTAGCCATTCATAGTATTCTAGCCATTCAACTGTTTCTACAATATATTATATAATATATATAACCTAGCGACTTTGAAATCTCGATATCTCGAATTGCACATTGGCTAGCATCGTGTAAGTCAATCCTTCTATACAATTCTATATTAACGTCAAATTTTTAATGTAAATCCTCCCTGACTAACTCGTTACATGTGTATCCAGTCGCCAGTTATCAAGACAGTACAGTACATTTGATATCCAACTCATCTTTTAATGCTACTTTTACACCGATTTTCTGGCTGATACCGTAAATAGTAATCTGTCACGTTTCGAAACTTTATCACCTAACCGTGGAACATTTCGTGCCACTTTAGCACGTCTGTTGTTACTTGAATCACATCTTTTTTCATGCACTGCATTTCAACGAAATGTGCACGATTTGCCCGGTTCGTGTCAGCGATACGGTCACAAGCACACATAACCTGTACGCGGCGAACGTAACGAAACACCGCGTAACACGATCGAAGAAACACGAACGCGTGTGCAAGGAAATTCCAAAGATCGCGTCGTCCTTGTACGCGTTTCAATGTCAATCGGGACATGGAAACTCGAGACACGTTCGCGATCGTTATCGCTTCGTTGCCACACAAGCTGGGATTCTCACGTAATCGAATGTTTGGAAATTGTTCCCGCAACCACCGAATCGGAGGACCGCGAAAGTCAATTGACTATTGCGTTTGGATATGTCTTACGGTACGAGTTGCATCACCGCGCGTGCGCGGGAAGAATGATACAAATTTTGAAATACGCGTACACGACACGTTTGATCCTCGTTTCTTCTGTGTTTTATTATTAAACTAAGGGTGTCTATCTGTCACTGTAAGTTACAGTGTTTAGTAGGCGAAACAAATCTCCGTTCAATTGTAGCACCCTCGATTGTATATGTATAATATTTCTAATGATCTTAAGACGAGTAGTTAATGAGAGTAGAAAAAACTTCGAAGGAAAACACAAAGAGTAAAAAGTAAGGAAACATTCTTGTAACGAGAATTCAAGACATTCTCGCGTTGGTCCACTTTCCCGCGGAAATACAAAGGGGATAAAGAAGCGCCACGCAATCGGAAACGAACTGAATAAGAAGAAAAGGCAGCATGTCCTTCGTGACTAGATTGCAGCTGTAGTAACACTGGGCGTTAAATAGCGCGCAAAACGTTGGAAATGCCGTGGCACCGAGCTCGGCATTCGGAAACTCAGGTGCGTGAGAAAACTCACGTTGCTTTACCGAGTTAACCGAGAGAATATATTGGCGGGAGATATGACTGGATGAAAGAAGAAGAAGAAGGTTGCATAATTAGGGATTGCGATGCCGGTTACGTGGTGGCTAACCTCTCGTGGAAGTGAAGCAAATACGCGGTCAGCCCCTCCTTTTCTATCGTCCTTTCTATACGCGTCTTTTTCTCCCTCCGCCTCGTATATTATACATACGTCTGTATCAGAAATTCCCAAGCGAATGCCACGGTATTTCTATGTTTCACTCTTCACTGGCGAGATTGAAAAGCGCGCCATACTAGCGTACAATGAAGCTATCGATAACTTTCGATAGCTTTCGTCTCTATCGGCTATTTTTTATTCCGCCTTCGTTAAAACGCACCGCAGGCAATTTCGCTATTTTCCTTAAGTCGTGTTTAGAGAAAACAGCTTCATTCGCGACCCGCACGGGTCAATTGACGGAATAATCGTCTTGAGACGGAAGACAGTACGATTCAAATCCTCGAGTTCAACTACCTGATCGTTAACTTTACTTTCTATATTTACAGAGAAACAGGATTCGTCTTGTAGTATTGAAACTTCTGCTGTTTCTTAGCGTTCAAATTTCGAATGTCGTATTGACACAGGATGTTTGGAAGCGGGTTTAAGCGGGTAGCCATTCCTCAAATATTAGGCCGAGGGAAGGATTCACGGAGTTAAGGTTTCAACTTAGAGGCGCCGTAGAGAGAAAGACAAAGAGGCAGAGAGATTATTCTAACTCGTACAAACGAGAGGATACTTCGCAAACGTGTGCGAACGTACGTGCATTACGTGCTAACAGATACTTCGATATTTACCCGTAGGTTGAAGCAACAACGCGAACGCGCGCACTTGTGTCATGGGAAAGGTCATTTAAAAATGTTAGCTCTCTCGGCAGGTTAGCACAAGGCAACATTAGCAGAATAGAATTGTCGTTACCTCATATAAACGAGACAGATCGGCGGTTATTTCATCGGTGAGTTAATCTCGAGGGTGATAAGGCTCGATGAGACGCTTTCACGTTACCTCATCATCGAGGATGAGTAAAATCGTTCCAAATATGTAGAAAGCCGGTAGGCCGTAGGTCAAGTCTCTTTCTGAAAACTCTCTCATGGATCTCTTTGTTTTCGTTTGAGGAAAAATGGGGTAATATTATTGCAATTAGTTAAAGACCTTTGGTAATTAAACAGAACGAACGGGAAAAGGAGGTCGACGGTCACACGGTCCGTCGTATCTGTCAAAGTAGATTGCAGACGTTTTCGTAGCAATCAACTCCGGTAAAGGTTGGCTCACACCTTTCCCGATGCTAATTGTTTATGATCCACAAGTGTAAACAGTCGTGTTCTCCTTTATACGAGAAAGCTTGTTTCAGTCGCGCGATTTTTACGTGTCAATGACATCGTGTACTACCATTGAAAGTCAGCCGCGTCTGTAGCGTCTGATACGTTTCAACGATACCCGTTCTAATCGAGCGTCAAAGCAGAACGTTAAAGGAGAACCACGCGATCGATTAATCGGAACAAACGATCCGTCGTTTAATGAATTACAAACTCGAACACGAACCACTCTACCTTACCAAGGCGAGACGTTATGTCACGAAACGAGGTTGCTGATCTTGAGAACGGGCCAGGAGGCTTAGGCGACGCTGAATTCTCGCGATCTCGCGTTGCATATTACACCCGACGATTATAACAGACAGGAATCATTGCACGTGACGCGTGGCGTTACATAACCAGACCGGGCTATGCGTATATTAGCTGAAAAGGCTTACGTGTACACATTCTAGCCCGAAGAGCTTGGATTAACGAATTGACGCCTGAAACTTTCCTTTCCTTATAAGACAAACCGGAGAAAACGGAGTCGGCGGTGCTTAAATTAAGGTCCCTTCTCGCCATTAGACGTAAAAGGAGACTCTAGTTCCCGTTTAGTTCTATAACATCCCGTGCAGGATTACTCCCAGTCGGTTATTCAATCCGTTGGCAAATATTTTCTATCTCCATATCTATGACGTTGATTTAACACTAGAACTACTGACCTGTATTGTGTTATCTAAACATATTTTACATAAACATAGTTGCGATTGAAGTCGTATGACAGGGAATATAAATTTTTGTATATGTTTAGTAATCGCAAAGAAGACAAAAGATCTGAAAAATAATATTATTTCAGGGCGATAGGACGAACCTAGCGTTAAATAAGACACCGATATTGACTCAACGTGTCACTATTTTTATTTTTTGACGAAGATCCATCATCTATGGATCTTACCTACAAATGTCGCTCTAGGATCATATTAGAGCGTTGAAAATTATAGTCCATCCTGACACAGATTCCATGCATAACTGTAGTTCCAAACAATTAATTTCTGGTGGCCACTTCTCCGGCCGCAGCGAATGCATCGTGCGCATCAGAGCAGCACGAATAATATATCCAACAAAATAAAAGAACCCCGGTTAGACCGGAATTCGCCGATACAAATATAGATATAACAAGACTCGGCTATAACAACGAATTAAAACGATGTTTTCGATGCTCGTTAAAATCGGGCAAAACCCGATAGGTTTAGACTTTCTCCAGGAAAAAAAACTCGTCGTGGTTCGGTGAAAATACCGATAGAAACAATCGTCTGATAGCAAAACGAGAAACAAACACGGATAACGATAGAAAGCGTTATGGCGGGGAGTGGATTTGCGGTTTTGCGGAAAACCTTGCGAGCTAGTCCGCGGAATAAATCGGCTGTAATTTTGTGATCTGTCGGTGAAACTCTGTACACGAATCTTTGTGTCCGTCACGGACAATTCAATGAAATCACTCTGATAGCCGGAAAACGGTCCAACTACGTTTATTTCACCTTCGTTCGTCCAGTAATTTGCCAATCTGTGATGGGACGCGACGTTTCCAATGGTTCGCGTCGATTTAGAAAGCGCCGTAAACTCGATGGTCGACTGCGAGCAAAATGACTGCAATTAACGCGACTGGGCTTCGCATCGATCGTGCCACGTATCTCTCTAGCGCTTAAAATCCAACGAAACCAATTGGAGGACAGGAATTTTTTGTTTGCTCGTCTAATTTATCGGAGTTGCTCGAACGAGAAACATCGATAGAAAATCATTCGATTTCCAATGGATACGTTTAATGCTCGTCCAATGATAAACGATATTATCATCGTTAAGTTGGAAAGTCGAATGTGTACGTTCCACCTGTATTCTGTCGTCTCGGATTATCGCGTAGCATATGCTTTAAGAAAGCGTAGGTAGGCCGTATTTAAACGAAAGTGACCGTATGCTTGACGGTAATACAAATTACGATCGAGATTGTATTCTAGTAAATCGAAGGTTTCTACGAGTCGTCACGATCATCGATTAAAAGATCATCGGTTGATCGATGTGTCGGAGAAAGTTGTTCGTGGAACAAAATCAAAGTTAATCGACAGCTTGGATTGATTTGATAAAGATAATGGAAGTCACGGCTACGTTCTACTCCAATTAGGTGAACGGTGCAAGGTCGATAACCAGTGGCTAAACATCGAACTTTGTTGCCGCTAATGGGTGTCACTGACCCGCTGACACACTCTTCCAAGTGCACGCGCGTTTCTTGCTGGCTCGCGTGTTTCTCCGCGGATACTTTTATAGTAGACCAGCGTATGTCAACGACCGTGCGTCTGTCGATCCGTACTCCGATAGCTGGTGCTGCAAAAAGGGAAAAACTCAAAGCCAAGAAGAATCGGGTTGAAGGATTTATTGGCCCCCTGGTCCCATCGATCAGGCGAGACCGAGGTCGATTTTATCTGTATTTATGCTCGATACGTATGACCGTTCCTGATATAATAAAAATAAATACGTGGGTGTCCAGTTCGGCCATCCGAGATTTATGGCTTTTGACAAGGATATCTCTCTTACCGGTCATCTATCTTCCGCGGTAGTCAAAACAGAATGCACGAGGTTCTACTTTCACAGGGAACCAGGCGAGTCTCGTCGCGTAATCGCCATTCTGACACCGAGGATTCTTGCGTTTAATTATTCGCCGCGTAATAAAAATAAAAATTAACGAACAGATACGATCACGGTACGTCGTAACGCGTTACTTTCCATCGCGTGAAAGCGAATCTTCTGTTTCATAAGTCGAAAAAAAAAAGCGAATGGATACCGACACGGAAGAATCAATGTTCGCGTTACAACGTGACTGATTCTATTCGTAAGAACGGATCAACCGCGGAGTACATCGCTCAAACAGGAAAGTTAACGAGAAACGCGTGGAAAAAGCGGCAATTTTTGTCGGGTCACGAGTTACATTTCAGATTCGTTTCCTAACAAGCAAAGGGAAATCGTTCGATCCTGCCCGCATTTTAATTGAAACATATACGGGTTTTCACTCGATTATTTCACGCTGCTCGAAAAAGAGCCGAGAATTTTGCAAACATTGCCTCATCGTTGCCTTTCCTTCGCAATCCGTTCGACCTCGTACACGCTTCGAACGCGTAAATTCTTTTGCCCGATGAAAAATGTCGTTCCCGGAACGCGGAACGAGACAACAAAAGTAACTCTGTTAACGAGCCACGAGTTGCACCCTTTGAAAAGTTACTCGAACCGCGCGGATACGCTTTTCGCATAACAAGCACAAATTGCTGAACAACGAAGAAGCTCGAAGCTAACGAGGAAATATTTGCCTCGCTCCGGAATACATTTGCATTTTATGAAGTTTCGAGGAGTCGGAGAGACGAGGCGCCGTTCAGACTCGACCTGTGAAAATTATCAACCGACCTAGCCTAGGTATTCCCGTTAGACACGCAGCAAGAGATAATTTACCATTCTATCGGCATTGTGCCGCATTAAACGCCATAATCGGGTGCCTAGAGACGAACTGAAAACTTTACGGCTGTCAGATGATCACCGTTACCGTTCACCGCAAACATGGCAACGAGCATTGTGTTTCTCTTCGTCCGTATCTTTCGACGTTTACTCCTTTCCCCTTGCAGCTACGAGGACGAGCACAACGACGACGACGACGACGACGAAAAGAAACACTTAACGAGGCCCGTAAATCGTTCGCGTTCCAAAAGAATAGCGGAAACAAAGCGCGATCCGTAACATTCCTCTTTCACTTACCGCAGAGAGAGTCTCCAGGTTCTTTGATCGATACGTCGCATCATTTATCATGATTGAACATTGGACGTGTTTGAAACGGTCGATCATGGCGTCGATCCTTTTTCATCTTGCATTCCTCTCTTTCTTTTTATTTAATGTGAAAGATAAACGTCGATAACAATGAATAAATCATGCTCCTCCTTATCCAGACTATGAACTCGATTAAATCGTTCGTTAAAGGTGGATGTTAAGTTTCGTTCAGACTGTGCCTGTTCTCTCCGATCGTTAAAGTCACCGATAGGAACAATGATCCAGTGAACTTTAAAGAGATCGGCCCTCCATCGTACTTTTCCGCGTAGCCGTTCTTTTCCCCGACCGGTGCGAAGGGCATATCCAATAAATGAGAATATCGGAAATATCTCAAGGCCAGTACCGGCCGTTCAATATAGAGTTAATTGCAAATAGAAGAACGCGGAGGGAACTTGATTACAGTAATTCCGTTCTTTGATCACCGATATCCGGTTTATCGACTTCGCCAACCGTCTGAGGCGCTATATAATTTTTCACTCACCTCGAGGACGATTAGCAAAAAGGACGGATAGAGAAATCGTTCTGAAGATGTTAGAACAGCTGTATAATCGAAACTCTTTGATATCGATACAACGTGGTAATGTTAAGCCATTACATACTAAATACCGAGTCGTGTTTCAGCGCACCATCCAGAATGCTAATTACCAGCTAATGAATTTGGAAAATCTGAAATAAAAGTAACGGATATTAATGATTTTATGCGATATCTTCTTATTGAACCGCATTACCACGTCGGGTATCGACTTCTAAATAAATGATTCTGAACATTGCAGAACAAAACTACGTTTGCAACGCAGGTGCGGTACGTAATTGGTTAATACCGATCGTTTTCTCGTGAAAATCGAATAAAATGGAAAAGCACGATTCGTCGAGAAAGTCACAGAATACCTTTAGCATTATGTGAGGGGAAAACGATTAATCGTCTCGCTATATCCAAGGCGTAATATACTAGAATCAAAGCTGAAAATAGCGCGAGTAGATCAATGACCGCGAACGGGAGGATAGATCGATCAAAGGCGCGGATTCTCGAGATCGAATGGAACGAGATCGGTGGCGCGTGAAGGGAAGAAACATGAAACACGCCCGATTCCGAAGCGTTGCCCTTTTCCTCTCTCTGTTGGTCTATCTGTGCTCGTTGCACACGATCTCGATTCGTGTTCCTCGAGGCTCTCCGGCTCGAGCGTAGTTAAAGCGGCAATTCGGCCGTAACGAAAATGAATTTTACTCTGCTCGAAATTGTGACGCGACGCGTGATCCACGATAACAGAGCCAGTTGTGCTTGAGACAGCATAAACGAGCGCAATTTCGCGTCGTGTACACTTAACGATATCAATTACGTTGTTCCCTGGACGACGCACGGATGCCGACGACGTGCGATCAACGAATACAATGCGATAACTTTGAAATTTGTTGTTCACAGTTCCTTCGCGATTTATTACGGCGATTCTCGCAGTTTCTTAGCAAAGCGAAACTTTATAGATCGCAAGAAACGAACGTTTTTTTACGGCCAAGATAAAAGGTAAATAGGTTTTAAATATACATACAGGCAGCTTGTTGCCCGAGCGTGTACATCAAGCGTAGCAATACGGTAAAATAAGATGGATAATTTATTCCCTCGATTAATTTTGCTTTAACATGATGTTCGTCTGCTACTCTTTTCAAAGTTTCTCGAACGCGCCCCACACCGTGACGAAACAGGAACCAGAAAAACCTGTAATCGCGACTTTTCTGAAATACAAGTTCGCCTGATCTTGCCATTAATCGCGGTATACGCCGTTCATTGCACGGCTGCATGGATTCCTACATGAACGGGCTACGAACGTATTCACCAAGAGCGAGCTCGGAGGAAAATTCTTGTAATCGAGGTAGCCCATTGCGCTACGCGAAACGTCAATTAGGAAACCAGTTGGTTTCCTCGTTATTACCGGGAATCGGTTAATCGTTATTATTCCGTCCCTCCAGCAACGTTTATCTCGTTCTTTACGTAATAGGCCACTTCATTCACAAAACCGTTTCGCGAGTCAACGAAAGATTCGTTTGAAAACACCGATATCGGCTTTCATTGTCAGTTTACGAGCAATTCCACGTTACACAGAACTTTTGTACGACGACTCTACGATACTTTAATACTCCGTCGATCGATTCAGCTTCGTAGAAGCAACTGTTACAACTGTTTCTTTTCGTTGCCAATGGAAAATTCGCAGTATCGAAAGAATTTACCGTTCCTCCGGGTCGTAAATATTAATCGTATTACCTTCGTAGCTTGGTCGGATTAAAATTAATATTTCAACCTGACCCGAACGTTTCTGCGGCTCGATGTTTACGATCGACCTGCGACTTGGAGGCACAGTTTTTCACGATCTCCTTGAAACACAGATAAAATGGAAAGTATCGCGTGGCTGTGGACGCTCGGTCGTGACCCAACGTCTTCTACGAGCGATCTAACAGGAGGCGAGGAACGAGACACGAGAGGACAAGAATACTCGTCAGGGCGTGTCTTTTCCGTGTTCTCTGCAACTTCCATCGACTTTCTCTACATTGTTTGCGCGCTGGACGTTCCGGGCATCCCTTCGAACCGCGTGCACGAACCAATACGAAAGCACGAGCTGGCGCAATTATGCGAGAAACTCGTGTCACGAATCGGAAGAAAAAAGACGAGCGAAAATGTACTGAACGCGAGTCAATAATTGCGCGCATCGTCCGATCGATTGCGCGCGCCACGTTCTCGCCGGAGGTACACAATAAAGAGAACAATAAAGTCTGCTCGGGCTTGGGAAGGGCATCATGAACATACTCGTGTCTTTCTTCTTCTTTTCTCTTCTTCTCTTTTTTTTTCCTTTCGAACCTCGCGCGCATATCGCCGTAGCTTTCTCCGTGCCGAACGACGAACTTAACCCAGAATCGACGGACCCTTCGCGCGTTTCATAATTATCATAAAGCGTGAATAGAATCCCGAGCCGATAATTCGAGGGTCCTGTTATCTCGCTACGTGCACACATGCACGAACGATCGGTATTCAAGCGAGCGTCTGTCGAGCATTGTAATGGTACCGATGATACAGCTGCTCGATACGAGTGACTCGTCGAATCATAATCCGGAAAATCGGACTTTTTACAACGATAACTTACGTCAAGCGAATCGCGAAGATTTCTCGAATATCGAAACTTCGTACGAGGTTGCCACACGAGGTTGTTAGCGTAACACCGTGGCTTATTAAGAAACGAAATAATTTCGTGGAAAGGCTTAACGTTAATTATTATTGTACAACGTTCTCTGCTTTCCCTCCAAAAATAGTTAAACACGTTAACCAGCCTGAGGAACTTCTTCCTCGTTTTTCGTCCTTTCGTTACTCGTTAGCTCGTCGCGAAGGGAACTGATTGGCATAAAATATGAACCGAATGCGGGATTCGACGCGAAGTAGACGCGCGGTAATGGCCGTGCACGAGAGCTCTCTTTGACGAGCTGCTACGCTCAGACGGTAGCAGCTACCAGTATTAGCGTTGGAAGGTGTGGAGGAAAGTTCGTGACAGTCGTAACACTTTCGTGGCTGGATCGTTAAGTAGCGATATCGACGACAATAACGGTATGCCCGAGTATATCGATGGCCTGGCCTCTTGTCGCGGGAACCTCCTTGAGAATCTACGCGCGTCCATTGTCCTCGAGATTACATAAGAGATTACGTTCCTCGCGGTCTTGAAACTTTTCAACGACCTCTACTCGGTTTCTAGATCGCTCGCGGGATGCTCGTTATCGCGTCATCGACGCGTCTTATCGATATCGGACCATGAAAGGATTAATGAAACCATTGTTAACAATGTACTAACTCCGTAGATAGAATCTCGACAGCTTTGAGCTTTTCTTTTCCCTATCATCTCACCTTCTCCACTCCACGTTGCATTTCCATGCATATAAATCACTGGTTACGGTTATCGGAGCAGCACTTTTTGTGTCCGCACGATCCTTTTCAGGTCGGCTTAACATTTGTGCCGTCTTGGCCGGACGATAGAAATACGGAGCAGTCGAACAAAAGCAGCAAGGGTTGAAGGGATCGTCAGGTGAACGCATTTTGGAGAGATGCTCAGAAACGAGGGCATAGAGGCGCGTTTACCGAGCTGTCGAGAAGTGGAGGCAAGCATCGGAGGGAGTTGTTGAAAACCTACGGCAGCGTGACTGTTTTCCGACGCGTTTGAAAGAGCGGGTCTTTAATAAAAGCAACTACGACTTCCTTAAGAACGTCGCGAGGAACACGTTAAAAATGCGTTAACAGCTTGTAACGAGTACCTACCTTTCGTGTCAGTGATCCCACCGGCCGAGAAATCTCGTGGATCTTAGTAGGTGTCGTCGACAGGTATTTCACCTTGCCGCCCCAGGGGGTAGAGCTCCTATTCTTTGTAGTACTTTTCCCTTATCTAGCGGATCGCCGATCAGATCGGAGACTGGTCTTTCAAGATCGAACTCGACGCGATATCACGCCGAGTCGCCAACGTTTCGTTGCTTCGGTATATATATGCACGTCCCTTATTACCGTCCAATAAGGAAATTTGTAATTTTCCGATAATTGCGAACGCAAGGTGCACCCATTGCCGAGGCAAAATGGTAATCACGTCGTAAATAGTCGCATGTAAATTGACTGGGATAGGAAGCCTTCGTCGGTTTGCGTTTTGTGTAGAGCGTAGTCTGCCCGAAATGATATCCTCTAAAAAGAGGAAAGCAAAAGCCCTGCAGGTTCGTAGGAAAGTGCAGACGATGGAATTCTCTTTCGCCTTCGGTAACGTTCACGAAGAGCAAAAAGGAAGGGAGCAAGAACGAGTACAAGGTGGAATAAAGATAGAAGAGAAAGAAGACGAGCTCTCCAGCTAGTCGGAGTAGTTTTAAACTAGTGTCTCGTTCTTTCTAATGACTGTCATTTACCTGGTGTCATTCTCGTGTTCCACTGCATCCGACAACCTACGACGTCCCTTCATACTGCACGTAATCTTTTCAATGTCCGAGACAAGACGGATTCCCGGCGTCATTAGGGAGCATAAAGTGTCTTTCTTTCCTTGTTTCATCCGCCTGCCCCACCCTGCGCGTCTCCTTTCTATCTTTCGTCTTTTTCGTCGTCTGCGGTGGAATTTGCTTCGACTCCTCCGCTTCGTCGTTCCTTCCTCGACGATTGCGCAGGCCAATAGTGCGCCAGGTGTGGTCATTAATTTCGCAGGAGACTGTGGAAAAAGACCGCGAGATCCGAACAAAGATTGTTTCGAGTCGGACTGCGCGGCTCTCCGACCGCCGACTGAAACGAGCATTTTTGCAGGACAATTATTCGCGAAGGTGAGCCGCGTCGTTGACACAGAATTGCTGTAATTCCTCTTTCCAGATCGTGCACAAATTTTCCGGCCGTTTTGCCGTCCGTCCCCAAGCAGGAAAACGTTCGTCCGCGATTTTAATTCTTCTTCCTGCGAATCTTGCTAGATGTTACGAAATATTTCATATCTCTGTAACGCATACGGTAACCCAAATGCAGCTTCTAAAACCGCACATTATACAATTATACGTATTTGTGAAAAATACAATCCCTCTATATCGAACCGCTATGAATATAGAACGGTTTTCAAACTTTTATTCCGAGCGATAAGCACAAACTGAACGAAGACTTAATTTCATTCTCAAATTTTAAAGTTAAACTTATCCGCCACATTTTAAGATTCTTCTTGAATAATTGCGAATTTCCCGGAGATATATAGGAACGTACAAACACGTAGGATATTCTATTACCGGTGGTAATTACCTGGGTAGCAGTAAAATCCAGAGGAGACGGAAATCAATGGAAAGCGTTTAAACCACTGCCATCCTCACCATCCCCGTAAGCTATTCCAGACGCGCGTCGCGACTACCACAGATATGCAACCAATACCCGCTATATTATATTCGATGGTGCACATGTCTATTCCGTAGACACCAAATATATTCGACGTTTTCTTTTTGGATTTTTTAACGGTATACAAAGGCGCGCTAGTAGATCGATAATAACGAAACGCATAAATTATTTTACTTCGCGAAATAAATACGGGAGAATACCCTTAACGGATGACTAGAGTAAAACGATGCCCTTTATACATATAATTCAGTCTCAATGACTAACTGTTCCTTCTGTCACACCACTCCCATTGTATCCTCGGGCCAAGAAACGTTTCTGTCCGTGATGTGTCGCGTTTCCGACTGCGTTTCGTGACTGCGAACGTATATGCAAATTCGTACTTTTACGAATACAACCAAAGAAACGGTACAAAAGGAAGAATATGAAAGCAAGTATTATACCAAATACACGTTATATAGTGCGCTCTATTACGTTTTTGTATCTTGAAATTTTACATCCGCACTATACTGGTGACGTATCGACATATCTCAACATCGCTAAATACGACTAAGATTTTTTACTGAGTTGCGAATAGTCGCCGGTTATTAGCGAGAGGGACTCTGGTCTCGTGTGATTTCGCCGAGCGTGGAACGCATAGGAATAATACCGAGAAAGTAATGTTGCTCGCTTTACGTAACGAAAAAGACGAGACTCGTTAACGCGGTTAAATCCAGGATAAAATTATATCGCGAGTAAAGCGTACTCGTGAATTCATTCGGCTAAATGAATCGCGCTCCACTTTCCGTCCGAGCTGCTGATACGATTCACCGAACAATACGTGTAATGACGGTGACTCGTAATTCGATTCGTGCCACCGAATCCACTTTCTTTTTCCAGCATTTTGTACTTCGTTAATTATCGTGCGATTAAATCCAATGCCAAATAACATCGATCGGACGAGATTGAGTTTTAATTGGTTTTCGCAGGTCGGGTGGTGCATCCGGCACGGGTAGTGCTGGGATGGTACCATCGACCGGTGGAGGTCCTGGAAATCCAACAGGAGGCGGCAGGATGGCCGTCATCGGTGTGACTAGGAACGTCAGGCTGAGACGGCGTGGAGCGTCTGGATTTGGCTTTTCTCTTCGTGGTGGCAGAGAGTACGCAGCCGGATTTTACGTGAGCGACGTGCAACCTGGCAGCGAAGCTCACAGAAATGGATTAAGGGTAATGAAGTCACAAATTGTAGTTACATTTCTGTAATTGCTATCGGTACACCGAAGATATTTGTGTAAATTCAAATTTTTATGCACGTAATTGAAGCACGATCCATTAAATATTATAATGATTACTATATCTTGATTGTTTTACTTATTTCTGCATATTATGTGCATTGTTGGGATTTACGGTGTTTCATAAATGCGCAAACATCCACATGCACCTACCGTGCCGGCCAAAAATTTGAGATCCGTTTCCTGGTTGTACTTACATTTTGTCCCTCGCTAATTTCATTAATCGTTTAAGTCGAAGTTTATTAATTTTTAACCGTTTAATTCATCGATTGTTAAATATCCATTGGAAATTAACGTTGCCGATATCGATAGTTGTAAATTTCCTTTACAACGACAAATTTTTTATTGAAGGTTACTTCGAGATAAACTTTTCTATTTTTTTTCTTTTTTTTAATTCTCCGGGGGAAACACGTAGCGATTTCAAACTTTTGCCTGGTGGTATAGCTATTCGTATAACATTCGTCAAGAGATACGAATCGATTCCGTAATTACGAAACTACGGTTTCTGCTCTATTTCGTTAACCGTGTATTCTACTTTTCGTTTCACTTTGTTTTTTTACTTTCAGGTCGGTGATCAGATCATAAGGGTGAACGGGTATCCGGTTGAGGACGCAGTCCATCAGGAAGTGGCACTTCTGGCAAAAAACCAGCAAGTGCTCGTTCTCAAGATTCGAAGTAATTACTCGCATTCTTTTCCTCTTTTTTCTTTTTTTTTTTTAATTCTCTCAACTCCAGAATACACGCGAACAACTTATACTGATTGCTCGTATTTTATTGTTTCAGGCGTGGGAATGATACCTGTGAAAGAGTAAGTACCGATCGCTCATTAAAAATTCTGCAAGGCTCTGGCGTTAGTCCGCGGAGTGTTTCCTCGTTATAAAAGTACTTTATGATTCGCAAAGCAACCCGAACGATCCGGTCACCTGGCACATGGTGCAGCAGCAACAGCAGCAGCTACAGTACAACGAAACTGGTTTGGGTGCCGTTCCGAGCACCGAAGTCAGGATTCGAATTCTCGTCGGCGAGAAGGGTCGCCTCGGGTGTGGTGTTTGCAGAGGCATCGTGCCAGGCCTCACAGTTCAGGTTAATTATACATAGTTTCTCGCTGACATTTGATAGTAATTTCGTAACTCTCCAGTGTTTAATTTCAATTACTTTCAATTTCCACTTAAATGGCGATAGTAAAATTGATCTTGTTCGGTCAAATTACCGTGGATACGGAATAGCACGATATAACAGAGGATCGAGAATTAATTGAATAAAATTCATTTAGGGCACCAGAGACGATGGACCAGCCAGAGCAGCGGGCTTGAAAGCCGGCGACATTATAATTTGGTGCAACGGCCAGCGTCTCACTGATCTTCCGTTCGAAAGAGCTATCGAGGTAATGAGAAGCTCCGCCGTTCTCGACCTCATAGTGCAACGACCCACGCCGAATCACCTTTACGACTGCCCTGAACCATTATGGACCCGTGGCTCGAGCGGTTACGATTCTGAAACGTCGAGTATGGCTGCAGCCAGCCCACAGCCGCAGAATCCTTCTTACTCGCCGCAGCATCATCACGACCCTAGAATGCATCATCGATACCCTCGCGATGACGTTTGCAACCGAAATGGAAGGTTAGTAAGACGAAGAGCAAATGGTATTTATGAAAAACTCGAACACTCAAAAGTCTATATGATATGGAAAAATATACGAAATATGTAAAGTAAAGCGATCCTCTCGTTAGCATTTAGAAAGCAAAAGAAATCTCTATGTAGATTTCGTTCCTGCAATGCAAACATCTATGGTCTACTTATGTCATTTTATTTCTCTAACGTTAGGTAATTGATTGCGTAGATTACAAAACCAAAACAAATAGGCAGAGTAATATATACAGAATCAGAAATTTGTTTCACTTTCCCGTCTAATCAAGATAAATACCTTGCAATGGTAAAGAAGTGTCTGTAATTAGTTACGTGCATAACTCTGATGTAACGTTTAAACGACCATATTGTAACACGATTATTATGCCATAGCCTGAACCGTTGTACGTAATTACGATTAACAAGGACCAGCTAAACTGTTCTTTGCCATAGAATCGGGCTAGATACAGTAGCTCGCGCAGTTTATGGCATTGGATAAGTCTCTCTCTCTCTCTCTCTTTCGTTACCGGCCGTTATCATGTGGCATCGACGAATTTGCACCAAGGAGAAAGTCGGTCTATTAATAGGACAGTCGATGATAACGATCGTAGCACCGGGGAACAGGACGAATTCCTGACCGCCTCATAAACGTTCATCCTGTTCTTAACCCTCGTTCCTTTACGTCTTGCTTCCTCACGATGTTGTATAATTGGAATTAGAAAGTAGTATCGTTTGATGCAAAAATTACTGGTAACACGTGACCGTGAATATTGCAGGATTTGTTGCCCGCTTGCCCTGTCCACCAGCAGCTGCAGCTCCGCGGAATGGGCTCACGTGGATCAGGTACGAATTCTTATTCAAAAAATGGATCGTAATTTTTATGAAAAATTTAAAAATGCTGAAGAGCGATACTCGTTCGATTGAAAAATAGAGAGACGCTAAGCGACGGTAATTGATTGGTTCGCAGGCTCAGGAATGGTCTCGAAGACCAAATAACACCACGGTGATCCGTATCAATCAGAGCCAGAACCAAAACCACAGGTTCGTAGGTGCACCAGGTCGTCCGAACTCGCGTGGTAATTACGAAGATGATATCGATAACGAGCCTCTGTACGATCCTGTGGCACCAAGAATCGATTACGAAGTCCACGATTTCGACGCTAATCCGAGAGACGAAGCGAATCGTCGTTTGGCTTATCGAAGGGACAATATGCGGCAACAGGACGTCATTTACGATGGCCCGGCCGATGATATGCCTCCCTATCATGGATCCAAAGTGAGTTACTCTTGTGTTAATAGGTATTGTTCTTCTAATATCTAGCGCTCGCTCTTTGATAATTAACGAGTATTCGATCAGCGCTTTCTACCTCCGAGTCTTCTCATAATCATCGCGATTATCTTGATCGAATTAACGTAATGATCAGTGTATAGTAGCCTAGAGCCATCGACGCGGCTTAATTAAAAAGAGAAACGATCGTAGAGGTACGGTGATTGTACGTTCGAACGTTGGACTGAGAGGACTCTTGTTAAACTTTTGTCACAGGAAAATGGCACACAGGACGGAGATAGGAAAACGATAACGACCGTGGAGATCCACCAAACTGTATGCCCACCAGCACCGCCGCCACCTCTTCCTTATAAATGGTCCGGAGGTACGTTAAAATAATTCGAGAAAATACACGTAAGATCTATCGATACGACACATACGGCAAATCGTCATTTTTTTCTATCGTTAGAAAATTCCTGAAGCAAAAGTGTCATTGATACACGCGGTTTCTCGTTTCGATCTCGTACCGAAGATACTTTTAAAACGTTAAAAGCCTTTTTCTTGCTTGAAACAAAGGCGAGATTGTGACATGAAAAAGTCAAGAATCGCAGTAGCGTCAAACGCTGACACTTTCTAAATAAGAAACAGCGTTCTAAATTATTAAGATCCTTTCGTAATACCTCGCAATACTTCGGACTTTAACAACACGTGTTAAAGTCAACTTCTAAAACGCGTATCATAAAGTAACGTGAAATGCGTTTCTATCCTTACAGACACGAAGCCAATGAACGCGAAGGGTATGCAAATGGGTAGCACAATGTCTATGGGCAGTACAGGCTCGACGGAAACGGAGTCGAGCCTCGAGTCTTCCTGCAGCAAGGACTCCGCTTCGACTTCTTCGTCCTTATCGACGTCCTCCTGCGAGCCACCGTCGACAGTTTCGTTCGGCTCGATCACTGCCACCTCGACCGGGACCAATAAAACCAATGACACCGCGGCCACCGCGGCCACCGCAACGCCCCGCAATTGCGCCACAAGGACATCGCCGATAGCCTGCACCGATCTAAGCACTGCCATCACTCAGGAATTGCAGAGGCGGGCGCAGCAGGTAGGAGAGCCGCGACTTTTCCTCTTCGCGAAACCTATACACCGCTTGGATCGCATTACCTGCTTGTTTATGCGCATTACCGGGCGTGTTACCGGAATTTGGATTTTTATATCGACCGATTCTCCGTGGAGATTCTTTGGATTTTTCTCGCCTTCGGAGTCTTTGTGGCGAGAGTGGCGCCTATCTGGCGCGGCAATATTTTTGTTGTTTCAATTGGAATTTAGATCACCGTTCAATGCCGGTATTATTTTATAAACGTGGCATTTTTCTTGCGACCGATGACTCATATTGCACATGCGATCTTATCGGATCGAAGATTAAAATAATTATGTCAAACAGGTAACAATAAACAATAAAGAAGTCTGATTATTTCACGATTATAAATTTCGATATAAAGTAAGTAAATAATTCATGCTTAGTAAATAATTTACTTTTGTCGTATAGCAACAAAAATTGTAATAATCAACAAGCTATATTATATGGAAATTTATACTTGTGCCTCTATTTTAGTATGGGTAATTTTCTTTTACACTTTGCGATATCTCGTGCGTCATCTGCAAAGATAATTGTTTTCTTCCCAATAGATAAGATTTTGGTTCTTTCAACGTGTCTCCATGGTGGCGATAATAGTAACATTAGTAAGGTTTCATTCGTCATAAGGGACGTTCTGTTCCTTGGACAACCGAGTTACGCATGTAGATTCCTTATCGTCGACAAATCGCTTATCACTCGTTCCGTCTAACTCGATCGAGACTTTCTCACAGTGTGACTAATTCTGCATCGATCAAATATTGCGTCACGAAATATTGATTACCGATGGTATATTTATAGGCGATCGTGATATGTGAGCGTATTTAATGCATCGTCTCTTTCAGAGGAACATGAACAACGCCGCGAAAATGGAAGCAGGAAAGGAGAAAACTGCGGAGCCGCGGAAGCCACAAAACCCGGAAGCTCTGAGGGCGCAAGAACAGAAAGTTACGCACGATAAGGTAGTCGATATTTGTGATCTTACACAAACTGCGATAAGAGCAACGTTCCGTTAATCTTTGTTTGATTTTTCTTAAATCTACATGTCGTAGCATGATATAACATAAACGTCGAAATTGGTTCAAGTGTACGATCCAAGACAATAGGATTCCGATGAATTCAACGATCTTTTACCGCGCGACATTTGAACTTTAACTAGACTTCGTCGAATTGCAGGATACCAGTGCATTCATAACGTCGCTGTACTCGTAAGTTGAGCATTCGTATCACGCGTTCACTTGCCTCGTACGAGAGCCTGATTCTCGTATCGCGAACACCCACACGATTCCTCCCGTGACATCCTAACTCTTGTCAGTTACACTTAACGGGCGAAAAGTTCATTCACTGGCTACGTCGTAAAACGTTGAAATTGAAATTACGACCGGTTGATCTCTCGTTCGATGGGTGAACGATCTAATCTCGTAAAAATCTAATCGGTGTTAGATCGGCGATGAAAACGAAACGATTCGACCAAGGATTGTTTTTCTCGATAGATAAAGGAGAAACGCTCGTTAATAGGTGCAGAAGAAATAAAAGGAGCGATTAATACGCCGTGCAGATACTGAAAAGCGTTTGTACGTCGATAACGAGTAGAGAGCCAGCCTAATTAAAAATTACAGCGCGATGTTGCAAACGATCGAACTTTCGTAGATGAGCGTTCGAACGACGATTCACAGACGCGCAGCTCGCTCGTACGCGTTTCGCGAGTTCAGTTTGCGACCGAACGCGCATTGAGCGCGCCGTAAATTTTACCGTGTGACCTCTTTGTTCTCGATCGATTAAGTTCGGTGCTTAATCCTCGGTCAGAGGAATAATATTAATAATAAAGGAACAGTAAAGACGCGATAACACACGTATTAAATTGTTTACAGCTAATGGAGGAGTTCAAGCGTGCCCATCGAAAGATGTTCAACAGCGCTCAGCAAAAAGTTCATTTCTCCGATCAGGCGCCGGAGCAGGTAAGAAAATGATAAGCTTATCTTTGCGGTACATGAACGATCTACTTGTATACTTGAATACGTGATTTTCCTTGATTTATCTAATAACCTCGTGATATTTGCGTGAACGTGACTGTTTTGTTTCTTTTATTGCGATAATTAGAATATATCTTATAGCAACATCTACTATACCTTAGTTACATACTTTTTCGAACGATTTCGTTTCTGATATTATTAATTGAATGGCAAAGGAAGATTTAAGATAATTAAGTGACCGGTGTAAAAGAAGTAAAAGTAGAAGAAAAATTGTATAGATGGAGAAATTTCTTTTTTATTAAAGTTTCTATTATAATCGTACGCGTAATGCACGCCGTTCAAGTACAACGTTTAGTACTTTCACCGTTTCCTTTCTTCGACGAGGAAGACGTTACAGCTTCTGATTACACGAAAAGACTTCAAGTCTAGAATAAAATTTCTCGGTTGCGATCGCGAACTAATCAAAGGAAGGGGGAGCAGGGAGGACGATACTCCTCGTACGTATCGCACGATGGAAAGAGCGGAACTAAGGATATACACGTATGCGGTTAATTAAAAATCCTATTAGCCACTCTTGGAAATGAATTCGCGATGGAAATGTATGTATCTCGGCGATATACTTGTAATACGCTGCTTGGCAACCGAGCGTGGAAATTAAATATTGATACAAAAAGAAGGCGGTAACCGGGGGAAGTTTGGAGAAAAATACGCGAAACAAAGCAAATAACGTGGTTTCGGGGCATATTCTTCCAATTCTCGAGGCGATACGCTATACCGTGCTCTCTTGCGTCGTTTTTAATTACACAACCTTCTTCCCGAAGATCTGCCAAAGTAAATAGATAACGAGTCTCAAGATTACGAAGACTTCGCAGCCAGTCATTGTCTGCACGAGTCTCGAAACACACTGAACGTGTGTGCAGCGCAATACGCTCAGCTGCACCTGAATTTATGTACAAGCTGCGTTTATTAACTGTTATACACTCGCGTATCGTTCGAACTGACGACCGGCGGCGATATAGAGACCGATCTTCCTCTCTTACAGTCACGTAAGTCTCACCGTTCTGTTCTCAGTCCGGCTGAATCTGCCGCGCGATACGAACACTGGATCCGTACTAGTCGTTTCGCGGCCGGGCAATACTAAATCACGCCCTTAATTGAATCGCGGTTAGCTAATTAAGCCTGACAACTGATTACGATACGATAGAAGTATTCGTGCGGGGGAAGCAGCTAGTGCTTTCTAAATCGGCTTTGTTCGCTGCAACGATTCCGCTAATTAACGATCTACTAATCGACCGATCATCGATTGTCCTCTACAACAATTTCGCCGTAGAAAGACTCGAGTGAATTGTTACTACCTCGCGACGTTTCTGCGCTTCCTAGAAACGCGTGAATTATCGTAGAATCGATGACTCATTACATAATCGACTTATCGGCGGGTGATCGGTGCTGTTAAACGGACGTTCGACGGTAGCGGAACAGTCGATCGTTGGTTGCCGGCTCGTTCGAACACAAGTGGACGCGATCGTTTGTCGCAAGGATTTTTCCTTATGTTGGTCGACGTTGCACGTTGATTTCCTTCGAATTGCAACGTGTAAAATAATAGAGCTTACATAAGAGCGCGAGTTACGCTCGTGACTGTTTTCAACCGACTCGAATCGTGGCGTGCGATTGGTTTCAAGGTGGCCACTGCGAAACACCGCGAAATGCGGTTCGCTTGTGATTAACGAAAAAGCGGTGCCGCACTTGGCGTTACGCCGCAGTTGGTAATTCGCGTAGACGCGCGTAATTCGCGAAAAGTACCGACGACGACGACAACGAAGATTAGTTCTCGTCGCGACCTCGAGTTCCACGACCGTGTGCGAGTGCTCTTCGAAAGGCTGTTCGTTAACGAGTCGGAAGTGATTTACAAAAAGACGGTTGAAATTGAACCGTTATGCGCCGCTGCCACGGCTGTTGCTACTAGCGAAGGAAAGTTAATCGAAGGAAAAATGCTAGGCTTTTGAAACCGAAGACATGAACGGTTTGCTGAGCAACGGTGAACGGAGGAGTCGCGTGTTGGTTACTATTACGCCTTACAATGTTAGTTATCAAGTTTATCTGACCGATTAGCATTGAATCTACATTTTTGAACGAAGAATCGTCTAGAATACCTAAAGTGGAAAAAATTAAATATATACGTTCATAATCTTAACTAAATTCCGAAACAACCTTCGGTAGATTGAATAGATTAAAACATAATATCTATAAAATTAAATATGTATCGTTCGACTTCTTTTTGCGCTGTATAAATTCCTAAATTTGTCGTTGCTTATCTTAATCTCATTAAACTGTCACCAGGAGCAAGAAAAAAGGGTATTGAACACGTCGACAGTGCCGACAAACAATATACCGCCGGCACCTCCAGCACCACCAGCACCTCCAGCACCTCCGGCGCCTGTAGCGCCTGTAGCGCCTCCAGCACCACCGGCTCCACCCCCGCTTCCTCTTCTTTCGAAGACCAAAAGCGCCGAGGATTCCGTGGAGATGCAAAGTATAGAGTCATTTAAGTTGAAAGAGGCTCCAAACCCAGTGATTCCAAAGCCACCGCCAACTTACTTCCCCATACAAAATAATTCTACGGTCACGTCGAACGGAAGTCCTCGACACGGTACCGGAAACAAGCCACAAGTGAATGGAAAGGAAACGTCGCCGAGTCCCGTGCCGGAAATGACAAAAGCAGCCGTATCTCCGGCAGCTGCAAACGCACCGAACTTGAAACCAGCCCCTGGAAAAGTCGCCATTAGGATAGGCGCCTACGAAGGGGAAGCTAAACAACCGTCTAAGCTCGACTTCCTGTCGCAGCAGTCTCGATCAGATAGAAACGGCACGGATGAATTGGCGAATGGGCCAGTGGTGTCGAGATTGCAGAACGAATTGGCTGCAACGTTACAAAGATCGAACTTAAGAAGAAAGACTGACGGGGTGAGTGGAATTTTTGTTTTATCAATTTCGAAAGGTAAACGAAGGTCGAAACATGTAAAATGTCATTATGTCGTTTGGCTGATAAGCGCGATGCTTAGTGTAGGTAGTCAATTAAGTCGCCAGCCACGAAACAACAGACGATAAAGGTACAAATTACGTTAATTGCACGTTTGACGTTAACAGATGTGATTACAAAGCGACGAAGAACACGTTAAAGAAACGTGAAGTGGAACAAACTTCGTAAAAACAATTGTTCGTTTTGTTTCAGGAGGCACAGCCAAGTATTAAGCCAATCCCTGAAAACACAGTGGTGTCCAACAACGAGATAACGAACTCGGAACCGGGAAAGTTGCCACAGAGCAACGTCGAGAAGCTCGCGTCCGCTCTCAACAACAAAGTCACCATCAAAGTGAACCCCGAACATAATAATCGATAAAGAGTTAGCTTCCGTTCATAAGAGAAAAAAAGCAAAAAAAAAAAGAAAAAAAAAGAAAAAAGTCGAAACGAACCGTTTTAGGAGTCCACCATGTACCTCTGCCACTTTGTACATTTTTGCACGCTCTTTGAACTTACATCGACTTTTTATTCTAGATGAAAGAGCGCTCCCCCTATTGGTGAGCTTCTTTTTTACGTCTTTTACCTGTATGTCTTTTTTTATATGTTATTTATTATCGTATTATAGCGTCTAAGGAATAAGAAACGGCTAAAGTACCCTTAATTAACCGAAATGACAGGCGCCGCGACACCTTTTACCACGTAGGCCCGAGTCTTTAAACAGAGTTCCCTCCGTCGCCGACTAATGTACAGGTCGTGAGACTCGATGGAGTCGTCGAACTGAAAAATAAAGACGATAATACCTAATGGAACTAGATCGTTTCTACATTTTTTCCCCCTAGTAAAATAATCCTATTACTATATAAAAATGATAAAAACAGTAAAACCTCGATTGTCCAGACATTGGTCAGAGAAAGACACGATCATTCGCAAAAAGGAATACAAAAACATGCCTGTTTCACTATGCAAATAGAATGTAATTGGTTCAAATATTCATTAGTTCAGATAACCAAGGTTTTATTGTGGCTGAACGTTGATAATCTTCCGATTACTCCACTTTTATACAACTTCAAGCTTCCGATTCTATTGGTCTATCGGAATTTGGCACAATTACAAACTCCCCCTGACAGAAATTACGTCGTGATAACAGATTCGTTCAGAAGTGATTAACCTCTTGTGAACGAAGTCGTACTAATCGGACATCCTTTCAAGAAAACGTAAAGGCCGTGCTGAATCTCGTAGATGACTCGTTTAAACGATTCTACCTTTGGCGTTCTTTTAAAAAAAAATTCGGCTCTATGCAACCAGCATGTAAAACCAGATCTCGTCATCGAACGAGAAACTTGGAGCAAGAACAGAACAGAATTCAAAAGTTATTGGCTTCCGAGTACTCTGATTTCTCCGACGTCATCCTCGTGGAATCTCCGTTTGCCGAAACCACCAGAAACGGTCATGGAATTCGACAAGTTTCACTTGGTCTCACGCCATCCAAGTTAATCGTGGCTGCTGACGTGTTCAAAGGAAACTCGCGGTTTTTCTGTCCGCGCACCCTCGATCCTACCATCGAGAGCTTCGAACTGATTTCTCTATATCCTCTACGATGCGTTAGTCTGAGCGTGTTCAACAGGAGACATCGAAAAACCCTGAAGGCAAGGTAGAAATTTACTGAAAAATAAAAAGTCATGAAATAGAGATGCTCGATACAAATGAACTGCTTTCACAACTTTCTCTACTTTTCCTAACGAGATGATACTTATTAAATAGCGCTTTGACCGCTACTAATATCATTAGATTCATCGATGGAAGAGTAAGCTATTACGAACTCGGCGGTATACAAGGAAGAAACATTTTCTGGAAGAAATGGTGCGAGCAAGTCGAAAGTTTGCTGGCAAACAAGACAAACGGAAGCTCGTTATCGGAAACGACCGCTGCAAGTTCAGCGAGCAGCTCGACTTTATACATCCTTTCTTCGGAGATCGAGCTTCGCAATGATCTCAGAAAAGATGGAAGAAGAGCAGTGTGCAGGTGATTCTTTCGTTACTTGATGTTTATCCATTTGTAAGAAATCTTCATTGTAATACATTCTATAATTGGATACAGAATATGGACTCACTATGGAGGCGCCGGTGATTATACACCTGCAACCTGGCGTCATAAGGACTTATACCTCGGACCATCCTACAGCGAGCTGGTAGACGGTCAGTACACTCCTGTTCCTATAAGATTCGCCGGCGCCAGTTTGGAAGACATTAAGGCCGAATTAAAAGATTTTTCTCCGAGCAAGATCGAGAAAGGGTCTCGTAGCTGGCCTACGTGTCGTTGCTTCGCAGAGAGACGCAAGAACGATGGTCTTTGCGACGTACTGTTTGTCAGAGATCACAATCGCAAATATTACAATAAGACCAAATTCTACGCGACCTGTCAGACTTGTCCTCGTAATTTGCAAGCCAAGATCTTCGAAGACAAAGTCAGGCAGAAACGGAACGTTTGGTACAACGAAGCGTTCGCGAAAGAAGAAGAGTCGAGGAGTCAGAAGAAATGTCTCGCGCGAAGGATATCTCGATTTGGTTTTGGAGTTCCAGAGAAGTGTCATTCAGGGTTGGTTCTGGGTCCAATCCAAACGGATCCCGAGTGCTTCCCTTTGCAATTCACCGTGCAAAATATTTACGTCCTCATGGAGAATGCTGTGAAGGTGTGGGAGGGCAAAGAAAGAGGTGAAAGAGGCGAGTCCTTGAAACATTGCAAACATTTTAGGAGATACGGTCTCTGTACTGCACCCCATTTTCTTTACGCCCTTGGTCCCTGGTCGGTACAACCTGGAGAACGTACTACTCTTCAAGGTCGACGATCTTTCAGTCTGGTCACTATTCGTCGACAGCCCGTCGAGTCGGAACTGAAACTTCCTGTATCTCGTCGACAATTGGCAGCTAGTATTTCGTATACCGAACTTCAGTCTGGTAGATTTGGGTCGATCGGGACTACTGCGAAGGGACGAGTTGTGTTATTTTGGACACCAGAATACTGGTACCGACCCAGACCTGCTTCCGACGCTTACAGGTAGTAACTAAAGAAAATATTGAATTAGAAAATCCATCTTATCAACACGCTTACCGCGAGGTCTATATCCGATGCCTCTGCGCTCACGCGGTTCGTATTATTTTAAATTAAAATGGATAATAAGATACATAATGAATTTTGTACTATTATTAGAGACCACGAATTTTTATGCATTTATGCAAAAATACATAAAATGTGCAAAGTAGAGTACTCGTCGTGGTATTTGATAGGCGAAACAAATTTTGTGCTTAAGTTCCACTTCCTTGATCATATCTATAAAGATATAAATTTTCATAAATATCCACAGTCATGTGTATTTTATGTATTCATCGTACGACAATTAGCGACGTCACGGGACGAAAAGCCTTTTATCGGTCACCGGTGATCGTCATCGCGTTGAACGTGTTAATTGTATTGCGACAGGGAGCTGAGACTGCACTTGAACCATCTGAGAAATTTTCGCCAGGAGAAGGAACGGCCGACCAGGAGGAAGTTGTTTAGGAGAAGAAAAAAGTGTCAGTGCGAAGATGATTCTACCATTGCTCCTGAGGAAAAACCCAGTTTCCTAGAACGAATTTTCTCTGGAAATGGATACAAGAGAAGGCAGAAATTCGAAAACCAGGAAAATAATACTACTGTTCAATTAAGAAGATTATTGAGAATGGACTTTAGAATAACAATTTGGGATATAAACAGCGACATTTTGGCGACGCAGCTAACGCTCATAGATCGCGACCTCTTCGTCCGAATTCCCGCCGAGGAGATCGAGATCTTGGTCTTTCAAAGGAGCTCCAGGAACGCGCCTAATTTAGCAGCGTGGATAGCATTCAGTCATCGCGTTTCTTGTCTAATTGGCAGTGAAATTTTGGGCGTGAGAAAATTACCCATGAGAAGTAGAATTGTCGCGAGACTCGTGAACGCTGCCAAAAAGTGCCTCGCTATGGGGAATTTTCACTCGTGCAGATCGATTTTGGCGGGATTGCAGTCGCCTCCGATTTTCAGATTGCGAACTACATGGGATTACTTACGTATTCATCATGCGAATAGGTACATACACGCCAACATCGTGTACCTAAATAATTATGTTACTTTGTTACAAACACTTCTGTCTGTTCAATTAAATGTTCTGATGATTTAGATACGAAGTTATGGAAAGACTTTGCAAGATTTACAAGAACCCGTGTGCTTTATCATACCGACGATCTTGGGCTAAAGTTGAAAAGAATCGACCTTGCATGCCGCACGTGGGTGACCTTTTGCTGAGACTTCTGCAATTAAATAATGCGAAATGCCATCAACAAGACAATAGTATTATCCATACGAATGATAGAATAAACCCCTCAAAGGATTTAGCTGCAAGGTCTAACAGAAATAAGGATGTATTATTGGAAAGTAATCCGGACCTGAAACAAAAGCAAGGCTGTAGCAAGAATTTCCTCAATTCCGTTTTAAACAGGATAAAATATAAAAGGAATCAAAATACGATTTACGAGGAAAAGACAGATTTAACGTGGACGACGAGGCAACAGGATTTAGCGTGGAAATATTTCTATCGTTGGTACAACGCTGTTTTAAAGAGTAAAATTCGTATCACAGAGCAGAAGAGATTAAGGGATATGGATCCAAGGATGAAACGCGTGATCGAAGTTGCGACTTGGTTGTCGGATTGTCAGAAACGAGCTCAAGGATACGAATATCCGGTGCATTCGTTCACGAAGGAATTTTTATTGAAGAATCGATATAGGGAGGATCGGGAAAACTTCTTTATTAGTTTAAAATTGGAACCGGCAATGATAACTTGAACAAAAAAGATTAAAACGTCTAGCAGTTTATTGTCAATAATAAAAAGGGAAGACGAATAAGAAAAGGAGTTTTTCAGTGAATTAATATCACTCGAGTACTCATTTAATCTGAGTCGAGGTAGAATTGTAAATACGTTAAAAAAAAAAAGGTTACATAAAATTTTTATAGACGGTAGTAATTGTTAAGTCTTCCATATGAGTGGTCGAAGATTTCAGTGCAATTTAAGTACTCCTCGGACAATTCATCGGCATGATTAATCTCGTCATCATCAATCAGGGGTATGGTGTATGCTATAATACAAAGATGGATTAAATAAAAAGAATAAGAGAAAGAAGAAGAACGAGAAAGTAAATCAAAACGTAAAAGAATTGTAGGAATTAACTAAATTTACATATATAGATATAGAGAGAGAGAAAGAGAGAGAAAGAGAGAGAGAGAGAGAGAGAGAAAGAGAGAGAGAAATATATACATTTTATATACATAGCTTACTGATACAATATATCTACATGTGCTTTGTACTTACATATTTATATTATACTATCGTTTTAATAAAAATTTCAAATCCACTTATACATACATATAGTCGAACCAATTATTCAAATGTTTCTCTAACAATTGTCATAAGTTTGAAAAATTGAACAATTGCAACAATATAAACAATATTTCTGAATTATGTTCTTTTTATTCTGAATATAATCATATATATGTATATTGTATCCTGAATATAATGTACACAAAATTGTTGCTATATATGTGCACATATCGTTTCTTTAATAATAAGTTTAATAATAAATTTCTATTTATCAGTCGTAAACATAAAAAAAAAGTATTTATAATGGCCGGAAGAGTAAATCTCTGAATGGAAACACACTCACATCAAATTTTTTTGACTAGATAACAACGCAACTATCGTATATATAATCGCAAAATATGTATATTAAAATTGATTTAACAACAAACAAAAAAAACGAATTGAATGAACGAATAACGTGGAATCCAGTGGGAACAATGTTCTTTTAACATCTAAATCACGACAATCGACAGAACGCTAGTTAGTCCTTTTACACGATAAACGTTTCGAAGGATAATTCCTCGAATACTTTCTTATTCATATACTTTTTGTTTTGACAGTACATATTTAGAATATACGTTTTGCTTATGTTCGCAATCGAAATTCAAACTCTCTGTATCGCCTTACGTATCGCCAGTCGCATAAACAAATCTTTCTTTCTATATACAATAATTATTCGTTTCTTAAATTCATCAAATTCCACGAAAAAACTACGTTCCCGTTGAACTACGAAAACGGAATATACATTCAGAGTGCGTAATGGTTCTCTTAAGATTTAGATCTAGCGTAAAATGAGTTTAGAAATGCACCGCATTTAAATGCACAAGACAAAAACGATGATTATAAGAAGTACGAGATCTTACAAGACGAGATTTGAGGTATATAATAGATATAGTAAATCTCAGAGGGTATCAAAAACAATTACGTAGGGCGTAGGACACCGATAGGGTTTCTCTTTGTCTTTCTTTCTTTCTTAATCGTACACAATCTTAATAATTTAAGAAAACAGGGGATACATCTTTTTAGAATTATCGTTTGATAGTCTTTCTAATACTATTAGTTACAAGGCCCGTCATCAAAAATCGTAACATCTCCCTTTTGCAAGGAAAGAACAAGCGAAATGTCGAATCAGTTGTGAAACACAATAGACGGGCGTTACGTAGGGCTTGGCGAGTACCAAATTCCCAGAAAAACTCCATTTTTCTTCACTTTCTTCTTTTTTCTTTTCTTTTTTTTTTTTTCATTTTTGATTTCGTTAATCGAAAAAAGTACCTATAGAATATACATCTGTGTGGTTTCTCTAGCTAGAAGAATTAAGATCACATGCCGCCAGGTTTCGGAAGATTTGTATCGTAAGCTCTGATTACGTCCGTCTGTGTCACCGAGCCTCCTTCCTCTTGAGAGAATGCAAATCCATCTGCATCGCGCAGCATGTGCAACAACAAAGATCGTAGCCTATTAATCTCTGTTATTACAACATTAAATTAATTAACACACATGCACTATCTACAGGAAAATGTTAGACTTATTTATAATCGATGTTAGTTTACAGTCTTGCAGGATAAGTTCTATCGTCTTTTTACGATTTTAGAGAGATTCTTAAACTACAAGTTAAGACATCGTTACGTAAGACAACGAGAGTACTCGAGACAAGTACGAGTTACTCTAACAATTAAAGGTTAGTGAAAGTACAAGTTTTGTCAGAATAATGTTGTTAGTGCAGCTTGTAGCTTAATAATAACACAGCGCATATACATTGTTAAAACGTATCTAGGTGCAAATATTGTGGAAGATTGCTTATTTCGAAAAAAAATTTTTTTATATTAAATAGGCAAAAGTCGTGAATAACAAAGCGTGTGCTCTTAAGTAAATATATTTGTTAGTAACGAGTAAAGAAAATACTACAAACGGCGAGCTTAGAAGACAAAGAATTTGTACAAAAGGACCATCGTTCTGACTGTCCTTGTTTTTCTTTTATTTCTGCTTTTCTTGATTGCAGGTCGTCGTTAGATAAAACAACTTACGTGATAGTTCCACATCGGTATTAACTCTGGAGGCGGCGTTTGATCGCCTGGTGAAAACACTTTTTACGTTTTTCAATAGCCGTGCCGTCTCCGTCAATCTGGAAAGCCGTGCATTCAAAATTGTTTTAGAAACACTCGTTTATCTATTGGTCGTCCTCATCCTTACACTTCAAATTCTTTCCCCACAATAATGATATGTCTCGCGTGTAGCCTTCTCTTCACCGGCTACCTAATAGTTACTTATCTAAACTGATTCATGCGGTGCTAGAAATACTATTAGATCTTTCTGTTCATAATTCTTCTAATCGATGCTCTATTATTTTTAAGAATTCTGTTTAAATATTCCTTGATGCTTTTTATTACAACTTGGATACAAATCGTATCCTTTGTAATATTATATTAATAAAAATTAATTTTAATATATTAATGGAAAAGTTCATACTAATTAATACACATATTAACACATATATATACCCTTAGGAATTTGAAAATTCGAATAAACACTGTAAATGAAGCTAATTGAAATAGTAATAAAATAAAAAAGTATTTACTAAGATCGTGATTTGTATCTATATATTCTACTAATTTCCATCCAACTAATTTCCAATATGATCTATTTCAATTTCTATCCTTACATGTTTCGATACAGAAAGAATGTTAAAGTTGTATTAAAAATGTGACTGTGATACACGTGCTAATATTATTCATACCGCGGTGCCCTTGCAAGTGAACCGTTGAACGATCATGCAGTTTGGTTAATCAGCAGTGCTTTCGCCTGAAAGTGTAGAATTACAGGAACACTACGAGTTACATACATACTACTGGGGGTACTTACACCTCGCGAGCTCGGCGATGGCATGCACAGGCCTTCACGGGATACCGCGAATAAAACATACCAGAAAACCGCATTAACAAACAGAGTACTTGCTTCATACCGATGGGTTTTTTCAAGTGATTTGCCAAACTAGATTACTACCAGAATTAGTTTACTTTCGAAACAACCACTTGCCCGTATTACTTACAATATCTTTTATTGCATATTATTTTAATGCGACTTTATTCTTGCGAACCCAACTAGTATCCAAGTGCTAAACGATTGAAAATAAAATAAAAAGAAATAAATAACTAAAGTTTCTCTACGTTCGTATGCTACGATACTTCGAAAAAGCTTTGGTCTTCGATGCTACTATATACGCGTACGAAGTATAATCACCAATCTATACTGTAAATCGCTCGAAATAAATTCGAAAAATTGTAATATTAATACAGAATAAAGTATGAAATTAAATACAGATGAAGATGACAATTAACCATACGAGCAAACAGAGATACAATTAATGAAATGCTTTAGCTTTCTTTTCGCTCCTATACCATATTGCATAAGTATACAGAATGATTCTATTTCTACTAGGTAGAAAGTAAAGAAAACATTATCAATCTTATTTATATGCAGATATGTAATAGACTTTATACTACATTTGTATTAAAGAACAAATTCATAGTAAGTAGTCTCTAGTACGTATAATGTTTAATACAATAAAAAAAAAAGTAAACACGTACAGTATTAGACGGTAGACGATACTAGGTAGGAATAGGTAAGGTGTATAAAAAATATGAGGATGCTTACTGATCTTACAGTGGACGGGAATTTGTAGAAAATCTTTAGGAACATGGAATACGGAATGGTGCACTTGAAACATGCCCTGTATGATGAATGAACCACAGATCACGCGCTGCGCGTGCAATCGGGAAGACTTTGATCTTATTTCGCCTTCGTGGCGACCAAATCGAGGTCCAACATCGAATTAACCATCGCCTCCTCGAATATGACTTCGATCTCCTGTTGCAATTTTCATTTTTCTACTCAATTGAGACAATTGAATGTTAAAAATATAATTGTTATAAAGAAATCCTAATATAGTAAAACATCGGAAAGTTGTTCGGCCCTTGGAAAAAAAAAGTACTATTATGAAAACAAATTGTAAACACCATTTGTAACAAGATTAATACTGTATACCGCTATATGCATGCATCTCTAAGTGATTTGTTAGTTCTGAAAGTTATATAGGAATTGTCATCGTATAAAAATGAATGTTATTCTAGTGTGAACGTGGTTTGTTAAAATGTTACATTCAATAAGCCATGCATATTGAACATTAATAAGTAATTTTGTTTTTGTTACTCTACCAATTTTTCATGCAAGGTACATATACTGCTATGTATCTAAATGTATGTGAATTTTTAACCCCATACGAAAAAATATTATTGATAAGTTACCAAAATGAATTACTAAAAGCATATGCCTTTGTTTCGTGACGTTTTTTCAATTCTGAGTCGCTATAATAATTCTGAATTTCTATAATGTACATTAAAAAGATATAAAAATAACTTACGAGCTTCTGTAGTCATGACTGTTGAATATATCCCCGGGGTCTGATTTTCGAATCTCATTTTCTCTAGCTGCCGCAGTTACGGACTTCCAAATTGTATTCTTTACTCTGTAACAGGACATACTTCAAATACGTGTAATTAACATATTGTGATAATTATTGGATATATACTTACGCCTTAACTGTTACATCCACAAGTAGCACCGCTGCTGGTATAAGTACCAAACCCAGCCAGAATACAGGTGAAGAAAACAGCATTCTATCGTTGCCCAACATCACTGCACCCACGTTTAAAACAGGCCAAAAATTACTGTAATTGAATTAATAAATGACTTCACCATTTTTTGATGTAAATAAAATACAGATATATTGCGTAACTTACCTATATATAAGAATAAACAAAAACCAGAGCATAATAGATCCCCATGTTGCCAAATGAGTGACCCACGTCCAAGAATTTATTATTAACCCTGCTTTTCCACATACTGTTACAACTACATACTATAAAAAAATAAAATATATTCTTTTTATAAAGAACTGATTTCATTTTGATAGCACAATAAAACAATTATTAAATTGAAACATACAGTGTATACAAAATTTCCTAAAACAATGTATCCACCATCTCGGCCGTTTGCCCATATCACACCTTCTTTTAGAGCCAGCAGTGATAACCAATAAAGAAGAGATGAATGTATTAAAGCATTTGCAATCCACATCCAAAATACCTATGTAAGCAATGTCGAAATTGTACAAAATTGTTAACATAATGTCAAATATGACTAATACTATACAAAGAATACAATACCTTAAAATTAAACGACGATTCTCCAGTATTTTTTGTAGCATATAATCCTGGATGAGATAAATGAGTTTCCGCGGAACATACTTTATCAAACAGACCCATAGCTAGTGGAGGAGCTGCTGTAAATACCTAATGTAAATAGTGTACCTTGTATATTGTAACATGTAATATACAATAATTATATATTCTAGTAATTATATGATAGCACAATATGAGCCTATAACTTACAACATTGTAAAGACCAATTGACCATCGCTCAAAAAGGATTTGTCCGGACCAGCCGGAGTAAATGGCAAACCACAGTTCGATAACATACAGACAAATATTTTTGTAGAATGAGTACAATATTAATTTACACATTCTACTGTAATTCCATGAACCATGAACAAATAACAAACGTTTTAAAAAACGAAATTGCGCAATAGAATAATCAGAAGCACAAGCTGCTTGAAGACCTTCAACCCCGGAAATTCCTAGAAATGATAAAAATTAGTAATATACATCTTTCTTGTTTGTCACGAAGTCAACGAATAGGTAACTTACCAACGCCGATATGTGCTTTCTGGATCATAGCTACATCATTTGCGCCATCTCCAATAGCAAGTGTTACAACCTTTTTGTTACTTGTTATCAAATCAACTACCTGAAAAACTTTATTACGTTATTACTGTTGTTAAGAAATATCAAATAAAAATAAAATAAGTTCACAACATGGTCACCTCGGCTTTCTGCATTGGCGAAACTCTGCAACAAATAACAACTTTGCAAGATGAACATAAATCTAGAAAATCCATTCTAATATCACAGGATAATGCAAAATCTAAGGTATTTCCATCTATAATAAGAGCTACATCATTTTGACACTTTAGATCGATTCCAAAATCAAGACACCGCTGTATTATAACTTCCCTTGTTTTCTGTAATTAGATATTGATTTTAAAACTCTTTTCTAAGAAAATTAGAAAATATAGTGCTCTCAATCTTTTCTTACATCTAAAGATGATTCATTAATTATATATAATGGCATCCCATGTGTAATCAATTTACAAGAATAGCCAATATTTATGGCAGTTTCTTGTTTATCTCCAGTTAATACCCATACATTAATATCAGCTTGTAAAAGAGCTTGTATTGTTTCTGGTACCTACGACATTATGAATTCCCATCATTCATTTCTGGAAACATATATCGGAAAACAAACTACACACATACCTGATCTTGTAATTGATCTTCAATAGCAGTTGCCCCTAATAATCTTAATTTTGTTTCAATAAGGTTCGCAGCATTTTCGATCATACTTTCACGATTTCCTAAACTAATTGTCGCATTATGATAAGTTTCACGCCACCACTATTAAAAAACGGTTGATGTCACAATTTTATTCAAAATGAACAAGATGTAATTGAATTAACAATAAATGGTACTCACCTGGTAGAAATTATCAGGTATATCTGCAACGGCAAAACAAAGCGTTCTTAGACCTTCGGATGCAAATGCCTCCAAATGTTCCAAAGTTACGTCTCGGAAATCGTCCAAACTACTCTGTTCAAGGTCATTATTATCTAAGGGAGCTGGACATAATCTTTCGTAAATAACGGAATCAGCTCCTTTACAAAAAAGTTTGATTTTCCCGTCTGGTGTTTTGACAATTACGGACATCCTTTTTCTAGCAGAAGTAAATTCTATTACATTTAATATTTCATAACGAAGTCTTTCACCCAGAGCTATTATTTCCACATAAGCGGGCGTTCTAGTATCGAATACGTAATTAAATTTACGAGCTCCATCTACTAACGCTCTTTCATCTATTTAGATAATCGTGTATAAAATTAAACTATGAATAGCGTTTAAGGATATAGATACATTAATATAAATACATTACCTGGAGATGCAGCATGATAAATTACAGTTTCATCAATTTTTTCAGGAATAACAGTATGACACACTGAGAGCATAATCATAAATTCATGTACCACTTTTTCATGGTTTGCAGCCTTTTTATCAACAGGGCGAGAAGAATCTTGTACTGATCTTCCTTCAACAATATCTCTAATTAGCTCACTATTAATACTAGTAGCGACTTCATTGCCATTTATATTTGGATTTGGCAAACTGTAAACAAATTTTTTTTTACTTAAAAACAAGTAAATAAGATAAAAGATAATAAATGAAATTACTTAAAACGCTTACTCATATAATTTGCCACCAACTGAACATCGTTTAAACTCCATTACATTTCTCGTAAGAGTTCCAGTTTTATCAGTAAAGACATAATTAACTATACCAAGTTCTTCATTAAGATTGCTTGTACGTGCCATTGCTGGTGTATCTGTTTCTGCATGGTACATTTCGATATCCATATTAATGAATGTGGCTTGAATAAATCTCACTACTTCCAACGTGACTTGCAACGAAATGGGTATTAAATTGTTAAATAAAATCATAAATGTTAAGAGATTAAAAGCAAAATTTTTAGTCATTTCCTCTGAAATAAATAAACAATTATTTAGTTTTGTGATCAGCTTTGAGAAAGTTGAGAAAATAAGCCAATTTCTCACCTTGTAAACCTAAATACCACAATCCATAACTATTAGCTCTGGTCCAAAGAACATTAAATATTGCAGATAATAGACACAACAAAAGAAGTATAAAGAATAACATGAGTATTTGTGTATTGGTCAGTCGATCCAAGGTAGACCTTTTTAAGGGTGCAGTTGTAGTATTGTTTTGCATAAGTTTTGTATCATGGCCTGTGTAAATTACTACACCAAACACCCACCGTGTGTTTCTTAGCATTGCACCACGAGGCAATACTTGATCAGGTCCCAAAGCTACAGGTCTAAAAAGTAAAATATACATTTCTTACATACAACTTCACAACACCTCTCAAATTTTTGTAAGAAACAACCATACTGTTTATTTGTTTCTCGCAATACTCCATTAAACTCATACAATTGTCTGTTTGGTGGTTCACATTGAATATTTGCACGAAAATTCATTAATTCAACAGTATCTAAGAGACTGGCAGTGTCAGGATGGGCCTGTCGTATCTTCAAATTTGTTTCTCCATCCAAATTGGCAGTCTCTATGAAAGACATACCCTGTGGCTCCGATGATGATAATAAAATCAAATCAGCAGGGAAGAACTTGTTGTTGTGAACCTATGCATATTAAAGAAAGCGATTCTAGCAGGAATATATTAATTATAAATCATTACCACATCCAGCTTGAGAAAAATAGGATGCAACCTTAACCACATCACCAACGGCAATATTTCTCCATTGTATCCATTGCCAGTGGCCATCCCTCAAAACCTCCACTTCACGCATATTTATTTCATCATCTGCTCTGTGCCTTTTCTGTAAGTAACGATATTATAATGTTTTATATTGGATAATAAAAATTAATTTATGATTAGGGATACTTACAATATCTTCGACTATCTCCTTTAATGCAGATACACTAAGAATAAAAATTAATGGAACCAAAGTTGTGTATCGACCTGTAGGTGATACATCCGGTATTTGCTAAAATTAAAAACAAGATAATGTGTAATAAAAAGTACCATATAAACGTTTGTTTACGTACGTAAGATTTGTTTAATGATTACCTGCATGAGGGCGATGAATAGGAAGAAGCAATTACTATATCGACGAAATTGTTCGAAAAGAAACATAGGTATAAACGAAAGGAGTGAGTACTTCGCGGTACTAATGCGATTGTTGTTGTATTTCGCTGGCTGCTGGGGAGCATTTATGAAAACCACCCTTTCTTCACTGCTATCATGTTGATACGAAGACCGTTGATCGTCACCTTGGGATGCACCATTTTCCGCCCTTATGGGACCAACTACGATAAAATATATATCATTTTATATTACTATGTTTTCTCTTATCGAAACATTTGCTTCAAAACTATAATAAACTAAATAAGTTACGATCGTTACATATGAAAGAATTAATCAGTAATACGATATTACTTAATAATACATATTATGCTATTTATTAATTCGTTTTTTTCGTTTTATAACATAACTTTGAAGGTATTTCTTATCTAACTATAATGATCGCGTGTTTGATTGCAATCAACTACTTATATTTTTTCTGAATATGTTGACTTACGATTTTGAGCATACAAATAAAGATGAAACCGGGATCTGAGTTCGTTGAACCATTGTATTACTTTCGTACGAGCTATTTCCATGTTACTGGTTGTTAAATGAAATGTCTTTCACATCACTTCTCTTTGCCACACCGATCCATATTTATCGCGCGACAAGACAACACTATTACAAACACAATCTAATGTCTTTGATGCTGTATTAATGATATAATATCAAACGATTTAAAATCAGTAACGTTTCACATCTCTTTTCGTTCAATTATATCGAAAAATAAATGATAATACACGAATTCAGACGTGTCTAGATACGAGAGCAAACTCAGTGATTTCACTATGTTATTTAAGAAGAAAATGACGTAGTTCGGGACTCTATTATCATCTTGGAGGTTATAGCTGCATATCTAAAAAGGAATTCCGTAAGAAACTCTTTTATCGCGGTCAATAAGAAGCTACATTGCCTAAGAAGAATTCATTTCAATGTTACTAACATTTTAATGATCATTAAATCTCCAACTTAACTCGTGTATGTTGATAATTTTTTAAAAATTCTATACGTATAACTATATGTACTTATATTATCTATATATACTATAAAATTGTGAAACAAAATGTTAATGATTTGTAAAATTATAGTTCGTAAAAAAATAATACAAAATCATCGTATTACTAACAAATATTTACTATATTTTACTGAATTTTATATTACTGAATTTATATTATTGAATTTTAAACAACTTTGCATATAAAATATATACATTTTTCGAATCTATTTTATAATTTAAATAAAATTTGTCAAAATCTCATTTCAAGGACAGCCGGTTATACCAATACTGTGAACGTCTTGATATGAGTATTATCACTTGTGTATATACATTGTGAATACCGAATATACACATATTAGCCGTATCTGCTGCATCTAGATCGTATTACGCAAAACAAAAACTGTATAGTATCAAACTCGATACGTGGGTGTTAAATGATTATTCTTTGATAGTGTACATACATTATTCCACGACACGCGTGCACGCAAAATATTTGAGCTCGTATATCCCATAGTTTCTCAACACCCATCATGTAATAATTACTTCCGGCGAAATATTATCCATTCGTACGTCATCACTACCAAAACAGTTGTGTAACAAGTAGTTGAATGTGATTAAAGTTGCAAATGAAAAAAGACAGCTTATTGCGAGGCTACTAAATTGAATACAATCGATGACAATGGAGGAATAAGAAACATCAATAGGCACTGAATTTAAAGAATACAAATTAAACGTGTTCTCTGTGATTATATTATTCGTTACTGATTAGAAAATAACGATCAAAACTGATATACGATTTTGACATTTTATTCAGCCGACATGGAACTTGCTTAATCCATGAAAGAAAACAATATAGATAGCCAACATTCTGTGAAGATCTACGCACGTCTTCCTATAATAAAACTTCCTATGAAATGGAACGTACACCTGTCGAACACCTTTCTGCTCGAAATAACGATCGGTTAAACAAACTACATATCTGCGTCATCGTGGCGGAAGAAGCTTCGCGCCTGTCGCCACACCCCTACCGATACAACGGAAATACGAATGTACGTGCAACGCGATCCTACGAATTAATCCACATTTAACTGTTCTCTAAAACCCGCAGTACTTCTTGCAAAAATTCTCGAGTCGCGAGTTCGCGTAACCATGTCACGCCTGCAAATTTGCTCGGGAGACACTGATTCTAGTTCGTAGGTGGCACTGGTCATCAGCGACTTCTTTACCAAGGTATGTATATCCGGCCCATTAGATTGCCAATAGTTAGGTAATTTATACGTGCAATTTATGTTACTAGTACGACTTCATTTACGATCATCAACATTTAATTGTATTCTTATTCATACTAAAATTAAAAAATAAATAACGATGGATAAAAAATACTACTAGAACTAAAGGAAACAAATAGGATGATTTTCAATATGAAAATAATATAATAGATGAATACGTTGATACTTTGAACGTATAAGATCGAAAATGTTGGCTTAAAACGTTGGATATTTAGATGGCTTAGAGACACAGGCTCTCAAGTGGTTTAGTACACTACTGACAAGGGGGTGTCCACAAAATGTGACAGCCCTGTACACGTGTTACCCTGAAAACGCATGCGCTTGCTACCGGCAACAAGTTGGCATCAGCACCGAGCTTCACTCCACCAGTATTTTCCATGAATACGTAGGCATGTACGTACGGTAAAGTTGCGTCAATATACAACGCTCCGAGACTATAGGCCAAGGACATTTCCGCTGGGGTGGACTGAAGGTAGCTCCGCGCTACTGATGTTATACTTTATTGGACAATCCGTTCGCGCTATTTTAATGGAACAATATTACGATATAAAATACAAAGGGAACGGGAAACTCTTATTAGATTTTTCACTTTTTATAATATTTCAGAATGTATTTCGAATTAAACGATAGGAACGACAAGAATTATTCAGCGTGAATATTCTACAATATGTAGGATCTAAACACCGAATAAATTCTACTTCAAAAACTTAAAATTTAATTTCGCTACCAAATATTTACTGCCATTCAATACTAGAGATTTGAACTTGCGGCTAGAAATCCTATCAACATATATCCTTTTGGCATGTATCTTTACGACCACAAAGAACAATACGACTTTGTGGCTAGCTATCATATTACGAGCTTATTTATAGCGTATTTATATTCATAGTATTGTGAATAACTAGACTCTGGATATTTTTTGTAAAGTCATTTTTTTATCACGATTAAAAGAATAGAATCTGAATAGAGCTGTGTTTCATCTATTAAATGCCATAACGTCTGCTCTACTTTTGATATTTTGTATATTTCTTCGTCTTACATATATTCTGCAGATGTTCGTACTTTTAAATTTTCCATAAATGCATAAACTAGATCCGCAGTCTACTAATAACAGAAAATCTTTCCAGTCGCCAATTGCAGGAAATAACAGCCTGTGGACATGTTTTACCTTCGGAACTTCTTTCGTGCACTCCAGCTTCCTGCAGTTCGATGTGTTCACGTGTCCTTCGGCTCTCAATCCCAGTCGTCAGGGAATCTATACGTAGGCCAATATTGTCGACGTTATCGATGTTGCCGAGATCGATGGGACTACCGATGATATATGGGCCGGATTGTTGCTGGGCACCATCGTTGGTTTGACCGCTCACGGATGAGGAACTGTTACGAACACCGCTGTTTTGTGGGGGTGTAGCGTCCATATGAGGTATAGAAGAAAGATCCGGAGGTGTAAATGGACGTAACAAGCCAGGACTGGGAACCTGGGGGCTCCCCCTGGCAGTTGGTTGCATTGAACGCAGCGGGGCCTAAATCAGATCGAATTTATTAATGTAGCTAATGTTGGCTATCTTTAGTATTTAGCTTAAGGAGAAAAGTGTGTTAGACATTTAGATGACTCGTCTATCGAAACAGTTATTAAGTCAGTAGGAGAATCGGGATTCGAATTTTTATGGTATGATTTTATGCTTTATTTAAATTTTGATTTTTATCTAACCGAGTATATTGTAGAATTTGTGAATCAACAAACGCCAACCATATTTTCAATATGATAAGTATTATCTATATATATATTAAATTATCTCAGATCAAATTATCATGATTCGTATCCCGATTCGATAATGCATTTTCTTGTCTTTGGTATGTAATAATAAGGCGGACAGATACTTAAAGCTACACAAACATATCTATTTTGAAAATAAAACGAGGCGTAGGTGAAGATTACGATCAAGCGGTAAAATACGATCGTCTTTCGACGAACACAATTTGCGATGATGTAATGCCGATGTTAAGAATATACAATGTAAAGACATACATATTGTAGAGATACATATTGTAATAATTCGTCTAAATAAGAATACATGTACGAACAACATAAAATAATTCAGAACGTAACAAGAACTAAGTTTGATCATTGTTTGGAAGTACTTTGTGGATGTTGTAAAAATGGTAAGTCTGTGGATTCAACGATACCATTAAAAACAAAGGCAAATATTGATGTTCTGGGTGTGCACGAGGCACAGTTCACGACACGAGCACTTTGCGACAATTTACGGTTATACGATGATAATTCATCGCGTTTGTATGGGTTACATACGTGGTTACAATGTGAATCTATTAGAGCTCGATGTAAAAACTCACTAGAAGAAACGAACATCACATCGGACGAAGACAGACAGGCAGTAGATATATTGCAAGAATACTTCTACTTAGTTATACAATGAAACCAGATAACACGAAGAGGAATGTTCGTAGAAGTTTGCGTTGAATTTGTGCTTACACGAATCCTTACTGTTGGTCACGTATCGTTTTCAATGACACGATTATTCTCTAAATCAATTCATACACCCGATGTATTATTTATGAAGAGCTTTTTAGCAGAAGGTCCAGACATTAGCGTGCAGTTATGTACTCACGATTTTCAATCGAGTAGGCCAAGGCGGATTTCTGGCGGCTGTCCTTCGACCCGTTTTATGGTTTTCGGCCGTCGAAACTTTGATTATATTTTATCAGGCTCCTACTGACGTAGGCTTACAAAAATAATTTATTTTTCTTTATCTTCATTGGAACGAATATAACCAGAAATGGTATTGACAACTTATCGGTATTATTCGTTTCTTATCTACTTTAGCAAGGCACTTCGATGCCACACTACGAACGTACTAACGCGATATGCGCTTCTAGCAGCAAAGAAAAATTATAACATGGGATTCTTCGTCGTCCGTGTAACGAATCTCTATGTCAGAGTTTCAGTTTCGTCACGCTTGCTTGTTCAACGTCGGGATTCAAGATTCAGTAGTAAACGTGGTTCTCTGGCCAGACGAGTTGTACAACAGGTATCGCAATTCTCCTGCGACAGAGTAGAATATTCGAAACAGCTCTAAGAACAAATTCACGACGGAAATAGATCCAGCTTGTGCTCATACCGCAGGAAAAGGAATCAACGCGTCGAACGACACACGGTCACTTTATATTTTCGTTCTTTCGTTTTTTCTTTGTTTCTTCTTTTTCTTTTTCTGTAACGAGGAAACGATTGATCTACACTGAAGCGTCCCTTTGCGTGTCGGCGAAAAGAACACCTTGTCAATAACGCGATGTAACGAGCACTGTGTGAAAAATACGTTTGCACTCCGTAAAGTCTCTGCCACGCGAGGTCTCGATATTCTTCCCTGAATGACGATCAATCATATCCACGTGCAAACATCGGCATCAAGTGGATTAGGACGTGTGAAAATTTTTGGCCACGTTAATCAACCATCATACGAAACTACTGATTATCCATGTTTCGGAATTGTTCTCTATGCTCTTTGATACCAAACATTTACGTCAAAAACTGGAGGTAAATAGCGACCAATCAATGAAGCGAAATACCGTAGTTTCGACCGAACGTGAAAGTTACAGCAAAACACTTAATCAAGGTTCCTCGTATTATTATAAGCACAAATCGGCAACGTGTAATAATGACACAGAATAACACAAGAAGCGCAACTACTCGAGCAATTTACGAGGTCTATGTAATCAAGATCAACGCAATCATGCTGCAACGTATCATTTGGTGATATCGGGTGTAAAATGAAATCCACGAACAATCGATAGATATGGTCTGATGATATGGCGAAACCAGGCAAGAAAATCGAAATTTTTCGAAGGACGACCAAACACTGGTGGAAAATATTTTCTTGACGTGGTCGGTTCTCATAAAATTCTCGTTTCAGATAGAAATCTCACCGCCAAGAGGCACCATGGTATTTAGAAAATTTTACGCTGATAAGTTTCACGCAACCTGTCGACTTCGTACACTTTCGCTGCCTGCGGTCTAATATTTTACATGTAAAAATCGTTCGATATTTTATCACGTCGATCTTATGATTTTTTACAGTTGAAATCTCCTCAAGTTGATAACGAGCTCTTGAAAATGAATATAGTCCGATAACTCATTCCGACAACTTGCTCACTATCACGTTTAAGATCTGCGAAATTTTCTCTGCGTACGATAAAGCACTGAACGTAGTATTCTGCACTAGCACAGATGTGTTACAGTATTCGAAAAAGATAAAACTACGTTTTGAAGTGTAATTCCACGACTCGATTAACCGGTGAACACCGCGCGCCAGATAACGGTAATTAATTCGTGATTAGTTTAATAAGCATGTTTTGGACAGGCAATGGCAAGGAACAGTCGAATGGTGTAACGCGCGCCCGACGACACCGTTCATTAACTCTTCCATCTCTCCCGTTATCCCTAAAAACAACACGCGTACACGTGTACTACTTCTTCGTCTCCCTTCTTGGACGCGGGTTTTCATGTCGACGGAAGGACGTATACTATTACCTGACAGACGCGTCGGCTCTCGTCTCTCCCTGATATAAACCGCCTACGATCTTCTGCGCGTGCCACTTGCTCGCTTAGACTTAGTCACCATTCGATCGACAAATTAGGCCATAAAATCGTTCCATAAAATCATCGCCTATTCCAAGAGAGTTTTATCGTTTATCGTTAATTGAAATTATCTAATTATCGAAAGTTTATCGAATTGATTAATGATAACAAACGATTAAATCCAATGGATAGAATCAACGACATATATATATTGTATTATTACGATGTTAGAAAGTAGCCTGATAGTACAAACAGGTTAAGGGAGTGGTTTCCATTACGTGGAGGATCGTGCGGAAGTGAATTAAGCGATCTACGTCAGACTACTATTCCTCGCACGCCTCTTTGTGTTTGAACTACTAGAAGTTGATCATTACCAGTAATTAGATAGAATGGCTGAAATTGATCTCATAATGTCGTAGAGATAGAGTTTAGTAGTATAGGAAAGTTAGAAGCAGTTTTTATATTAAAGCTTCCATAAGAAGAGGACTTAACCGTCGTGTCTGACTACCGTTGCTTATTCTACTTAAGGCGATCAAACTGAGTGGCACTTATATCAAACTATCCATCAATTTATACGTTGCGGATTGCTGAAATTACGTTCTATGAAATGCTGTAATACGGAGGGAATACTATGCCTTCGTACGTGATAGAAAACAGCAAATACAAAAAATGAAGTTACAATGCCGAAATAAACAGGTTGGTAAATAAGAGGCAATAGGGAACGAGATGTATCAAAAGTAATGAGATACGTATACACGTTGTTATTGCGTTATTACCATATGCTACTTATCGTGGCACGTTCGCGTTATTATTGATAAAATGCAAAATCCACGCGTACATTTGGTAAATACATCGACGTTCCACGAAGATTTTCATGGAATAAAACCAAGGTCTTTTAATAAAACCAAAACAAATTGTAGAATAAATTGTATAATAAACGATACGATACCGATATTAAAAAAGGAGAGGAAGAATATACTAATAAGGAATGCGATGGCATTTATAATAGAAACAAATCGATATCTCGATTGAAATAAATTGATCGAAGAGTCGCCGAATAATTGAATTTTATCGATTTCACACAATTACATAGGCATATACTAGTGACCAGGCTCGAGTCATGGGTCACGAGACGTAAAAACATAGTCGATCCCTATCTAAGTCCCGTTATTACCAAGGACCGCCCTTTAGCGGAAGTGGGTTGCCAGGATTTGCAAAGGACGTTACACTTTCGAACAATTCACCGAAATGTTAATCCCCAAGAGTGCTTTTATACGCATCGATTTTCACTCGACTGTACACGTTTTCCACGGATAAGTGTTTCTCATCTTTCGTCCAGCGTATTGCCGTATTATCGTTGGCTTTCTATCTACGCCAATGATGATGCAGCCAGGCATATTGAATTTCGCGGGAAATTCCATTTATAATCGTAAACGTTCTGTCTTCTCGTATATCGAACAAATACATCAAAGAAACCCATATCGATCTGAACGGTTATGAAAGGAGGAAAAAAACATGACAAATGACGAAACAATTTTTCTATTCGATGAAATCTATTTGAAATCAGATACAAACAAGATAAGATGGTGAGTTATAATGAAAAATATCGCATGATCCGTGTAATTGGCTTATGGGTGCAACCGTGTTTTTCGAGACGGAAATAAAAGCGGATAAGTCGGGGGAATGCCATAACAAGGAGGAGCGGCCCTTCCCTTCTCCCACTGATCATCTACTGTATGTGTATACCGAGAGATATATTGGCTCGTCTATTTACGAAGTCAGCTTTTATGTTTGCGATCGGTGACGGCGTTGATTCCGTCGATAGGACACACGTGACGCCACACCCTCAAAATGAGTTCCTATGTCCTTCCTCTATTACGGAATTGGGAAATGAATTAAGAAAGAAAGCAGACAAGCCGCACACAACGTAACCGACAATAGGAACGATATTTCTGATGAATTTATACGAAAGGATCGTGCACAGGTCACTTGCTTCGCGTGCAAATGGAACGATGGAAGCGGAACCCTACTCGTTTTTAATATTTTACGCCGCAATCGAAGGAAGAATCTCATCGAGCGCCGCGACCAGATATCGTGCAACACAAGATCTAATGATATCACAAATAACGGAACTACAGTATAATGATGCTAGCACGGTCAGTCATTTGTCAGAAATCCATCGTTTATATCTTCGACTGTTGTTTCCACCGATGTTGTCTAATGAAAAATCATTATCAGCAGGAAGTTTATGCCTTCGCGTTACGTAAATTGTACATATATCTGTATAAGATGTACTAGAGAAAATTTTCTCAATGCTATATTTACAACAGAAATATGAAAACTAACAGCTTAATTGCAACATCAAAGATATGTATGTATAATATATGTATATGATTATCAAGACACGATATTGCAGCATTTTCACTGCCAGCGTTATGACCAACGAATATAATGTTAGGAACATTCCAACGCTGGTGAACTGCATTTTAATCACGCATGTAGGCAACTATCCAAATCACGTTTGTAATTGGCACTGACTGAACCTTTTAGTTGTCAGCGTGATCAAGTATCTACAAACTGCTTTGAAACAGGTTGTCTTTGGAAACATCTGTTCCGCACACGTGATAGAAACGACGCTTGTTCGATTACGAATACCGAGCTACCTGTTGATATAAATATAAATTCTAAATTTCATGTCGAAAATGAAACCGATATTACCGAATCGACTATGAAGATTAATTTCATATTCGTTAATGATTGTGTTCTCCTGGGTACATTTGTAACGAATATTCGATAATAGCCAAGAATTTCATTATTCCAATTCGAAAGTCGTGAACTTCTTTTTGAACTAGTTGAAATAATGCGATCAATTGGCTAGACCAGATTTAAATACCATCCAACAGGAAATGACTACTCTATCGGGGGTGGAGATTTTTTGCCAAGAGGAATTTTGTCAGACTGACATGTGTTCGTGAAAAGCTATTCTTCTCAGAAATAACTTTGTGAAATCGGGACGAAAACGTAATGAAAATCTGGCTGACGTTCAGCAACATATGCGGTTCACGTGAGAGGAGATTTGTTCCGCGTTTTTCAGCTCAGTTAAACAAAGTGCACGCGTTTCGTTGGTCGATCGTCAAAATCGAACAGTTGCAACAATAATCGGTCTCGAACGATTTTAAAATACATTTTACTTGTAGAAATAAATGAAACTAACTATTAAATACCAAAAGTTGATTTGTTTGAGCGAGGTTCAACACCTAAAAACAGCTACGAAAATCAATTAGAAATGTATTTTAATAATCGAATGAATTCGAGTTCCATATAAAAATCAATGTAGGATTAGAGGATTTAAGTGAAATACATTTCGCAATTTCTTACAATTACGAGGCTTTGCCCTAATCTTTGCCATGCTACAAGAATTCTCTTCTCAATCATGCCGCATCCTTGACAATGAAATTACTAGAATGGTCAAAATAATCATTTTGTAACTTTTTATACAAATTTAAAGTATTAATAAATATTATTTTGTTCCTTGTACTATGTTCTTTTATATATCTTCCAGTCTTCCAGGACTTTCACAGTTCTCTTATCAGAAGGCGGAATGAATTTCCCACTTTATGACCATAACCCTTAGGAATCATATGAATACTCGATAGCCGGATGATTTCCAAACGTAAGCCATCATCCGTCACTTCATCTCAAAAATATCCTTCTCAGTCAAGAGCAAAATAGCGTGGAGCAAATTGCCTTCGTGGTTTATTGCTAATATAAAATTCTAAAAATCGCTCTGCACTGGCTATTAATACTCTAACAAGGACAAATACTGATGATGTGGAATCTTTCAGTATTACGTATCACTGGTAATTTGACCGCTTATATCACTTATCTTACATACACCCACGCGGATTCAGAGGGATCCTCTATCAATGTCTCTTTGGGGACTCAAAAGTGCCAGCGCTACTGCTAGGCCATCAACAAATGATATCATCGAGCCTTCCGTTTAGTATTAACACGCTAACCGTGTTATCGATCATTCGGGGTGAAATTATTACAAGGCCACCAGTCGATATTGTTGAATGAAAGAAACGAAACGTATCGACTTTTCATACATTAGAACATATGTACCGGCTATCGCGCGACAATTCGCATATCGTTGTGCATTGTTTGACGAGTGCCTCACAAGTGCACACTACTGCACACGTGTGAAATGCAAACAAGAGCGAATGCATAAAGACGTTGCACAGTTGAGTTAGGTCACCCAGATCGATGCATTATGCAACAAGTAGTCAAACTGAAGTGCAACGTTCAACCTACTCGCGCGAAAATTCCATAAATGTAGTTTACATATACCTATAACAATCTAAACTTAATATCGTCGATCGCGTCGATGATGTAAAAGCATAAAGCATCGGTAAAATAGCTCTTGTTATTCTTTCGGGCGAACAACAGTTTCGTCCTTGTGTAATCGTTGAATCTAATCAGAAACGATGGGTGTACGCGACATGAACAAATTCTAATTTGGATTAAATGCAATTACGCCTCCAGCTTGAGTCATTCGAGTTGCGTTTCATCCACAGCTGATTCTTCGCAAGTTTCCTATTCCGTAATACGATAGATATGTAATATTTGATATTACATGTTGTGTTAATAATAATATAAAATGTTGTATGCCTATTGTTTGTATGAAGAGAGTGATAGCTTGAAATCTTGATAGCTTGAAAGGATGTTTCTATGAGATTATTCAATGAAAAGTATAACTTTATTTGATTATATATGACTAATATCACATTGTTATTGTATTTAAGAAATCCAATGAATTCTTAATTAGACGAGGCAAGTAATTTATTAGCATTTTCTGTAATACATATTTGCACTACCTAGTCAATGCTTAATAATGAAAAATCAAATTTTAAACGAGACATTTAACATGAATTAAAATGTACATTAAAATGCAATATAGCTAAAATAAAGTGATAATTTATATTCTAATATTACATGTATCAATAATTCTCACAACATTTGTACATAAATATCGGGTATTATACGTTTGTATTGTACTCGCAGTAGATATGTTCTATATGAATATTAAGCGTTGATCGTACACAATATAACCTCTAATATTCTTTATACAACGTATTTGTGTCAATAAGAGAATGAAATGTCTAAGTGAATACTCACAGGTACTAAGCCGTGTGTCCGTATCTATAGTGCCGTACGCATGTTGCCAGCTTCTCAGCATTTCACACCGTTAAAAGATAAATCCAAGCAAACTCCAAGAAAATTACACAGCATACGCTAACACACGAAAAGTAACCACTAATGCACACCCGTTTCACACCCGGGTAAGGTGGTACAAAACAAAACGTAGAGTCCTACACTTAGCCTGAACGAAAACATACGATATCTGAAAATAATCAACCGATCGTCAGCGCCGATATAACGGATTCTGTGTTCTGGTTACTTTCAATCTTTGACTTTCTCTTTCTTTTTGAAACGTTTCAAGGATCTGCACGAATCAGTAGCTCGCACACGATATTTCAAAGAAATGCAAGCCGCGGGTGCGACACTATCGAGATCTACGTCGTCTGTCATAGGCGCTACCTAGATTCTAAAGACTAGATGTAAAACACGTAGAAGTAACGTACATGTGACGGAATCGGTTATTTATTATTAACCCCCAGGCCATACATGCGAAACAGCGTCCCTCTGTAAGTGTCATGGCGCCAAACGCTCTGGGTAATTCTCTTGTTATCGTCAGATGTCACTATATGTCAATGCGAGCGCTATTTATGGAGACTCGTGTAACTAATATGCACCACGCTTTATTTGCGTATCGGTATTACAGAATTTGGTGGAAATATTTTTTAAATTTGAACGATAGATGGTATCAACGTATAAAATATAAAATATTAATACTCTGTAATTTGATAAATTTAATTGTTAAAGAAAGACAAAATATGATATAATTTAACTTTACTGTAACAACAAATATTACTAATAAATAATGTTTTATGTGAAAAAGAAACTATTTGCTTTTTGTTTTTACTACATATTAATTGTATGTATTGGTACCCGTTCTAAAATATAGTATAACAATTAAGAGGGACTTATAAGACAGTTTATATTTACCGTACTCTAATCAGACTAACATAAACAATTATTTTTAAATAAACAGTTTTTAAAATAATAAGATTGAAAGCCCGAGTTTGTAAATGCTGTTCTTGTTTAACCAAACATGTCAAAGAAGCATTTAAAAATGGCCGCAGCCACGAAGTATTAACCAAGAGTGATTTTGAAATTGCAATCGATATATTCTTATAATCATCGTAGTAAATACGTCAATGGCCTACCCTATTTATAGTACCTAATTCTTTTTATTAGTCTGCCAAGTATTTTGACGCAAAAGCTTCGCGAATATCGATTCATACTTTTACACTTCCGCCTTGTTCATGAAATTTATCAAGACGATTTCTGAGTTAGTCGTGTATTACTTATTTGAAATGCATCTTTTCGCACAATCGGCTCTATAATACTTGCAGGTAAATGACACCTTTCTATTCACATAAAATCACGTTCTTTTAAAATCGCATCGCGATAAAAGTTGTGCAACAAGGTTAACTGTGAGAAAACAACAAACAGAAAGGTACTTTTTCAAGATTGTAAGAATATTTTGTGCAAAGAACATGTCGCCCGGTGTTAACGATGGTCCACGCAACACAGGCACACTTCCGAAAAGCAATAGGAGAAATGATAGAAATAGAGAACGGTCAGCTGCTAATCAATTTGCATTCCGTTCTGCTTATCATGGACATACACAGCACTCTAATAATTTGGTAAACTAATAAAAAAATATGAATGATACCTTTTATTTTTAATACTTTATTTTGTATAATACGTTTTTTTTCAAGTCAAAATACTTTCTAGAAAGTAAAGGAATTGAATTTTAATAAATTTTAGTAAATTTGAATAAGTTTAAATAATTCTGCTGTAATTTAATTTACATATTTTCATTTAAAGAATTCCAGAGAATATCATATTGTTAAATAATATCTAATACTATAAATAGGTAAAAATAAGGTATTAAATTTTGTGTAACTTGAACTTTCCAAATGAAAACTTTATACAGCATTCTGTATATAGTAGTTTAAAAGATAATCTATTAATAGATAGCTGAATAGTGGGGAAGTTCTCTCTAAGAATATATATCCAGATACAATCCTACTTTGAGGCAGTAGAGTTTCAGTATTTCAGTCATCATTTCTAGAAAACTTAAACAATTATTTGTGTATTTAATTGATTCTTTATTTTATAAATTATATGTGGTAGCATCAACTGGATTGGAAACCAGTCGGTGAACAAGAGCATTCAAGAATAACAAAGAACAGTAACACAAGATCAGTTTCTTCGGTACAGTCTACATCCTATCAAGACATACCCGAATTTGGTATATATTAATAGGTCTTGTTTTTATATCTTTTTAGTGTATTTATTAATAATTCAAAAATGTTATTATCTTAGTATCATTTGGTAGTCGACGACCATACAATTACAGTGCAGAAGAATTCCCCCCTTTGCAAAAGATGGTTCCTCCAACTGATTCTCAAACTCAATCTCCTCCAAGGCTTCAGGGAACAAAACCTTCTAATGTCGATAAAATGGTAATATACATTTTTTACAATACTAGAGTCTCCTATATTTCTTTCACCTAAAATACAACTCTTTTTTTAATAGTCTTCTACTGATAATTTCTATTTAATATATTGCAGCCTGATAGAAGCCAAGTAGAATCACGTTTAAATCAAATTAGAGATTATATCAGAGTTACATCAACTCTGATGGATTCGCTTAATCAGTCCAGTGATCCAGTAAGTATATATAAGATATTAGTCATAATGTGACGCTACCTTATCTGTTATATTGTTAAGTACTTTCCTCTACATATAATTATACTATAGCGTGCACAAGCTCAAAATGAGAAGTTAAGTAGAATGGTGGAAGATCTTCATGACAGTGAAAGAAAGCTAACTAAACTCTTGGAACAATATCAAACTCATGGGGTATTTTGTGAGGTTACTGAACTTATAGAATTGTTATTTACTAACTGATTAAAGGGTGTACATAACTTTTTGTGCATGCTTTTTTAATTTAAAATCTATAAATTATATTCCATATGTGTTGGTTTATATATAGCTAGTTTTTGTTTTAGTCTATGATAGTCGAATTATAATAGTTTTCAACTATTTCTTTCCTAGAATGGTGAAAATAGTAGAGAGGATGGAGAAGAAAATGGTGATATAAATAGAGAAATGCAACTACGTAAAAAAATGGAAGAATCACAAAGGAAACTCGCACAACTACAAGAACATCAAGCTAGTTTGGTGGGAATGCAATTACGTGTTCGAGAAAGATTAAATGAAGCACGTCAAGCTCAACAAGCTCTTTTACAGCAAGAAAATCAAAATTCAATTGGCTTAGCATTACCATTACCCGCGAACGTTGAGCAACTTGAAAATGAAACAGCTGCATTAAGGGGAAAACTGGCACAACTTCAAACAAAAAAGAAAAATATGGATCATCTTGTGGCAGAATTACAAGCTGCAGAATCTCTGTCTGATAGGGGTAGTTGTGTTAGTACATTGTTTCTTTTATTAATTTAATGTAGTTAGAAATGATGTAGTTACAATTATCTCCTCAATATTGTAGAGTTCTGAAGGAGTTCAAGGAAGACATTCGAGAAGGAGTTCTTCAAGGAATTTTGGAGTAGACAAAGCTGCTGAATTAGAAGCTATGAAAGCACAACTTGCTCACTTGAAGTCATTAATGGAAGAAGCAACGAAAGTACGTGAATGTCTCGATTCCAACTCTGATCCTGAACCTGAAGTAGATGTAAACAGTGAAACTATAGCTAATATGGATGAAAACGAAGATGAAAATGGAACGAATACTTCATTTGAACGTCAAAGCGATATGGATGAAACAGGTCACGAAAAAATCAGAAACACCGGGGAAAGGCCAACTTTCGAAGAAATTCAAGTATAAATTTAAACGCGATTAGAAGCTATGTGTAATATTGTGTCTCTATGAAACTTAATTTGCAGGCAGTCACGCGAGAACTTCGAGAACAATCAGCTTTGTTACAATCTACTAGAGCAGAATTGCAACGAATAAAGCAACCATTATCAGCAATGCATTCTAATTCTACATCTGTGTTCCCGACTTCAACTCCTCCTCCATCGCTTACGTCAATCAGTTCTGAAAAAAAGCAAAGTAACAACAGTAACTGCGAAGTTCAATCGGTCCAAGAAAAGAGACGTCAAATTGATGATATTGTGCGAAAGGTATTTATTTTATATTTCCTTGTACATAACAAAATAGCATTCGATATTTATTCTATTGTTTCATTTTATTGAACAATAGGAATCATCTCAAACATCTAGCATTAATCGCGATATGGGAGGACCAAGTGATTTAAATAGTCACAGAAGTTCTAGTTCACATGTTAGTCATACAGGTACTCCTGCTAATGTTTGGCCTCCTCCAACAACGATAGGTAATCATCATATATATATATTATCTACATTATATTAATTTTAAAATTACATTTTGATGTATAGGTGGATCTAATGATCAAAGCGTAGATGGTGTATCTTCTGAAAATTTAATGGACATCGGGCCTCAAACAGCGGCAATTGAGAATGGATTTGGTGGAAATTGGTGGACTTATCCACCGCCTCCGTTAAATCAAATGCAACATGGTAAGACATATGTATAATAGAAAAATTTTTTAGTCAATATTTATATAATATAGTAACTTTCAAGTATATCTTTTAGGTTCATCAGAGTATTATCGACAATTATTACTAGGTTCTCAAGCTCAACAACTTCAAATGATGGGTACTACGATACAACAATGTTGTCAACTGTTATGGTCTCAGCAGCGTGAATTACAAGCTATGCGTGTAGCTATTAATCAACTACAAGTTCATTTGAGACAAACACAGTTACAACAGCGGAATAATAGCGAGAATAATGATGAATATTCTAATTTAAGTCGTAATATTCATCATCTTGGTGAAACATTAGATTCTGCATTACCACCAAGTTCATCTTTACCGAATCTGGTGTCACTACCAAATTCTTCTCCTGCATTATCCCACGTCGTTGCAACATCTTCTGTTAATTCTCAACATCAACATCAACAACAATTGAATAATCAAGTTCCTCCTGGAAATAGAGCAAACAACTACTGGGACAATTTCAGAAGGTAATAGTATATACATATATACATATGTCAACTGACATGAATCTCATTTGTCCTCGTGCAGTGGAAGTATCACTTTTATTGATACAACAGAATCATACACAATTCAAGATTTTCAATCATGTAATCATATAATAGAAAAGTGTATTTGATAAAATTTCGAAATATAATTTGTTTTATGATTTAAGTAATTCAATTTTACAGATCTTTTCTCAACGTGAAATAATTGATGTTTCTTTTTCTATCGAATATCATTGAAAAAAGAAAATATTTTTTTAATGAATTTAGGTGTTTTATATTCAGTAGAGATCGTGCACATCCATCTCCTATCTTTGTGTAAACCTAATGTATCATTACATAAAGTAATAAACATCACGATCTGTCTCTGCACTTTTTGTCTTGTACTTCTTACTTATTACTACCCTCGTTTAAGCCATATCACACATAAAACCTGAAAAGATTTGATTTTATAGACCAACGTTTAATAAATAAGAATCTAAATGAGGATAGTATATTGGTACGTAAATTATGGGTATGTAATATGTGTTTGGGAATATATATATAAATATATATATATATATATATATTTTTGAAATATTTTGACCTTAACTAACCATAAACACTCAGTCATTAATATCCAAAACTTTTTTCTTTCTGTGATATCTTTGTTGTGTCTTTTCTCCATTTTTATAAACAATATACTTAAAAACATACCATTCTTTATCATCTTAACTACATCACACATTCTGCTTTCTTAAGCATGGTATGAATAGCTTGAATATGATTATATATGTGAATTGATAAATATATGTTTCTTTCCTACATTTGCAGCTATTCCAGACAAAACTTACTCTCAGGAAGTGCAAAAACCGTAACTGATGCTACCTCTGGAGCTATTGCAAATTCAACTTCGGGAAATACTATATCAAGTGTTAATACTTCTCTTATGTATGTAAAAATATAAATTATTTATAATATTTGGAAATGTAATGTATATTTTAACATATTATATATTTTAACCAAAGGAAAGACAAACGCAATCGGGATCAAGCAACCGATAATATACCTTTGCCTTCATTAAGTGGAGTAGAAACACAATATTCTTCAAATTTGCAGTTACAATCTAATTTACAGCAACAAGAACGGGAGAATACCGCTATGCGTAGTAATATTTTAACAAATGAAATGTCTCAACAGCAAGTTGATAATCTTTGGGAGGAAACAAATTCATCATTTCGATTACCATCTGTAATAAATGATGATAACCTGTTTCAAAACTTAAGGTATATTTATCCTATTGAACCATTTTTCAATTATTTTCTTTACGAAAAAATTATACTGAAATAACATTTTTGTTAATTTGGTTATATAGCTTTGAAATGAAAGAAGTATTAAGTTCACTGATCTCCGTGAATAAAAAACGACCAGACTATCTTGTTATTATATTAAGAGAAATTAAGGCAATAAGCGAAGACCACAGATTGCGGCCTCGTTTATGGAGATCGTTGCGTGCTCTACAAGATACACAATCTTTAAGCAATCCATTGGTTTGTGCATTTATAAAATGTATCTGTAATTAAATAATGATTTTTTAATATATTTGTATCTGTTTAACTTTATACAGAATGAAACAACTGATCAGACTGCCAGTGAAAGTTGTCAGTCTAGCGACGAAGATTCTGAGGCAGATGTAATATTAGGTTTAAAACCAGCAAAACATTCTATAGCAGAATTAGTTTCATCATCTCAAGCAGGAATTTCATCATCTCCTACTGCACATGTACCTTTAATAGATCATTTGGACATGCCAGTAAATATTATGAAGCATAGTATACTTTTAAGCTTTTAAAAAAATGTTTTATATTTGTTGTATATTTTATAGGGGACATCTTCAGGTAATTCTACAAGTACTTTGCCTTTAACACCTTCCATCAAACCAGGTTATAATGAAGATCTGGCAGAAGCAGATCAATCTAGACCTGAATCTTCCGATAATCAACAGGTATTTTGAACACATATTTAATAAAGGTTATTTAATTAAATAAAATAAGACATGATTAAATGAAATACAATCCTGTACAATAAGCCTCCTGAAAACGAAGAAGAGACTGAACAAGGTCAAGCTGAAGCAACTGGACAAACTGAATTTGCGCAAGCGAGGTTTGATGGTGAAGGGGATTTGGAAAGTTTAGCTGCTAAAGCTGAAGATGAATGGACTGAAGGCAATGCAATAATATTTTGATATTGAATTACGTTAAAAAGTATCTTTAGTTGTATACACAATAACTGAACATATGTTTTAAGTTTAATATATGTTCTTTTTAACAGAATTTTGATACAATCAAAATCATTATATCATTTAATCCTAGGTGCAATTTTGATTTTTCTGTAAGTACTATTTATTCATTTACACATTAATTGAAGTACTTCTCAATATCAATAACTTGACTACAAGCATAAAAAATGTGACATACAAATTTTTTATCTTTAATGTGTATTGTGTAGATTATAATAAAAGTTGTAATTTAGGAAAATAAGTATTTATTTTTTATTATATGATACAATGTAGTGGCATGTATAAGAGCATAGCGAATGTATGCTTTGTGAACAAATACAAAAAATATAAACATTAAAAATGTTATTGTTTAATTACTCTATTTAAAATTCTGTTTCAATACAGTTGTTATCAATTAATTGCAGTCGATGAAACTGGTATATAGAACATCCATGTGTTTCAAATAAAATCTTTTCATATTCAACAGTGTTTTCAATTAATTTATGCCCACTATTGAATAATTGTATATAATTTGAATTATTTAAAATATCGTGATTACCTGCTGTCCAGCAGCAGTTTTCTTTTGTAATCATAGATTCTTCTATATTATTATCAACAGTATTTATATGTAATACATCTGATTCGTAAGGTCCAGTACTTGATCCATAGTCCTTTGTACTTCCTGTACCACCGTGTACATTGTCCTTACCACCGCCTCTGAAAGGAAACCCATAGCCTTAACCCTTAATTTAACTGGGTATCTCCTATGCCATTTATCTTCTCAGCAAATTGTGTCCTTACCATCAAAAAAAGACCAAACTTACTAAGTGTCATTAGTTTATGAAAAAATATTAGCATCCATGCTTTCCATTGCATACCATTATCCATGGTACAGAAGATGACAGGATGCATTAAGCTTCAAAATAAATTTAATGCCAGCATCGGATGAAAATCTCTGTGGTCACATGTAAATATACAACCCTTTCCCCACAGGAGGGAAAACTGAATATTCATATATTTTAATATTTATTATTAGCGGGTATATCATAGCGACATTAAATAAATCTCACAAGTTTTTAAAACTTCTTGTTATTCAATGTAAATACAATGAATGAATGAATCATAATAAATATTTTCCCGCGCTGGAAAATCTCCCGCTTAAAAGTAAAGAAGGAACAAACAACGACCTCTAACAAGATCTATTTGAAGCATATACAAATATAAATTGACGAAATCGCGGTCTTGTAAAATGTGCTAGCAAATAGAGCGTTGAAATATTCTTATTTATTCTTCACAGAAGAAATGGAAAAAGATAAAATTATGAATCTATTCCTACCTCTCCGAAACTTTTTCAGTTGACTTGTAGGGTTGAGATCGCTGTTGCATCGTTTCCGATTCTTCCGTTGTAGAACATCCGCATCGTAAGCTACCCGTTGTTCAAGTGGTAGTTCATCGTTAGTTCTTAACCGATTTTGTACTGTCGCTTCGAGAATTACGGAATCGTTATTCAAATAGCCTGATGCCATAGAATAATCACTTCCGTCCTCATCAATTTCCATAACCGTATCATAGGAGTAGTAATGGAATGACGATGGTTTTGTAATTCCGATATGCTCGGACATAACATTATGCTGATTTTCTTTTTTACAATGCGGTACGCAACCGTAATATACGTTTGACGACATGAACGATGGAGCGACGGTTCTTGCGTTATACATAGCATCGCTTGTTACAGCCATACTTATTCTTCTTTAGGCACCGATTTTCTATATTATACCGAATGATACGAAAGCACGTTATTATATATCACTTATTGTTAGATATGTATGGTTAATCACGTGGTAGACAAGAAAACATAAAACAAACTAACGGAAACGGATAAAACGTTTACACTTTCCGAGAACAGTAACGAAAATGGTTCGGGTCAGAAGCCGAATTCTCTCGAGCAATGAATCGGCAACGTTCGGCTTTTCTCGCACGATTTAGTTAGTTTCTTTAAATCCCCACCAACTCATTTTCAACAATCGACCCACGCATGAAAAATTTATATCGCTTGTGTCAGAATCTGACTCAAGCTTTTAAAGCTGCTTCTGACTAATAAATTTATTTAAAATTTGATTTTCAAATAATCGAAATAGAATCCCGACGTTTTCATACAATTTATGATTCCTGACGTCATCGTGACCCCATTGGTCAACTTCTTCGTATAATAAACGATTGAAAATATATATTTTGTCTGAAAGAATGGACCGTTTAGGTATATTGATGTTTTTTTGGCATTTAAATAAACACAATTTATAGAAGAAAAAAAAAACAATCCACAGAGACAAAAGATGGATAACCTAGAGTATTAACTAAGTACAAGATAGACCCGACATTATATGGCATATCTGTTCTTTGGTCTCATGTAATGACAGATCCAGAGTCGTTGGTCGGATCTACTCTGTATTTAGTCAATGGCGATAATCTGTGATGATAAGTTCAATCAGTGGTCGGTATAGTAAGGAAACCCGTTCGACAACTGGTAAAGTATGGTATTACCAATGTTTCTTGTTACCGACGAGGTACTTGTCTGCTGTTACGCTATAAATTCTTGTTACCATAAATTGATACAAATATCTATGGTAACTTTCTATTTATCTTCGAAGCAAGTTCACAACAGTTAATAGCAAGACCAAAGGATAACTAACTATCAAATTGCATAGTCAACCGTTGTTAAAACACAGAAGAAATTTTTGTTAAATTCTTGCTTTTGCAAATATCGTAATTGTGGTAATGGTCACTTGCAACTCTGTCGATATGTTAATACCGTATCACTTGTTATATCTATAAAAAGGTTGATATTTCCAAAATGAACGATGACATTTTATTTCTTGTGACTAATTTCAAAGCGATCTATAGAGCAGAATATGTATTTATGTTTGAAATAGAATATAATCCAACTGGTTGATGGTTAAATTTTTCGAGTTCGCGAAATGTCCCTTCAGCCTAGTCATAGAGATCTTTACCTGGGTAAATGACCGTACGTCGATGTCCTTTCTGCCCTTGAAAGGGCCCCTCGCGGATAATTTCGGTATTTATGGGATTAATGTTGATGCTATGAACAATACATATAGAGTGATGGGTTTTCGATAGATCGGCAGGACAGCTGTCGTAGACACACGCCGCTAAGCCGCTTACGTCAATTCATGAAAATTTTTGCTCTTTTTTGGAAAATCGATCTCTAATCCGTTAGGCATTAGAATTATCGGTAATTTCGTCCGAATGAAATGATAATTGATTCGAGGGGTACTTTGTGGAACCCTTCACAGTATGTCACGTGTTAAGATGGCTTATACCTACTTGAAAGAATCTTTATACATGATATTATTATTGATGAAATCAAAAATTCAACGAAACAAAGATTTCTAACACGACTAATCAAATATTTTCTGACATGATTTATTAAAAATGTATCCATCTATTGGACGAAATATTTTCCAAATATATTTCACATCCATTTACGATCGAAGGCCACGGATGAAAATCGTGGTAAATCATATTTCTTGTCTTTTATAGAGGAGCAATTTTAACGTTAAATAATTGCTGTTAATTAATTTCAAATCAAAACTATATTTTCATTTCATTTTCCCATTAAATATAAACTTTTGTCTCAGTTAAAAAATATCAATAACATTAGTGATACAATTTGACACTAATCAAGTTACATTAACATAATAACTAAACCATTGATATTATTCGTTTTTTTACAAAACATCGTGGATTTTCAAAAAAGCTTATATCTTCCAATCTATCAAGTTGTTTCCCTCTTCGATTATTTCATATTAAAATACTTTGTATATGTACGATCAGCAAATGACGTAAAAGTCAGAAAACTAACAAAAATGCTCGTAGCATATTTTCCCCGTGGTTGTCGTAAATACTACCAAAACCATGAGCAACTCGAATTGCTGACATGTTACGGATTTTTAAACAAGGAAGTTATAGTCACGGAGAATCGTTCTCTAACATCTCTATATCCATAATTCTACAAGCTACGAAACAGGCCTAATTCTAAATTATGTGCCTATAAACGTATAGAGGTATACGCACGAGATTACAAGTTACAAATGAGACTCATATATCGCCGGATTATATCCCGTTTGATGCCGGAATTGAAAGAAGAACCGCAGGCCTGAGTAAATAAGGCGGATGGTAGTAGGTCCTGGTACGAGCAGCTTGCCAATAGAGGAAACCTCAGCGCCTGTCACCTTCTCGTGGTTTATACGTGTGAATATGTGGAAATGCTGGCATATGCTCGCGAAAGCAATCGTATAATTCACAGAAATGTCACTTACAACGAGAACGACCGAGAGGAACGAACGTCGGTGATCAGTTTTGCAAGGGGAATTATTCTGTGTTTATAGAAGGAAGGAAAAATATTGTTTTCATAATTCGAATATTCTATTCTGTCGAAGTTGTTGACAAATTAATTAAGAAATTTCCATCGCAGGTTGTTGCGAAACCGTTGTGAAAAATTCAACTCGGTGAAAACGGATAATGATATAATTTAATGATCTGTAATTAATCGGAGACTAATGATTTTTAATTAAGAAATCGTAATTAAGACTTTAAGAACGAAGTAACGCGATCGGATACGTACATATTGATTATACATCTAGAGACTGTTTTGTATGCGTTACGAACGATTGATAAATGGAGCCAGAAGAAATTAATTAGCGGGAAACATCGTTATTAGATCAATAAAAGTAGACACTTGATTTTTACCGTACAATTTCTTATATTAATATATTAAGATATTAAGATAATCAGAAGCACGTACCGAGTTTTATTAGAGAATGAAAATCTCCGTCGACTGAATTATGGTAGAACGATGTTATCGTGGTTAATCGGATTTTATTATCGACTGTATAATATAATCGAGTTATATTACTCGTTGGAAATTACAAAAAAATGTTTAAATTAACCACACGTGATACGAGTCAACGTTTGATGCAGAATGCGCTCGATACAATGTACGTCCAAACGGACTTTTCAACAAAAAAAAAAGACCAATATTACGCCTCACTTTTCTACGGACGGTGTTATTTTAAGCTCGCTTTGACGAATTTATTGACTTTATTCGCAAGGATATTCAAAACGCTTCGAACGTATCGACAAACGAATCGTCGTTCTAACGAATTGGCCAACAGGCAACGTAATATAATCTGAAATCAAGACGATACTTGAAGAAACTCGAACGAATTCTGTTCTTACAGCGAATTAGATCAAGCAGTTCTTGCTACGATATTCTAACGATATCTTGCATGCAACAATTTTATCACGAGATACAGAAACTTATTTATCATCGGTAAAATCGTGAGAACGAATTCGTTCGATCAAATGCTGACTGTCCATCGTTTGTGTTCTCTTCAGCGGAATATAATTTATCGCGAAGTAAGCATTGCGTAACTAACACGGCATAACTAAAGACAAGCCCTACCGCCACTCGACGACACTCAACGCCACTCGAACACAATATCGAAATGCTTTTGCTGAAATGGTGTCTCTCGGCGTGTCGTTCGAGTTTACGTTGGTAAAAGGGGGCTCAAACACTGTCAACGTTATACGACCGATTCGATTCGCGTTTACGACTCTGGGGAGAGACGTTAAATGGCCGAGTTCTCTCTCTCCCTGTGCTCGTACAATCTGCTGTTTTCGTCGAGGAAACGCCACGAAGCGGAATTCAAATAGGAAGAAAATTAAAAGCATCGAAAGTAACGAACGTTATTCGCGAATATTCCGATTTAAACTAATTTAATTTGAAGTAGCTAACTAAATTAACGATCTCCGGTCGGGGTACCTATGGTTTTATCTTTATTTTTTCAACGAATCAAGAAGTTTTTGCTTCGACGGCCGCTATTTAATACCAATATTTCGTTCTGACGTATTTCGTCTCGAGAAGCCATTTAATTTTCCCTCCCTTTGAGAAATGTACTTTTCGCGAGTTACCCCATTAGTCTTCCTCGATGGATCGTTCCCCGATGAATCGTTCTCCGATGGTTTTTAACCGAACGAGATACAGTGGCTATGAAAAGTATTTGTATAGCACTGCATTTATTACAGCATTTACATATCGATTGATTCGGTTCAAGCATATGAAATTTCGTATTATTTCCTAGTATTTTCACGTAACTGTAAAGATTTGCGGTTATTATAAAAAATTAAACGTAGAATCAGATAAAAGGAAGCTTCGTTATTAGACAGCAGTATGTTTAAATGCCTTGTACAGCTATTGTATGTTTTCATCGATGCAGGATATTTAATAAATATCAAATGAACAGAAAATATCAAGAACTTCACGAAACGGTTTTATATATTTGTTTCTAGTAATTAAATGGTACGTAAACTGATGCTTCGGACATGAAACCGTTGAATGAATGGAAAATTGCAGCTTATTGCGTTCGCCGGCAGCGAGTTAGTCGCGAAATTTCGTATTTTTGGATGAAACACGGGACGATATTTCGTTTCGAATTTGTTGTTTCAATCTATATCGACGGTTTTATTATACGATGGATGGAATATTTATCCGTTGGAAAAGGCAAATATAGCAAGCATTATTTCGTTCGCACGAGTAGCTCGACATCTTTTGTTTTATAAAAGTTTCATTTTAATGCGACACGTAGGTTCGTAACTCGTGCACCGATATAAGTTTCGTTTTAGATGCTTGGCATTTCAGTTTCACGATGTTCCCTTCTCTACTAACCAACAAATTTTGTTCTATCGGCAAGTGAAAAAGTCTCTGCGCGACGAGATGAACATAGAGAAAGAGAAACGAAGGGAAAATTAGCCCCAACCGTTGGAAACTTTCTGGTGTTGAGACTTTCGCACGGTAACAGAGCAAATTAAATTTCCGTCTGTGTTTCAGGGAAACGGAAAACCGTGCGAGATGCTTTTGTTATCGATTTTCTCGGCCCTCAGCGATGTTCCGACATCCGAAAATTGGCACGATAAATCGTACGTCGGTTTAGCGATATCCTCGATGCTTTGCCATCTAAAAGTACACCAACGCAACGTTAAAGCGATGAAGCAATATTAGACGTTTAGAGTTTGGTTGCTCGTTGGTTTTGTTCTTCGAAAGAGATAAAGTTCGGAGTAGCGAATGTACCTTTCGTTTATAAATATTAGAACACATGTTGGTTTTCCATGAGATACGATATCAGGCCATGATGATTCAAGTTGTCGAGGAAATGATTGGTCAATGAGAATTTTGCTTTCACGTAGAAATAACTTGAAAACTTTGTAAAAGCTAGTTATCAAAGTTATCGGCGCGATCTTCTAATTCGTGTCTCGTGGAAAAAACTGTAACCGAATTAGATACGACACAAAATAAGAGAAATTTATAGGTATGTTTAGAAGACTCGGACACCTCGAGATTCTTTAGCTTTCGGAAGGTTTCGGAAAAGCACAGAGCCACAGATGTAATAGAAAGATTTATATAAAATCTGAAAATTGAAAATAAACTAACAAATATAATGGAAAAATTAATAACACGAATGACAGAGTTATTTAAATTATTTTAATTCTCAAAGGTTTTAATAATTTCCTCATAATTTCCCAGATTTTCCTTATTTTCTGTCCTAATACCCATGAACGAGAGTACACGTGACGTTAATCTCGAGACTGTTTTCCGAAGCGTCCGAGGTCCCACGGACGTTATAAATTAACGACGTAATTATCGCGCATACACGCGCGGTTCATCATAAACCCGTTTACAGTAGACGGGCTTGATTAATATCGTTTTGTAAATTATATACAATGATCCTAATAACGGAGATCATTCGAGCGTATTGCACACTACGAATCGAGTATGAATCTCAACTATTTAACATACGAATCGCGCGATTAACCGCTTCGCATAAAGCTAGAAATGTCCTCTCCTTCTGTCCAATCTGATCACGAACCATTGATCGTTCAATGGCACGCACGTTTCTTCCATTGAAAACGCCATAGTCGTGTCGTACCTGTATTTGCGAAAACCATAGGAGATTTCCATTGGCCGACTGTTAATCGGGTGGTTAGAGTTGTTGGTTGAAAGACGAACAAGCACGAACGGGGAAAAAAATCGCTGTCTGTCGTAAAAGAGTGACGAGGAGGGGGCGGGGTAAATGGAAGGAAAAGGACGGATATTTCTCCGACACCTGGCAGCACATCGGCCCGTACGCGATGCGATTTCATCGGATCGGAAAATTGCCGTAAAATTGCTACAAAAAGTGATATTTTATTCCTTTCAGAGGCACGATTTACTAACCGCGTTGGGTAGGTTCCTGGGGATATTTATGGGATTTTATGGACTCGTGTCTCCCTTGTTTCGAGGGGGAGGTACGTATAAGAGAAGTTTGTATATCGTAACGTACGTGCCTTGTGCACCTGGTTAGCTGCAGGGTGATACGATATCATGAACGATAAAAATAATTTGCATACGTACATTTTTTATTTTCTTCTTATTTCAGCAGATCCGTTTCGACGTAATCTTGATTCCACGCGTGCTTTTCTATTTCTATTCAACGACAAATATTCTTTCGAAGAGGATAGTTTGGCATCGAATTTATTATAAAAAGAAAAAAAAAAAAGACAGGTAAAAAGAACGGATTACGCTGACAGTAGTATACACAGTAGTATGAATAAGAATCCAACGATTCGATACTCTATCGACGAACGATATTTCTTTTGGCGAGAAACCGTTCTTCGACGAGCAAGTAGAAAATCCAGAGATCGTCAAAAAGGAAGAGTAAGGAACATTGTTTCTGCGTGTCTATGACATTGCCCTTGACCTCGTCGAGATAACGAAGCGAAAGCTTGAGGAACATTATGAGCGAATTTTCCAGATCCTGAACAAGCGATTGCACTCGGAGGATGCAGTTGCGACCTTTCAGCTAGTAAAACTTCATTTTATCGGTACGATCGACGAGTGTACTTCAAGTTCGAATCAATTACGAGAACGGAAGAATAGAACGTCCTGCTCGCTTAAATGTTTCAATTTAATGGTAGCAATTCCATTCATTGGCCGCGTAATCCGGTTCGCACGGCCATTGCTGGTATCGTCCAACCGGTGATTTCGCGTTTTCGAGGCACGTTCGCGATTCTAAAAACGCATGCCGGTCCTGTTGCCTTGTTACGTTTACGTTCGTGCGAGCGTCCAGCCTCACGCTTGCCACTATAATGGGATTAATCACGGGATTGACGCGGGCCGACAATGCGCCAGTTAGCGCGACGACGTGGCTTTCATCAGCCGGTGTCTTCAGGAATTATTATCCTGGCACGCGTTTATTATGCGGCACGTGATCGGAAGCGTGCTCCCGCGGCACGCATCGAAACGAAGTTACATCGCAATCTATCGTTATTGTGCGCCGCAGAAAGCCACCCAATAAAGTTTCCTGGATCATTCGGAAACGGTTTAACCCTGAGAACTTTCGTCACTGTTGCACATCCACCAATCCCCTTAGGGACATTCGGCGAGCTTCATTTTTTGTAACAGAAATGTACGAAGAATTCGTAGTAATTACGGTACTCTATAAAAAATTTAGGCCTCTTAACACGTGGAAGTATTTAATTAATAAAATAATATAATTGTATTTCGCATGCTCGTAATCTTAGCTTAATCCGGTTTTTACATGTAAAAGGTATTTATCGTAATTGTGTAAAAAGTTCTTAATTAATTTGATATAAATCTGATCTCTCGCGTTAAGAATTATTTTGCGGATGTTGTCGCTAACTTTTTAGTAACTTCGTAATATCTGCTCTTTTCATCGTAGTGTTCCAAATAATTTATTTATGTTTCTAATTTCCTTTCTTCTCATACTTCTATGCACATTCCATATTATGCCATGAATGTTTTGTGATATTTGATTCTAATTTATTAAATTCTAATTTATAAAATTCTAAAAGATATATAAACCGGTAAGAACCTCAAAGAAACAGCAACATTGAGAGATTATCTAAAGATTACTTTCTGCTGGTACACCATGTATAAATATTTTCTAAAAAAGATAGGAGCACTATTATAAGAACACTATCACAGATACCCTAAGATCTCTGCGAAGTATCGTACGAATGTTATAATAGAATTGAAGATTCTATGACGTGACATAAGATATTTATAAATAAGGTTGTATAATATGGTGTACGCTTTGTGACGGGCAAGCATAACGAGGGTAGATTTTCGATCATCCTTTCCCCAGACACCCTGATGAATTTATAAAATGGTTCAGGACCGACCAAGTGTGGAGGGAAATTTCGAGCAGGAAGAATAGCTCTCGTATCGCCTTGTCATCGAAAGTTCATTTTTCGCGATTGTTAGCTAAGGGTGAAAGAATACGAAGAAGCTTCACGGAAGAATGTACGATACGTCGAATAAAGTACAACCCTATTTCCCTTTGACAATGAAACGTTGCTCTAACTTTTGCGACCTCCGGCAAGGTTTCGCTTTGATCTGACTCGCTTACGAATTACCTTGGACAAAGGTTTTGCACCGAATCGACGCAATCCGATTGTCGCTCATCGAAATGGATTTTTTAATCCTATATCAGGTCGGCACAAGGTTGTTTCGCGAAATTTCAATAGCTTGACAGAAACTGCCGACAAAGAACGAACGCATTCATGCAAATGTTTATTTCTATATTCTTTTCATATAGAAAATGTATTCTATTCACCGTGGATGATGTTCGTCAATGAGCACACGTTTGCCTTCGGTGAAAACAGCGTCGACATTCTAATCCGCAATTTATCGGAGCACAAAAACGTAATTCCACGGCGAAATAACCAGCTCCGAAAGATATTTGGAGTTTATGGTTTCTGCTAACGTGGTCGTATTTAGTCTCGAAATCTTTTTCTTCCTTTGTAATCCGTTGCTTCGCGCGGATTACGCGTTAAACTTGGCGACCAAACGTTGCGTCGCGTCGGCAAAATTCGTGCTTTATTCTATGCCAAATAGAACCATCGAGAATCAAATAGCCGATATTCGTTCATCTTTTTCCGACCGTACTAATACCAGCATGGTCATATTTCGTCGATGCCATACCAAGTAAATTTCATGGATTCTGCAACGTCGTAAAACGTCGAAAACACGTCGGATCTGTTCAAGACCGTGAGTTTTACGGAAAAGATTACACTTTAAGAAGGCACATTCTTCAAGGGGAGATAACAATGCAAGGCACGAACAACTCGGACATAGCCGTAATTTATACGGACGCGTGACTATACAGGCCCGCTGGTAGAAAGATCTTTCTCATAAATTGTTGCATCCACCAGTTATACGCGTTTCCATGGCTTACGGAGGAAAATGCGCTTAGCCGACCTTTATCCGAGAACCAAAAAGGTACAGTCTCTTAACGTTTGACGGCAGGCTCGGTCATTACGTTCTATGATACTCTCACGTCCGTTGAAAGACGATGAAGCAAACAAGAAGATCGTGGCCGATTCACGGTGTTCAACAAACCGTGCCATATCTATGTACCGCTCAACGAGATCCGTAGCTGACCGTGTTATTCGTGAAAGCTCCTCGGCGCGTGTCAAAACACTAGTACCAAGGCGGAAACAACGGTAAGAACGTTGATGGTTGAGAAAAAGGAGGGTAGATACCAGGACGCAGAAGCAATAACGACGAGGAGAAGGAAAAAGAGAGGAGCACGGAACGTAACTTAGCGAAATTATCGAATAATCCACGCTAGGATGATTATCTCGATTCTAGCATGCTAGTTGCTACCGACAATGGCGACCGAAACAATAGCGCTGCTAACAAAAAGGTCATCGATGCACAGTTATGGTAAATTTGGCTTAAATCCATGGGTTTTCCTGTTATAGCGCTTCATCCTGCGCTAATCTACGAGATTTATCGGGACCATTTAGATTTATCGAGCCACTTAACCACTCCCCTATCCTCTCGATGATTTCGCGTTAGAAATGTGTTCGATTTTCTGGCGAAAAAGCTCGCTGGCTCGAAGAGAGAGAGAGTTTCTCGGTAAAAAACTATAAAGAATGATCCACATCGATGGCCGAGAGTCCACGAGCGAGTTCTTCTTTCTTTTCTTTGGTACCAGTTGGCCCGCTACTCGGTTGTAGCCCATGAACTGGCTTATCGAGTTGCGGACCGTCGAGTTCGACGAAAGTTTCTGGATCGCTATGTATTTAAGCACACACTACATGCTTGAGTCCTTCGTGTATAACCGCCTGGACAGACGGATGCCAAAAGGGATTCGCGGTCCGCCGGATAAACTTTTCCTTCTAAGAACAATGGTCTTGACGAGGAACTCCTACGCGCAGTCTTAGAATGCGACGTTTCAATAAATATTAAATAAAATGTACGTTTTATTGGTTCAAACATAAGCTTATTAATCGGAAAGAAGCGGAGTACGAAGCATCGGTAGTATATAAAAATAGTGCACGAAATGCGGAAAATGGATTCCTTAAATTTAGAATTATCTTAAACGATCGATTATTTCTGCTTAAATCCATCTGCCCACGTCTCGAAAGGATTTCGAGTGATTGCAGAGCTAATAAAAAAGAAAGAGAAGTAGAAATTGTAGCGGGCGATGTCTCATAGAGATATAATTCCACGAGTGGCCAACAATGAAGGGGGTAACAGACGAATAAAAGGATTTTCGCCAAAACTTTGCTTTCCCGACTATAGTCGAATTATTTGGTCTGGATGACAGCAAAAGAAGAGACCCGAAATCGTATTTGCCATTCCCATGATTACTTAGTTGTGCCCGCCACCGTTTCATTCTTCCTTCTTTTTTTTTCTCTTCATCAGGCCCTTTTATAGATGACCAATAGCGTGGGTTGAGTCGAGGTTGAATAGGATGCTCCTTTGGGATCGTGCATTCTGCCTTAAGAATGCACTTTTCTGTTGGGTGAAATGAGCCGAGCTAATTTCAGATCCTTGCCTCGAGATCGAACGCAGACCGGTGGAACAAAATAGCTCCGAAGAATAATGGTTAGAAAAAAGGAGTAAGTTTACCGAACGACGACATCGTCCAAGCAATTCTCTTTCATCTGAGCTGCAATCGGGAAGCCCGATTGATTCACGGACTCCATCGAATCGACTGCAATCGAAACGCGTACCTTCTTTGATGCATGTATCTCTTTGGACGAAGCCGGTGAAGCTTCGTCGGGCACGATCGAGATCCTTCAGCTTGATCCATGTCGTCATTACGTCACGCTTTATCGCGTCCATCTCGAAGGACTTCTTGGTTCAATCTACGATCGATCCCCGTGATTATCCTTGTCGTTTGTTTGTCAGACCAATGTGGACAAATCACAATAACGCGCGTGTCATCGTTTTTCTTTGTGGATTTGGTTTTTTTCTTCCGTTTCGATCGATCTTACGTTCGTATTGGCCGAGAGAACGCGAAGCGGTACCAAGAAAAATCGCATCGATCACGAGTTTTATTGCTGGGCTGGAAAGTTTAAGAAGTTGAAATCAAATCTGTCTCGAATATCGCTAGCGGAAAATCCTGGCATTCTCCCAGCTAGCGCTGTATTTAGTAACTGACGGCCGATGGGGAGAAGTCGACATTTTATCGAAACTATGTTTCTTGATAAGCAGAAATGTTACTTGGTTAGTAGATATGGAAGAAACGTAATTTAACGATAAATAATTCAAACGGAATATTAAAATATAGGTTGGTGCAAGGCCGTTGGATGATTTCCATCCGTGATAGGTTGTTACCATGTTTCAAACTTGTTTCGAGTTTTTCGAGTTTTATAAGATTTCTTTTCAAATGTATTTAAACTTGTTAGCACACGAAGATTTTACGAGAAGTAAAAGCTGATTGATGGTAGTTTCTCGAGTGAGATCTTCATTATTCCAAGCATCTTCCGCGAGGCATTACTACTCTCTTCGTCTTCCGCTATCTGTCTGTAGAAACACGCGGAAATGGATCAAATACTTTACTTTCCTGTTTTATAATTACCTACCTTCCTTATGAACAACTTCCTAGACAGTTCTGAAAGAAAGTTAGTTGTCAAGTTATACGAGTTTAATGTAAATCGAAGCCTCAAAAGAAAAGAACGAAAACGAAGGAACAGATTTGATCACCATGGAAGCCCCTGTTGCTCCCGGATGGAAAGTTGTCTTCCAATTCATGTCTCTTCGCTTAACGCAAACGTCGCTTAAAATATTTGTTCGGTGATCCTCCGGCGTTGTCACGAATAATAGACTGCCTTCTTCGATTTCGGTTCTCGTTGAATTTCGTAGTTTATTTCCAACCCTCTTCCGCGCGAATGAGTTAACATGTATCGTTAAATATTTGGCTCGTCATTGACCCCGAGGCGTTCTTGTTCACGCGCCAAGAAACTTACATCTGGCAACTCTTGATATCGCCGAAGAGGAACTCATTAACATCCGACTTTGATATTTTTCGGCAAATATCCAAGTTTATCTCGGAATTATATTACAAGAGAGAGAGGGAGAGAGAGAGAGGGAGAGAAAGAGGGAGAGACAGAGAGGCGAAATTGGGAGTAAGCTTGCAATTAGAGGACTGCTGCCTTCATAAGCCACTCTGAGATACAAACGTATGTTCAAAATAGCTTGTCGAATTTTGCAACTCGGTTTAATTACTAGGTAATTAGTTATCGATTGAAGATAATTCAACAATTTTAAAACGCGATGAAAAGCAGCTTTGGATCGAAATAGGAGTTTTGAATATACGTATACATATGTGTAGAGGACGATATTGACGGCTATAAATAGGATATTTATCCTATATTAGGGAAATACGTAAGACAGGTAAATTACGTTGGAAGTTTGATGGTAGTACCTCGAAAATACCCGACGAAATTTCAATATTTCACAAAATATGCGGAGAACAGATGACAAAGTGAAGAAAATTGAAAATCTTGAGGCACCTATATAGAATTCTCTTCGAGAACAACGTTCTCGATACTTTGATACTGGGATGCCCTAAGGGACAAAGATTTAGGGGTGACTTTTTCAACCAATAATAGTCAATATAAGATATATCACCAGACTATCGATATTTCGCTTTAGAATTTCGTTCAATTGCACGGATTTGTTTCTACGTTTGAAATCCATTTTCTAATTACTTTCGAGTATCTATGTATGCACCTCGAGACTAATATCTAGATTGGATCTTTGTACAATTTTATATTTCTATGAACATAACTAAAGAAGTGAAATCTACGTGGAGTAAACCATAAGGAATACCCACGCGCAAAAGTTTTAAGGTAGATATTATATTTGCCTTAAAACTGGGAATAGTTAAGTAATGGTTAATGGATACAAAAATATTACTTAACTTGACATTTTATACGGCAAAAAGAATATATTGCTAATGTATTAACTAAAAAATATATAATTAGTTTTATTAAAAAAATGGTTTTTCCAGCGAACAGTCAAGTACTGGAAATTCTTAAATTGAGGATAAAAGGTGTTCTAAAACTGTCGAGATGTATATTGCATATCTCGTACATTCTGAATTCGCAGACTATTAACATTGGTTTCTCAAAAAGGAATCGAAGTATCTGGTCAAAATATATGCTATTCTTCTCTTTCATCAGCCTTCAATGGAATACGAAGCCGTAGCTGGTTGTCCTCGAATTTCTTGGAGATGGGATACGCCCCAAATAAAAAGGCCAGCCAATGGGGTGGTTAAAGGAGGGGTCGTATGTGAAATTAAAATATCCTTCGGTCGTAATGATTCGGGGAACACGAGTAACGATGCACGTGAACGCTATGTACGGGCCCGTCTAACTTTGTTTGCGATATTCGGTGCGCGTACGAAGGGTGGCGCGGTTCCAACCCCTCGCGGAGGGTGCGGCAACCCTTCGAATCAGCCGGATGCGCCGGACATATGCTGGAAGAGAGAGAGATACGCATTGTATTATTCACAAGCCGGTCGCGATATAGCATTACCCCGATTTTTAATAGGAGTTCCGGGGCTCGGTGCACGCTCCTCCTCGCTCTGCCTTGGTAACATCGTAATAGGATTAGTCGCGTTATTAAGGGTTTAAAATTACGGCTACGTCTTCTCTGATCTTTCCTCGAGTGCCCGCTGTAGCATTGCATTCGTTTTTCATAGGATCTCGGGTACTTATGCTCGCGATAAGTGCTTGGTTTAGTGTGAATTTGCTAACGAAGGAAGTACGATTAAATGTCCGAGGATCAGCCACTTGGAATTTTCGATAAATTTCACAAGTCGTTGCCCTGCCCGTGTATGTAACATTTCTGCCACCGTGTCCCGATATGTTACTTCTTCGCGACGCCATCATGAGTTACAACCGATACGATGCGATGGTTCGAAAAGGATACGTGTACATCGTTACAGATATAAATCGGTTTCTGGCTAACGCGTGTAAACGACGCCATCGTTATCGTATATCACACGTATCGTGTAAGAGATACACGTGATGATATGAACCAGAACGTGACAATTCGTACGATCTCGTAGCTGGCTTCTACGTATCAGGTAGCAGGTGCCAAGGGCCGACTCTGCTCGCAACGAAAATATGCCCCGAATGACGAAGTGGAAATAGTGAACGACACCGATACGAGCTATTCGACGTTAAATATTAATTTTCCGGTTTCTGAACATCGAGTGGGTGCCACGTACGACACGGTCGATAAAGCATTCACGGAGTAATCAAGAAATTAACTTCGCGGCTTCGCAATATGAGTGCCTGCTCCTAGGCACGTTTTGTTCCGGGTATATTATTATTACTCGGTTATTTCGGGTAGCATTGTTCGTTTCCTAAATTAATAAACGATCGATTAAAGGTATGGAGTTGCCTGGGGAGATAATAAAACTCGAATTCATCGGCAATTTTCGAATCGTTGTTATTGTTTGCAGAGGTACGCGAATTATGTCGTTAAAAAGATAAGTCTAATACGCTTCAGTTGGTAAAAGTATTTCATCGAGAAATTATTTGCGAGCCGCATATCTGGAGGACGACGACTGAAAGCTGGCACCCATTTTCATCGATCGTGCACGCTTAAGAGTTTGCATAACCGAGATCGTTAAAATTCTCGGCCATAGAATAGCGAAACGCGCAACTGCGAACGTTCGTACGACAATCTGCCGACTCTGTCTCGAAAGAGATTCGAAACTTCGCCATCCTCTAGGCTTCGTTGTATGAAATTTATCTGTTCCTGATTCCCAACGTGAACAAAGTTATTTATGCATCGGAATAATTTACGATGCACAGAATTTGGAGCGGAACTGAATCTCGTCCGGATTAAATCGCAGAAGTGGCTTGTTAAATGTTGCAAACGATCTACGAAGTTAACATTGGAAGTTGGTTCAACATGGGATGATGAAGATGGTCGTTCTGTCTGATGAGGCAACGGATGCGTTTTATTGAAAGCGTAAACGATCGTTGAGCGATTGAGAATTTCCCTGCAATGCAAATCGTATGACTAGAAAGAGAGAAAGAAGCTGCAGCGTCTCAGGTACATTCGAAATTTGATTTGGATCTTCCAAGTTATTGAACGTCGGTGCAGAAATGAAATTACCGTTCGAAAGACTTCGGTACGGAAAATTGTACTCGATATGAAAAATTTAACGAGGCGGATCCTCCATCATTTGGCAATTGCAAAAATATTTTGCAGACGATTGATAGGCTTTTTGATAAGACGTTTCCAACATATAAATTATTATTTATCGATGACATCTGCTTTATCACTTTATGAGAAATATTTTCAATATCTTACTGACGTAAGTTGCGTTCGACGAACTAGTTACTAGAGAATAAAACGTTACCTGGAAAATTCTCTGCTTGTTGGAAGTTCCCGGCTTGTTCCCTTTGATTGGCATAAAACGCCCACAAATTCTTTTTCCGCCAAGACCACTAATGACGCTTTCTTTAAACAAGCTGGATACCTGTGTTAACTACGCTGTCCCCTTCCACCAGATTATCTCGATTGCCTGCAAAGATTCTTTAGCCCGTTCCGTAAGAATCCAAGTGACAACTGGCGGCAAAAGCGAGCGTGAAGCTTCAACGTTTCTTAACTCGTTAAAATGCAGTCTTAAGTTTTTACGTTCTCTTTATTTAAGACTCCAATTTTAGAAGCTCAAACCATTAACAAGAAGAATAGCACGAGCAGTCACACTGAATGCACGTTGTACAAACATATAAACAGAATACTCACGATATTTCAATGAAATCCTACGGTATACGTATCCGCCGGATTCGACGATCGTTTCCGCCAATTTAAAATTATACTTCAAAATCATAGCGAGGAACGAATGTGACCGAGAATAATAAGGAGACGTCGCAGGGGTTTAGAGCCCTAACGTAGGCCAATAATAGTTGAAAGATGGGTACGGAGGTAGTATAAAGTTTCCGGATATATTAGCCACCCGTCGAATTAGCGTTGCGAGAAAATGCCCTACTCGGTGTCGATCCCAGGGGAAGCGAGCCGCTTGGTCCCCGCGCGCGTTTAGGGTGAATCGAAAGGGGGCACCCTCGAGAAAGGGCGGGGCCCCGTACAAAAGGGGCCCTGAAAGAAACCAACCCCTGGGTGGAGTTAACACCCCGTATATATGCTTGAGCGGTGGTCCTTCTGGGTGCAGAGCACGTTATACTATCGAACTGTGAGGATCTCGTCTTGAAAGTCTTTTTCGTACCATTTACCATCCCGGAACATCCACTCTAATCGTTCAAAGGTTCGCACGAAGGAATATCTTAAAGTTAGCAGCGGCCTCGGTGATATTGAATGCAACGATATCGTTCAAACGACCAGGTGAAATCCAGCGAATCGATTGAGAGATTGTGCACAGTAACGCTTCAGTGGCTGGAGGATTATTTAGTGCTTCGAGTCGAGTGTTGTTCATCCTGATCGAAGAGGACCGTACAGACTAAGTTTAACGCCTATAGAAGATACACTAACAGCATGTCGCGAAGTTTCCTCGTGGACTCATTAATCGGAAATAATTCGCCACCTGCGTACCCGTTGCCGTATTACGGTAATCAATTGCCGAGCTATATGTTCAATTTCTTCAACCTGGGTCTGGGTTATCAGCCGATAAGACCTGTACCGAGACCACCGGTCATGCCCGTTCCGGTTCCAATTAGTCCACCCGCTTTGGGAAGCTTGCGACCGGTCCCTGGCCAGAGTCCTCCATCGCCTTTAAATACTTCTACCAGCAAACTTTCGGGTAAATATCTCCCGCTATTCTTTGATATAAAATTCTTCGAAGTAGAATTTCCTTCTTGCAAGAGGAATCCATCGTAAATGTTCTAGGAAAGTTTCAATGCTAATGGGATCGTATTCTTTAAGATGTTTCAGCACCGTGCGAATCACCCTCGCGTAACAGCACCCCGACGCCTCCGCCGAAGTCACCGAACTCCATCAACAACAGCTCCAAGAGGATTCGGACAGCCTTCACGAGTACCCAATTATTGGAACTGGAACGCGAGTTTGCTTCAAACATGTACCTATCGCGACTCAGACGAATCGAGATCGCGACGAATCTAAGGTTATCCGAGAAACAAGTGAAAATTTGGTTTCAAAACCGCAGAGTAAAATACAAGAAAGAGGATCTACCTTCCGGTCAGAGTCAGAAATGTTGCTGTCTGAGAACATGCGGGAAGAAGAAGGAGGGCTGCAGCGACGATGCATCGAGTCGGAAATGCGAGCAGGACGATGAGAAATCGATGAAAAACGAGAAAATGGACGCGGCTGACAAGTCCGCCGATACGATCAGCCACGAGGAATCGTCGAATTCCATAGCCGATCGTTTCGAGCAGTCGGTTCCAACGTTGCCCGTGACAGACAGTGCGCAACGGTTCTTGCAGGAAACGGAGGAAAAATTAAATCTTTCGAGGGTCGGTGTGATGGCCGATTGTTACGAGAGGAACGTTCACAATTTATCTAGAGGTTTGAAGAGGAATATGGGCGATATGGCCGAGGAAGCGGACGATAAAAAGCGACGGATCGATGGCTCGACCTTTTATCAGAATACGATTCAGGACACTGCTGTCGGGCCTGTGTTTAGAGCCATAGGATGCACCAAGCATACCGTAGAAAGAATCGTCAACTCGTAAAGAACAAAATACGGGGTAGGATCGCTGTGCTAAAGGATTTTTTGCGACCACGTTCCGTGTTTTTCCATTACGCTGTCGTTGTAAATACAGTTCTATCTGAGCCTTGTAAATATTGTAGATATATTTTTGTACGAATAATAGGAAGATAGAGAGACAAAGAGAGAGAGAGAGAGAGAGAGAAAGAGAGAGAGAATGTGTGTGAACGCTGTATATTTTTAATCTAATTTTTAAAGAGAATAAAATAGATCATTAAAACTTATCGCCAAGTTTTCACAATGAGTACCTTCGTCCCGAAATATTTTGCGTAGTGTATTGTTATCGTTTTTAACGACGAAAAATTCTACCACGTGACGATATCGTATGGTTCCCGTTTGTTTATTCGTTTCTCGAACGATACAACGTTCCACTGAAATTCATTTCGTAATAATAACTCGATGAATTAAGAATACTAACATAACATTCTTGTCGGTGTATTTGTAGAGAGTTTTAATTAATTCTACAAGCCTATGAAAAATCATATGTTAAACACTGGACAATTGATAAATGTTTCATAACGTAAAACACGATAACTTCGTGTCAGTTTCGCGATACTATTTAACATTCAGTTTCACTGATATACCTAGTGAATCATCGTTACACCTACGACTATTGATCCTTGTGTGTCGTGTAAGTTATTGTCGAAGCTGATAAAAAAAGGCAATATAACGTCGAGTCGTTCTGTTTATTTATCCGTGAAAAGTTGGCTGGAAATAACGTTCTCTTTATCTATCGAGGTCGAAAAATTTATTGCTTGTACAAATCTTGGTGGAAGAAAGCGCCTTTTATTTCTCTTAATATAAAATATTACTTTATTTTGCAACGTCTTCGTTCCTCTGGAAAGTCTTCGTTCGATACGAATAATCGACATATAAACAGGAACAAATTACCAAGTTTCCACGCCGAATTAGAGTCTGGAAATTCGTTGACGAAATTTCACCGGTGGATTCTCATAAATAGGCAGCATACGAGCGTCCAGCAACGTTGATAGCCATTAATTTCTCTCAGCGCGGCATTACAAATGTAAAGGACGCCATTTAACTCATGCGAGTTATCGTACTGTGTCCAGCTTCCGGTAAAACGATTTTCCGACTGTGAAGCCGCAATGAAACGGATTAAGGACGGACGTGGAGCATGCATGGTACGAATATATAGCACGGAGAAGCGAGAACGCGAAGGACAGAAGATCTTGGAAATCAAAAGTCGCGATGACCGGAGAATAGTAGTCATTGTCGATGTGAAATCGGCTGCGATGCTGTAAATCCAAGAAATTTGTCAAGAGGGCCCCCACTTTGGGTTAAATTTAAGGTAAAACGTAGTTAATGGTGTTAAGGAGCGAGACGACAATGGCCGGAGGCACTCTCGTATCCTCGTCGATCTACAATAGGACACTTGTGTCGCCTTCGTGCTCGCAGCGGGCGAGCGAACGTGAAAACCGGCTGTCTTTTTTTTCGGTCCTCGACGTTCTCGGGCCCATTCACTCATTCACGGATCTTCACCGAACTCCTCGGTTTGTGCCTAGATTCATTCATCCGCGAGGAGAATGAATGACCGACTACGGGAAAAAGTCTACGAATCAAAAAATTGTCAACGTCGCGCGTCGATTCTTTGCTTTCTTTGCTTCCTACATTCTAGTCGAGAGAAGGGAAGGTCTCGCGTGAAGCGCAAGGGCGGTCGGTACTTTTGAAGAACACCTTGTCCCGTTATTGAATGTTTAGTGGTGGCTGTGGCGTTAATTCGCTGCGAATTTCGCGCTCTTTTAACTCGCGCGTCACCTTAACCTGGATTTAACTGGAATTTGCATCTTGTCGAGTGAGCCAAATCGATTACGTCTCAAGGTATCGTTGCTATTCACCGGGAGTAGTTTTCGTAACAGTTGAAAAATCGCGAACCTTCAGTTCCCATGAAACGCGGGCACAATGCATGAAAGATTTTGTGGTAAGTACTGAAACGTCGAGCATTGGAATTCAGAAGCGATTGTTCCTATTTTACAAGATATATAATGATGCACTCTGTCCCGCGAGTTACGTTTACTTTCCAGACTAAAAGAAGCTTGTCTTTCCTTGCCCGAAACGAACTGACGAAACGCTAGTACGTTGCAGTCCTGTCGTAATCACGTTGTCGTTTTAGCGTGCAGTGAATTCTTGGGTTTCCATTTGTCTCGCTTCCAAAGTACGGTTTTCCCGAGACCCGGGTAATCAACTTATTTAACGTGCCTTCCACGTCAAGCTCCGACGTCCCGCGAATCGCTCGAATCGATAAAATCAACCACGAGATGTGACATTGTATTAAATTGTATTACATGGAATTCTATTGCGATTTAAAATAAATACGAAAATAGACTTCTTCTTCTTTTGATCGTCGTTTTGATCGTCGAAGTAGCCTGTCGTTCGATTTCTCCTCTAATCGTCGAACAGCAATAGGTTTCCAGGTCGGCCGTTCCAGAGCGGTTCAATTGCTCCATTAAGCCTCCGCTAAATTCTGTATCGGCATAAATGATTCTGCGACTGCATCGCTGCAATGCTGTGATGCCGGCGGCCGAGCTGCAATTCAATTTTCCGGACTCCCGGGTGCACAGTCTCCTCACGCCTCAAATTCGATCCGATCCCGGAACGATGCAACTGATATGCAGATACAGGAAAGCGCGCTCTCTTACAGATTTATTAATATTTGAACCGTTCTAGAGTCAACGAGATGGACAGAGAGTTAGCGAGAGAAACGAAGCGTGGTTAGATGAGTTTTCAGGAACACCTGGAAATAGGGGGATTTCAGCTAACGAAGAGTCAGATTATTGGACAGGTTTCGACTTTGTACCATGGAAACTTTTGGTGAAGCCAATTAGCGAATTAAACTGACCTTGGGAACCGGCTACCCAGCTCACTCGCAACGCTCTAACGTTATTAAATACGTATCTCTCCTTCGTGCCATTTCCTGTGTGCACGCGGCTACCACTGTGAATACGTTTGAATAAACACGATCTCCACACAAACGTATGTGGAAAATCTCGTGAGATCTATGAAACGTTGGTTTAATCGTTTTAAACGCGATAGAACGGTTTATGGTATTTCATTAGCGGTGACGTGACCACGTTGCCGATTATGTCGCCCTGATTGCTATTGGAATTGTAATTACGTGATGATACGGTGATTGCCATTAGCTTTAGCTGTGTCGACGAGGGGAGGGACGATATTGGAATCGATTTGACGAGATGTTTTTGCGCGACCTTGAATAAATCAACCCAAGATAAAAGGTCGGACGCCAGGGCTTAAGCTCGATAAAGCGACGGCGAACTTACCGAAAAGGAAATAAAATGTCTGACAAATTCGCTTTGACGACAACGCTCTGCAGTTCTACGCTGGTAGAGAATGTTGAAACTAATCGTAGCATTGCAACGGGGTTCCCTGAGAGTGATATTAATGAGTTCTAACAGCTCGCGACACTAGAGAAAAATTGTAGTCGCAAAACCTTTTGGGAAGGGAAACCGCAACGGTTCTCGCGTCTGGAAACAAACGACGATACGAAAGGGAACGAGAGAGAGTTAAAACGATCGGGTAAAAGAGAAAGAGAAACGCGATGTAGGGGAAATAAGCGGGAGGGTGAACACCAAGGCTTTCCGGTTCCGGAGCGCTAATTCATTTCATCTTATGCGCACTGAAGAGGCGCTCGATCAAAGTTGAAAAGAGTCAGCGCGACAGCACTCGAGATCCAACCAGAATGGCGGGGGTTGTTTCGTCGAAGGGGAAAGCACTCTGGTGACAAGACGAACAGGGAACCGACACGATGCGACGGTGCGGGCACTCGAAAATTGAAACCGTTTTTTCGTGTTTGCCGTGCAAAGGGACAATGGCGAGGCGCGATTTCAACGTCAACGCCGGGAATCTCTTTTAAAACGTGGAACGCGACCACTGCACAAGCACCATAACGAATTTCTTCTTTACAAAGGCCTGCTTCCTTTCATAATATCGAAACACCATTCGTCGAATAGATGCGATGTTTAACGTTACGTTAAAGTAGAATTTATTCGACCGGAGAACGTGGCTGGATAGAATTTTAAATTCGAATAAAAAATTAATGTACGGCTTAATATATTAATGTCTGTCTCGCAGTTTGCTGTTCCGCTTCAAGGTGCTTTATCATTTTCCAAATGGATGTATATTTATACGTCATAGTTGTTGAACGAGAAAGTGTCTCTTTCAACTTCCAGCAAATCTGTATCGGGATTAAAACATTTACTTTCGTGTCACCTTTGACCTCTTTAATACACATTCGGTTCACGAACTACGTTAAACTCGGTTTGACGTATCATTAATTTATGTTTATTATGGATGCGTACAATACTGTTATCCCGTTTATGAGCCCGGTTAATTTGCATACATTTTTGAATATACCAGGCGTACACATCTGTTCACGACATTGCTGTGAGTGAGTGAAATTTAGTTTAGTTTACCTCTCTGTACGTACATTTTCGTTAACAATTTTTTATATTTTCATAAAAATATCGCAAGACAGTTTTTGAATCCTCATTCCTGGTATACGTTTCTAAACTAAAAATTTATACGAACATGTTTAACCGGTTAACTGCGTTTGACGAGTACACAAGTCGAATAAAAACTTTATTTCGATGCGTTTGACGTGTATACTAGTCGTCACTTGTATTTATTTACGCACTCCATGACCTAACCCTATGAGAGGTTTCTAAAACTAAATTTTGCTAAAAATTTTTCTAAAACTGGTTAAATATTAAAATTTCAAGCTTATTTATACGCTTCTTGGAAAACCAGAAAAATTTCAGAATAACCAAGGGAATTATAATATGTGTAAAATACAGAATGTTTAATTAATGTATCATTCATTTTGAACCGTTTTTCGTATTTGACGATGGAGATTGAAATTCTTATATTCTAGAATTCAATCACTATTGCTGGAGAATTCTGGTGTAACGAAGCGCGTTTCATTTTGTTCGTCTCTTCGGCATTTTGACGCTCGTCGTCTTTCAGCGACGACGCACAAAAACCCGCACGTTTTGGGAAACGCAAAGATCTACGACGGAGGAGCCTTCTCATTGTGAAGCAGACCGCATTGTGAAATCGGCTGCATTTCCAGCGACGTTTAGCCACCGCAGCTACGCGCACTATGTTAGATCAATGACGCGGGAATAATTTCGCTGCACCGCCCACAAACACGGGAATCTTTTACCTGAATTCGATTTAGAATCGCACACACGAGCTGCGATGAAATTCACGAGCACAATGTGGGAGTCATTGACGAGTTGCGAACACGGGAACTTGTCATCGCCAGAAAGCAATACACGTATCGGAAGGGACTTTCGAATTGAGGAGTTGAAATGGAAAACGATACAAATGTCAAAAAAATGAAAAAACGATATTTTTAGTGAGAAAGAGAATATAAATTCTATGTGGAATATAACGAAAAAAGTTAAAACTGCCACAATAATGTTGGCTAAATTGTAGTTGGAAAAGATTAAATCTAACCAATCGGATACATTTTTTACGATTTATATTCGCTCTAAATCCGTAAATGTGGTATGATCTCGAACTTTATAATATTCAAGTGATAAATGATACAAAATACTAAAATTGACAAAAAAGAGATTTTTGTTTCTAATAGAAATCTTTATTCCCGACACTTAGTTAGGTATATCGTTTATCATTTTAACTTTTCAATTGTTAAAAATCACCCTGTCTTCCTTGTTTATAGGTGAAAATTTATCCTTTCAGACTATGGGAAGTACTTTCTTTTTACTTAGTTCTTACTAAATATAATGTTATCGCGATTTTCTATTATATTATTGAGCTCGATCGAAAGAAAAGAATCCAGGAGAAATACCAACTACGAGGGAATTTCTTAAACTCGATAGACGGGTTTCAGTATATCTGGTATAGGAGTAGTAACTTCCGCAAGGTGACCCGGTTTTCTGTGAGTTTCTACGAAGAATATAATAGAGACACAGTTTCGACGAGTCATTAAGCGATCGTTATACATAGCAGGTGCCTACTTTTATCGTTTTCCCTTTATACCATTTGATTTTCTTATTAAACCGTGAACTACACGTGTCTTAAGCATCTGCGTTCGTCTAATTTCGCCTCGCAAGTTTCAGGAAATTACTGTAGGCTCCGTCGAATCGGTTTAACCGAAAAATGTAGCTGAGCGTGACGATCCGGTACTTTGGTAACCCTGGCGTCGAAGAGTTAACAATCGAGAACGAAAAAGAAAACCATTTGAAGGCTATAGGGAAAGCATACGATAAGTTATATTTCCGATAAGTCATATTTCTTACAAAGAACGGCTTTCAATTTCGTATAATGTCAATAAATGTTATATATTACCAAAATTGTCTATAGATTCGATTTTGGAGTTAAATACGTGTCCTTTCACCCTCTTTAATATTTCTAAACTATTCCTCGTCATAATATTATAATACGGAAAATATTAAAATATTGCCCGCCTTAGTTGTATCTTTGATCTGTGTAAAACTTCAACCTATTTTGAAAAGATTAACAGATCGTTTTCATTTTCAATGACGTTATATCAAGATTCTCTCGTTTAATCGTAAAGTGATATTAAAATCAGAGAAACAACATAATAATATCTAGTGATTTCCCTACGGGATTACAACGTTCCGCTTCCTTCACGCTTCAGGCATCATATACATAAATATCACATACGATATAACAAAATCATATACATACATATATGAGTATATCCTAAACGTACATACGATATTATATATACTTTATAAACTGTAAAAAGTATGAATCAACAAAAATATACCTATCGTGTTCTTCTCTTGTAATTTTCATTTGTAATAACGTAAAGTTAGATATCACTTTACATTTATAATTTTGCCTGATTTCCTATCTATGAAATTCAAGCGTCGCCTCATTATGTACGTTACACGATCTGTGTTTCTTACAATACGCTTTGTTCTTTGAGAAGCTCGTATAATTTTATTGTCTAGAATAGAAAATGAGAGATGCACTTTTTTCACTTTAATCATGGGATATGTACGTTAAAGACATTCGTACGCGTGCGTATGTATAATCTAATATTTGCGTGTCTGAGATGATTATCTCGAAACGGCGGGATAATAAAATAGCAAAAAGCTAAAATGCAAATGAGCATCTGCTGCTGTGGCGGAGATTGATTTACGAGTGTGCCGCTCGTAACTGTTCAGCTTCCTCCCGATAGGTACGCGATGATATGCGAAAATCTCGACGCGGATTTTGAATGGTTGACGAATGAAAATTTTGCAAACAATAAATACATCATACGAGATAATAATCACTGATGTGTTGTTTTATACATGAGTTCAGTTTTTGAATACACATACGCGGGAAAAAAACAATTCGAAGAAATAATTGTATCGTAATAAATAATTGTTCATAAAATTAGTTTATATTTTCTTTTTTACAACATTGTTAATTCAATGCCAAACAATTTATTTCAATTTGGTAGATCAATTGTAATAAATTGTAAACGCCAACTAACTGTACGGAAATAGAATGTACGTTGTTTGTATGCATTCCCCGATCGTAAAAATTTGCAGTTTTAATTCGCGAAAAATAAACGTGTTACGTACGATACAAGGGAACTTGATAGCGTCAATATAAATATAACAATTGACGAAAAGAGAAAAAAAAAGTGGGCTCAGCCGGGATTTGAACCCGGGACCTCTCGCACCCAAAGCGAGAATCATACCCCTAGACCACTGAGCCGCTTATGAAAGACACTCACTTACTACGGTATGTGAGCGCTCAGCATAACATACTTTCGCGATTACAGATTGATTACAGATTAATTTGTTCGTCTGGTATGACGTTTCCTATTACGAAACGAACTGTTTGAACGATCGATCTTTCAATCATCTTAATTGAAATCCCACGTTTGATATGTAATTTCAACTTCTCAGTTGAATATATTCTACGATATATATCATATCAAATGTGAATAATTTTATAGTAATTAAATATTTGATCGATGCTACGATAATTAATATTTCTAATCATCGCGTGTTTGATTATCTGCTTGCATGCTTTTAATTATGTATTTCATCAAATATTCGTCTCTTTCGTATATTAACGCTACACTCACACGAGACGTAGCCTGAGTCATCTGAGTGAAAGTACTCACAGAACCATAAATGCGTAATGTTGTGTCTACTTACACATATAGTATAGTGAAGATTTTAAGTTTGGAAAGATATTCTGAAACGGTTGATAATAAATGTGGAAGTAAAAGTGGGAGTAAAAGTAGGTACTTCACTTATAACGTCTTTTATCGCGCATATCGAAGCTGAGTGTCAGATAAACTTAGCAACGCGATTGAATTAGGAATGGAGACGACATACGTCGGTTGCTTGGCTGAAATTGGTTGAAATTCATCAGACGGCCGGATCGAAATTGCGAACCATATAATGAGATATGTAACGTGTGTCCGTGCCATATGCAACCGAATAACTTGATTACAGGGTGCACCTGCCCATTTTTGACCTCTAGTTATACCGCGATCACACCGATCACTATGTTCCATTCGGTTGATTGGACGAGTAAGTGAAATACCGATGGGAATCAATTTTTTAAGAAACTAGGTCGAATCGTCCGGAGCATGTTCAAAAAACGAATCGGTATGTAGTTACGCAGAAAGACGTAGAAAGAAAACAAAGAACAGACCCCGTCGAGATTGATAGCAGATCGTAAAGTCTTCGTCCTATTTGTCATAATTAGCACCATGAAATAGCTACTTAATTTCGATCTCCCCTTTTGTAAAAGGATATTCTATTTGCATCACTCGCGGTGATGTCGCAAAAAAGCGCGTATTGTGTGCGGCCACTTCGATCAAGCAACGCGAGAACACCCTTCGAACAGGCTACGAACCCGACGTGCAACTACAGCTGGTCACGAAGGGTCGGGAGATTTGTAGTCGTTTCATGATTGCACACAAGCCTGGGCGAGGTAAAACCTAATCTAGCAGCGGCTTACTGAATCCGTTGTTTCGATTCCAGTAGGACTCGAGGCAATCGAGGAACCGAGATATAGCCGCGGCAACTATTCGATCGATGACGAACTTTCCGACGGACGAATTTTACCAATGTTCCAAGTTCTATAGATTTCTTCAGTGTCTTTCGTAACGTTACGTGAGCGCAGATCCAGCGACTTTGCGCGATGCTTCTTGTTAACAGAAGTGGAGAGTATTTCTGTGGTTGAAGATTGTTTCCTCGCTGTCGTGCGAGTATTGATTTTACCTAGCACGCTGAGCCAGACGTGAGATACAGGTTAAATCGGTCACCGTGTTTTTGGAACTCGCTTTCTTTATTCTCGAAGAAGTGTAAAAATTGTAGAAGATGTAGGAAAACGCTTCGACTCGACGATCACTCGAGTGACCACGCGCGTTCCTACGTGCCTTTTAACGTCACTTTAACGGGTCCCGATACCGATCTACCGATGTTCCCTCGGCTGGGGGCAGCTATTTTTTTTACGGCGATGCATCGCTCCGAAGAAAATCCGATCGAGTTCACGATTGGTTGGCTCTTGGACGAAGAAGCGAAGCGACAGCTTGCTGATCGGGTCTGTCCTCGAAGATCGGCTATGCCTGTTCCTTAAATCTCGTCGAGTCACCGCGCTAATCCTTATTTAACCCCGGAGTCTATCGGCAAGATCGAACATCGGGATTAACTTAACCGTTTCGGCAACAATGAAGCACACGAGAAGACACCACTTAGCGCGGGCTACACCTTCGTCCGACGGTATCTTGATCGAAGCTACACACAAGGGATTGGGGGATCACCTGTAAAATTGTCAGTCCTCGTGGAGATACGTGTCAGCGCAGGCCATTCTGTAATGGAAATTGAGTAAGGAATGCAATTAGCGGGAACACTGGGCCTACGAAAGCGACAATTAGTGGTGACACGGTTGACAAGCCGCCGGTACTTAGACAATGCGATAATAATGATCGTTGTCAACGGAATATCGGAACAAAGATATCTAGAGCATGCCGATACGCGTTAGTTAATTGCAGTCCTTTGATTTACTGGCGATGAAACGATCAATGGAACTCTTGTGACGCGAACTTCTTCTTTTCGTTAGTTTCCACGTTTCTTTTTAATTTGAAAATAACGATAGTCGCAATTAGCGCTATATCTGGCTATTAGAACTAAGATAAGTTTACGATACCAGTTGACTTGGAGCGAACGCGCGTCGTAATAATTATTTGCAGCGGTGAAAATCGTTAATGTTTCAAGTTTAATTAAACGAGCTGTCCGTGCCTCTAAAATCAATGAACGGTCACGTTACACGCAACGAACATCATCGCGTTTCAAGTGTTGGCCTGTTAATGAGGAATTTGCATAATATTAGCCACCCTTCGACGTCGAATTAATGTCCCTCTTCGACGGTGACATAATAGCGGGACAATGAGCATCAGGTCAGGGGACTGTGCTTTAACCGGTTATAAAAAATCGTGCCCACTTATATCTATGCTAATTTTATTTGCTAGCGAGACCAATCATGCCATTAAATCAGACGGTCGCAAATAAATGTGCTGTCCTCGGAACAAGAGTTAATTGGCAGCGTCAAAATTTAACGTACAAATGTTGGTAATTAGAAGTACATATTTTTTGCCTGTTCGAATAATAGCTCGAAATAAACGAACTTTAATGGAAATTCAATGGATGAAATTAACTGTTGCATATGAAAGTAGTTCTATTCCTATCTTCCACTAAATTCCTAACTGAAGGTTGAAAATAGCATCGTTAATGTAATATGCGTAGAAAACAATCTTTTTTTCGCTCTCATTGTCTGTTGACTTTTACCCTGGAGTGGCTGAAAGTATCGGCCAAAGGCATAATTTTTGTCGTTTATTTGGTCGCTTTTGTTCCTCCCTCTGACGGAAACCAGAGGGGCCATTTAATTAGCTTAGGACCTTCCATTGAATTCATCTTCTTGAAAATAAAACGGCTGCCCGCTTCAACGTAACGAGGGCCATACAATTACGGTTCTCCTTGACTTCGTCTTTCTCTTCCTAGTTTCTATACGGACGCGCCGTTGCCACTGATAAATTCTAGATAACAACGTCTCTCTTAGTTCACAGTCTTTCGGTCGACTCTGCCTTTCTTGGAAAATACCGACGCTTCTTCGAGTTTCGCCCGATACCATCCACAAATGGTTCGGGAAAAGCAAGTTTTCGCGGGCCGCAAGATAAAATTACAGCATGAATTCAGTTTTACAGGAAACTTGAACGTATGACGAATGCCCGGATTTCGAATTTAATTAAACTTTAAATTGAAAATTCGAGTTCCCAAATGCTTTATCCTGTTCGCGCGTTCCACGTTTCGTTTTATCAACGACACGTGTATTCCGCGATATGTGGAGCACAATATGGAATACAGGGAGTTTAAAGAAAGGAACAGGATAAAAAATATCTAAAAGATATGAGAAATTTTCGATTGCGGATTTTTCCACGTTTCATTTACCCTTTTCTCATTAAGGGGTTTTTTCATTAGAAAAGCTAAGCTTGTAATGCGAGTCGCGAAGCTATGATCGTCGCGTTCCAACCTGCATTTAATAGCTTTGCTTTCCCGCGGCATCGTATTTTTTATGGATACTATGTGTGCTTTAACCATTGATAACCCGCAGTGCAAACGTTACCCGGGAACGTTTATTAATCGTATCAGAGACAGTATTATATTGTCGGCTATTTGTTGTCTAGAGGGACAAAGCTGCAAGCATGCATGATTTATAGCCGTATGGAAGTTTCGTGCACTTATTTTGGCAGAAGTTCCAATCGGTGACGATGATTAATTGTTCCGCGATCAATCGACGCTGCCTACCCTGGTAGCCGATACTTATACGTCACAAATCGTATATCGTTAAACTTTATAATTTCCCGGGGGATCCATGCTTGTGATCTTCCTCATTGGACCGGGTAAAAATCGAAGAAAATTCGCGAGACATTGGTAGAACGATGAAGATAGAATCGCAAGTGTTTTCGTTATATAGTCGGATTTAGCTCGGTAGACAATTTTGAAGAAACAAGTTCAGGGAATTCTTCGTGACTTCGTGCGATAGGTTGACCCATTCGTATTCATAGCTGAGTGGTCAATAGTAACTGAGGTGGGATAATGAGCCGATTAGTATGTAATGCAACAGACGATTAGATAGCCTGAGAAATCAATGTCTTTTCGTAAGATGTTACGCTTTGTGTTAATGGTTATCGTTTACGTACTGCATAGATAACTGGTATATAACTGATATTTAAACTTATCAAGTGACAAACATATTATGTAAGTAGGTTTCATATATATATATTGTAGGAATGTACTGATTCTCTTCATTACCTATGATCTCTTGCTTGTATACCTAATAGTTCATGCTCAACAAAAGATAATTTTAATTGGGCACTAAATAAAGTTTCGTACTAGCAATTGGGATAAATAGAGTCCTTTTCTCCCTGTTTTCAAAATCTAGAATGAATGCAATGGATAAAAAATTCTCGAGGTCAATGGAAAATCTTATGCCTCAAGAGTACAATTTTGGGAACATAAAATGATAGGAAGACCGTGCTGAAAATACGTTGTTTACAAGGCAAGCAAAAAGAAAAGTGAAACGATATGGCTGGAAAAAGAGTTTGGTGGCATATCGTGTATCAAAATCTTTTAAAGAATGTAACATATTCAGAAAAATTCAGGAACTTTAAATCTTCTATATATATCATAATTTTCTATAATATGTGCAGTGATAATATGAGGAACTTCAGGAAAGCATAAAATTACTTACCCGTACCATTTCTTTAATATAAAAACTAAGCTAAAGCAAATTAAATTTTCTATAATATAGTTAGATCAGAATGGTACTTGTTGTGTGCAGTGATAATATGAGGAACGTTAGGAAAGCATAAAATTTAATTTGCTTCAGTTTAGTTTTTACATTAAAGAAGTGGTACGGGCTGGTGGGATGAAGACGAAAGAACTATGTCGCGTATGAACTAAATGCAGGAATCGCGGGATCCAACGATTAAAATAACTCCTATAATTACGTGCAGTGGTTTGCGTTCTCAAGAGTTGTCGCCTTTCCAGGAACGTCTAAATGTCCTGGTGTTTCTTAAACGAGAATACTTTCTCGGTATTGTTAATGTCGGCTGTTCCTACGATCTATGTCCCAAGATTCTTCATTTCCCATCAACTTTTAACTTCGTTCCCGAGCTGACCTTTCGATAATCTCATTTCCAAAGAACTATGACGTCTTTCTCGCGAAGATTTAACAATTCCCTTGTCCCTCGTCTTCCAAATCGCTTCTTTTATCGTCGATAAGAGGATATTTGCGCGGTGTCGCTTATATGTACATGTTTCCTCTCCATAGTGCCACTGTTTATCGTAGATTGCTTTGCCTCTGATAGCTTATCGCGTGGCTGAGACGGGACCCGGGTCTACTGGCGAAGCGACGCTCGATCGACCTATTTTCCTTGGTTCGAGGGTTGGAAGGTTGTTTCGCAAGGGCGCACGTTCCGACGCTCTTTGTTCACGAAATTCAGCCTCGGGCTTCGTCTCAAAGACATCGAAGGGGACATGGTATATTTCTCCATATACCTTTCAAGAACATTCGATAGTAACTACCTCGATTTTTGGGACGTAATACTGTTTCGTAACTTATCTATACTTGTACTTGTGTCACTTGAGCAAGAAATTCACTTCGAAGATAATTTCAAGATTATTTTGAAGCAACAGAAAAGCTTTGCATACCAGTAACAATACAGTATTTCCAAGCCTTCTTTTACTATTCAATGCAAGAATATAATCGAGCAACGAAAGAAATGTTATTTGCTCGTGGCACGTTCAATCGTTCTTATTTATGTCACTGATTTACGATAACAAAGACTATGTTTGTATAATGTGCTCTTCCGTTTGAAGTAATCTGAAAAGTGCTCGGTTGCCAATCGATACCAGTCGTATGGTGTTCCGTTCATGAAATGTCTGCGGCAAACCAAGCGGAATTCGCTATCGATACTGAAATTCGGCGAGATTCTTTCGCATCGCGTGAAAGTGGCACTCGTAAATCATACTAAATGCCGACGTGACGGTACGAATTATCGCTAGTAAGGCTCCTTCGAGCTAAGGGGAGAGACTGATTGCCCGATTTTCTTTTCACTCGGTGGTACTCGACCGAAGGAGTGCACTTAATTAATGGTCGCCCCTTCCACCAACCTCCCTCAGGCTTAATAGCATTGTTACGTGGCATATGTTTACGAATTGGGCACACCGCCGCTTGTTCCAGGTTCGATTCGACGATTCGACCTGGCAAGTGAACCGTTAAAGCCACATCAAGTAGCTTTAGTTTCTTTCCCTCTCTCCCTCTCATTGTTTGTCGCAGTTCGCTCTGCAGATTAAACGCGAATATACATCGAACAGTTTAGCTACCTACGAGGTGCACACGAGCATTCTTAATTCTACTTGATGTCGAGACGTTTTTCAAGGAAGCGAAGAATTGCTCGTACAGTCGACGACAACGTACTGAGTTATTCGAGTCGTTTCCACTTGGTGCTGGTTCGCCGATTTCGTAATTCGTTTCGATCGAAACGGCCGACGATACGCTCGATGGTTTTTAGTCTTTAGTGTTGCGAAAGTTGCTGAGTAATATTTAAAAACTCCTTGGTGAATTGATGCGATGGATAAATGAACGCATCGTATGGTGTCATGTAACGTAAGAAATCTAAGAATCAAACATAAAATAATAACATAAAAACATGCGAGTGCTTTTGGAAAAATTAATATTGACTTTTGTTGGGATATACATATAATTATACACAGGCTACCAAGTGTTGTATACAAAGGGAAACATAATTCAGTAAATTAAGTTCACACTTAGGCGCCACCACGTGTCTTCCAAATGACGATTCTTCTTCGCAAATCATTGCTATGTCAATGACGAAATATAGTATAGAAGGACCTTAGGTTATGGACCTAAGCCAATAAAATCCTCGCGACGAGGGTCAACTTTTCCATTCCCCTAAACTCTAAACCAACCATGAGATCTTGTCTAGTTCACGCCCTGTAGATATTTGACGTCGACCCGAGAGATCCTTTCTCGTATTTACATTTCCGCGGTGTGTACAAGGTTATCCGACTGGCCACGTTAAACGGATTAAAAGGGGGTGTACGGCGAACCATCTCGCATTTTGACTCGCACATTACGATCCTTTAAGCGTGTCTGGTCTGCGTGTAAGCAACGTGTGTACATGGGCTTTATGTGTCACAGCGCTTAACGACGTTTCCTCGGGCTATAATGAAACATACTGAGTGTATACGAGATTAAGAACGTCTCTCCTTTCCAAGGAAAGGGATCGAATCGAAGCAGTCTGTAAGAAGATTTAGACTTACAGAAGGCGAAAACGTTGTTGTTGCACGAATGAGATATAACATTTGATTGTGAAGGTTGAATCTAAATCTGGAAAATTTATTAATATCTTACTTTTGTGGAAATATTGGAAAATTGTAAATGTATATTTGTCCGGTATCGACCGCATAATACAACTGTCGCAGATTTTGCGGCGAGTTGAAACGACTGGTCACTTCGGGAGCACAAGTACAGAGACCTTTCCTCTTTTAGAAAAGGGACAGCGGGATTGGCAGCCGGGAAAATTACACGTTCATGGTCAGATCTCGAAAAGATTTATTTCTCATTGGTAGCATGAACTCTTGGTATCGTTTAAAATCCAGAATGATACGCCTGTGGGAACTGCATTGATTAATTTTTTATATCTTGATCGTTACGGTACAGGGTACAATTTTCGTAGCGGACGTCAAATTGAAAAATTCGTTATTAAGAAGCAGTGGAACTATTAGGTAGGAAAAATCGCGGAGGAACACGCGAATATCGTTCTACATTGGAGCGAACTGAAACATTTACGAGGTCTTGTTCTTAATCGTCTGGGGAAATGATAAATCGAGAGAAGTTCTCTGACAAAAGTAGAATTCACGGACGAAACGAAAATACAATATCAGAGTTTTTAATTTCCACCGGGTTTGAACGACCAGACATTTTGAAATATGAAAGTTGCCGTTGCAAATATTGGTAATTTCGACGTATCGTGATGGTTCTACGCAAACGGGTCGTTTAGAGACGTTACACGTCTTTTGAAAAGCCGAAGAACGATCGTTTAATGGCTCGTTAAACGTGCGAGTATTATGCGAACAGCTCATTCGCCTGGTAAACACAGATCGAAGTTATGACGTGCATCATTCCAGGCCGTTGGTTATAATTTTTTCCTTGCCTATAAGGAGTGAAATGATCCTAAGTGCTCCGGACCAGCCTAAGTAAACGATGGAAACGGCCCTGCAACGCTACTGTGCCCGTTGCTTTTTATTATACTGAACTGCCTATTGGAATAGTGTTCTATTTTTTATCATACTTTCATTATATTGTTGGCAGATTGTGCCTTTTGTCATATCCTTATTCATGTCCTTTCTTTATTTACAGTGTTTCATTATATATCTGATCTCGACCGAAGCAAGAAACTTTTATTTAATCAATATCTTGAATATTAGCAAACACCGATTGTTTTCTTAATTTTTATTGCTACACGCGTTCCACGATTTGGCATTTAAATAGCCGTACGAATATTATAAAAATGTTGTATAAACACAAACATACGGTATAAATATTTTGTGCAGAAATTTGTGCAAATCGACGTCGAAAATTTTCCATATTGAACGTATGAAGCCGCAAAAAGAGAGAAGAAAAATAGCATGCGTCCATAGCCAAAAAATTTACTGTAGATAAAAACAAACGAAATATTAAAATCAATACTTCCGACGGCAATATTTCAAGTATCGTTTAACGGCTTTTACAGTCCGATCTAATATTCGTCGCAACCCCGGAGGGCCACGGCCGTAATAATTCGCTGTCCGATAAGCACACAAATAACGCGGATGATCCGTGACCATAGGCATAAAGGATCTCGAGTAAACTGAATGCGAAGACCTAGCCGGTGAAAAGTAGCGGAGTGGATACGGTTACGTGTGTTGTATCGTTGGCAAAAATTCTCGACGCGCGTTTGATCGAGACACGACCTATTATGCGTCGATAAAGCGCGCCAGAATGGTTGGATAGGCCGAATCCATGGGGCCCGTGGGTGCTCCCATTGTTACCATCCACGATGCTACCCTTGGCTGTGTACAGAAGTGCTTAATGCAATAATACACTATAAAGATACCATCGGGAACTCGATGGCCCGTGTTCTTTGCTCGGCACACAGCCTGAACCCGTCCCAACGAGATTTTCTTCCGACGGGAACATGAACTAATAAGCGTCAGCCACACACCATCCTGTGACTTGTCCCACGTTCTCGATTTTTGATCTCGTAATTGCCTAGATTAATACGTCACTCGGTTTTATTGACAATTTCCGACCGTTTCGTTCATAATGTTAAATTATGAACGACGTTGATAGAATCGATTAAAGGTTAGTTTCTCATCTTTTTTCACTTCTTCCCTTCTCCTCGCTTCTTTTTCACTTTCGTGCTCGTTACACTCGGAACGTTTTGAAAATAGGAACTTATCGGTTTTATGTTCGGTCAGATCACGTTTCGAAGACCCGTTTCGTGACCGACAATCTGGCACGTTAGGTATTTGCCGCATCATGTTTAGGATCACGATTTTACAAGCGTACGAATAATTAAGTAGGTCAGACTTGGCTGCCACATCGGCGATGAAAGTCGTAAAACCAAAGAAATCTCTCAAACGTAATTCTCGGTTTACGAGCCTGCGCAGGTGTACAAAGGGATCTTTAGTTTGGCGTAGAAATTATCGAGTTGCGAACGATATTTATCATGAATTATTACGGCTCATGATGGGGCAATAACCTAAATATGCCCCTGCATGACGGCGATATTTATTTAGATTACGAACTTTTGTCTCGCTTTATCTTGCGGTATTTATGAACGTTTCCAAGTGTAAATAATTGATTTTCCATTCGTACCAAATAACTTTCGATCTAATACAGTATTAGATGAAATGACAAGTTTTTCATTTCGTACTACATTTGAAGCTTTTCAAAGGTTCTACAATTAGTCACGCTGATGAGAAGGAGGTAAGAATGAAGTGGGTTAGAATGCATTTAACGGGGGCGACCAGGTAAATTACGTCACACCCCGTGGTATTCAGGTATCCACCAGGTGTCACCAGACACAACCAACAGAACCATTTAACCGTAAGAATTCTTTTGGCTCTTGAAAACGTCGAGCACCCCATACACATCTTGCGTTGGAGTTTGGGGCCATGTTTTGCCACAAGAGCGAAGTCGCTCGTTTCTACGCAGTTCGGCTTTGTCGGTGGCATCATGTCCTGTTGGTTTTCTGACAAATTGAAGAGAAGAGGGTAGTTTGTAACAGAGTGAAAACAAATTTGTCTGCGCACGGTCATTGATAGATCGAGTTTTATACGAATTTCCCAATTTGTCGCTATAAATGTCGTATTCGGCGATCGGTCGTGCCGATCTTTTTTAACGCAATTACAAAGCCTGTACCGTAACAGAGCGGAAACAAATTTGTCTGCGCAGGATCATTGATAGATCGAGTTTCATACGAATTTTCCAATTTGTCGCTAGAAATGTCGTATTCGGCGATCGATCGTGCCGATCTCTTTTAACGCGATTGCGAAACCTATATTTTAATATCTGACTGAGCTGCGCGACACAATGGCCACCATAGTTTGTTCACACGTGAATCTGTATTATTCAAATCTCCAAACTCGAATTCAGATATTTTAATTTACGTTCAAATATTTAAATTCCAGCGTACCAATTTTCATATCCAAGTGGAAAAATTCACATTCGAATTTAGATTGGTTTTACAACGAACATTTTTTATCCTATGTAAGCTCACTTCTTTCAAGTCTTGCCTGTATAGCAACGTCAACTGGAAATCGATTACCAACGAACTACGACGAGAAGAATTTCGCCAACTAAAGATTTTCTTATTTACATGGTACCATGTCTCGACGTGAAAGAAAACTCTCAAGAATCTTTGCTGGTCAAGAGGATTTGCGGCGCGGCAGCTGCGAGATCTCGAAACTCGATGCACGCCGATTTTCTACGTCAGAGCCAAACGATTTGTCGAAAGTACACTGGGCCTCCATTTAGATTTGATACGCCGGATCTTGGAAAGATTCTGCGGCAGGCACCGAAGGATTTCACGCCTCTCGAGGAATACACTGACTCTCAGTTGCTCGCCTCTTCTCCGTTCGATCATAATGGAATCGAGGGGATACGAAGAATACACGTGCGCTCGTACGCGACAGTCTATCTGTGTGAAAAGGGCACGCTACCGGAGGGTTGAAATCGGTGAATGCACTCAAGAGTCTTGCGACATTCCGTCAATTTTGTGGAGAACGCGTGAAACCGAGCGAAATGTACGATAGACCGCAGATGCAAGTAACGCACCCATTCTTTTCTTCCCTTCGACTTTTCGTTTTACTTTGAGAGATTGATTTCCGCGCCTCGATTTCAATTCCCAATGCACTTTAAATCGACGTCGTTTACGATTCTTCACGGCGAAATTCGACACTATGGTATGGACGATAAGATATCGAGGTTTTCTTTTGGGATTTTGGTCCAGCTGCATCTAATACTTTTCTCGAAGATATGAGTAATATGTTGTCTCAGTTCTCAGTAGTTCCATTTCATTAATCTAACTGAATTCTCTCTCTCTTTCTCTCTCCCTTTTCTTTCTGGGGCGCAACTCAGATCCTGTCTTTCATCGTTAGATAACGATTTGTTGGAAATTCGCGAAATAATTTAAATAGAATTTCCAATAACGTCTGCTTTGTTTAACTGTAGTCGCTGCTCGACTTTAGCAACAGATTTTAATACGAGATAGTAATTCGTCGCTGAATCACCTTCTAACGTATTCAAAGGCAACAATTAGCGAACCAACAATTGCGAGATATTTCGTTACAGAATTATGAATATAGAGAAATTTGAAGCGAACTCGACGTAGTCGCGGTACGTGAACCGAAGTAGCAGAGCGTGGAGGGTTAAAGGCACGTTAAAGCGGACAGTACAGGTTCCTCGCTCGTTTCATTTCCTTTCAACTATGTTGGCAATTTCCGCTTTATCGCGACAGCAGTGAAAAATTCTTATCAAAATACTACCATTCTCGAACGCGATGCGCCACGAGATCCAAAGTGCTCTCGAGTCTTTAATAAATCGATCAAATTCCGTTGTTACGATCATTCTGGATTATTCCAGTAGCCTAGCAATTATTTTCAAACGTTCCCAGAATTTATTATTTACTGTAATAATTACACGTTTATTTCACATTCGTTATTTCTTTTTACCAACGTTAGAAATAAAATTACGTCTACCCCAACTGTACCGACTCAACCTCCTTGAATTTCAAAATTTGTCATCTACCTTCAAGCGCTCTACACTAATTAGGTTAACCTTTCATTTCTTTTTAAAAAAAGGATTGCGTGCTAATTGCAATAAACTTCTCGTTTTAAAAGTCTTAAAGGCAACGTGAACGTCGGCAAGAGGAAAAAGTTTCTTTCCTGAGAAGTATTCTTATTGGAAAGTCGTAAAACTCGACGATCCCCAGACAATCACTGTCTCGCTGTGCCGTGTAATGCATTCTGAATAAAGATAGGTCAGTATTAACGGCGAAGCAATCGTGATTTCGCTACGAATCAATTTACCACAAAAGGATTGGAGTCGCCTACGTTTCCATCGACATTTGTCTACTATCTGCCTCTCACGAAAACACCGATAACTTCTTAGCATCGATATTTTTGCAAACAACTCGTTGACAAAAGGATTTGTTTCTCTTTTATAAGATGCGACGTCTAGCAGCGATAATTCACGAAGCCTTCGGGGAAATAGTTGCCTCAGACCATCCCGTCGAACAAAGAACTGGCAAGAATTCGGGTTTCCTATTGGAAATTTTCTGTATTGATAGTTACTATCGAATTAAAACAGTTTTTTTGTTATTGTCCATTTTTAGAACGTTAAAGCAAAATTAAAAGCGAAATATACAGTAGAGAACTCTGTTTGAAATTAATTTTGAATTATAATTAGTGTTCGATCGACACTAGAAGTATTCACTTGCGATTTATACCAAAATTTATGTTATGTAATTATAATGTATAAAAGTGTCAGCATTAATTTTTTTTTAAGTATTCCAGTTTCTTGAAGGGTTTTAAACTCGACTTTGGACTTTTAGATAGTAGATTTGCCTAATTGTGCTCGATGAAATATGAGTCTAAATTATTTTACCAATACACTCGTGCGTTTCAATTCTTTCAATTTGAAATCGCCAAGCAAGGGAATAACGACTCGTAAATCAGCTTTTTTCCGGTCGGGGCGTTAACCGATATTTTAGACGCGATAAATTCCACTTATTTCCGATTCAGATATCGATTCTGGTTTCACGACCCTAATAATTGATCGTACAAATCGATAGCAGTATCGCTGGCAATGTATCAACTCGCAAATCGTTGGGTTTAAGGACCTAAATATAACGAATACGACGTACTATCGATGTGACGATCCTCTTGGAATTGCACGAAAACCTACGCAATGGAATTCAAGCAAAGCAGCGGCAAACCGAGATCAAAAGCTGCTCGCGAACGATGAACGAGTTTTCAGTGTGCATCAAAATATTCCGTCGATGGTGCTTCGTATCCGCTGAACTTTCCCTCCTTCTTTCTCCATGTGCCACGCACAGAAAGGGATGAAAGCGTCGCTGAAGAGTCGTAGATCCAGATAAAGCTTTACTTCAGCTGCGATAAAAAATGATAGGTTCTCTATTGATACGGGCGTACGACAATGGCCAGGCATTAAAACGTAAGCGAGAGACATCCGTTGGTCGAATGACGCAAGTGCATTTTCTCAGAATTTCTCACCTGTGCTGCCGTTAATACGAAATCGATAGGGTGATCAACTTGGAGAGCCTAGAACCAGAGAACGACACTCAAAGTAAAGAAAGAAAGAGGAGAAAAGACCGTCATAGATTCCTTGGCACTCTTTAATAAACGCTACTTTCCATTGAATCCGAGGAACACGTGTCCTTAGCCAGGGTCCAGGTCAAACGATACGGGTATCTTTCGCAAAGTGTCATAAACCACCATAAAGAAAAAGAGAGCGATGCTTGGCCGAGGTCTTTCGGACGCTCAATGATCCCCGAGAGGCTATTATTATCCTCGTAGTAAGTCGAGCTGACCAGATGTTAAGACTGGCCTCCTCGATTTCAGCACCGCTAGTATAGATTTCATTCACTAGATCTTCGGTTAGCTTCTTGAGTCGATCGATCCATTGTGACTTTGAGTACCTGTAACTTAGAAGACCCGGAGGAGTTCGTGTGCGGTGGAGAAACGTAAAATCCAAATTTCTCGCACGGGAGGAGACGACTTGAAAGCCGGGACACTCATTGATAAATTCAGAAGAAGAGAAAAAGGGAGAGAGAGAGAGAGAGAGAGCGAGAGAGAGAGCAAAAATCGTGGGAGGAACGAATACGAAAAAGCAAAGACGAAGGAAGGGATAACCTTACGTCGTTCTCTTGCTAAAAACACGATAGTTGCCTCTGTCGAGAGGGTGTTTTCTTCTCGGCAATCCTCACGCTAAAGCCAATGCCTCCTTTAACTTCATTCAACGTCGTGATGATGAATGGAAACCGAACAGTTCGCTAGTAGGCGGTGAATGAGAACGATGCTATTGCTGAAGTGCCAGGGTCGACGGGGAGTTTCAGTCGCAGTCGAAAAACGCGATCCTGTGACAAAGAGGTGCAACCAAGAGGCTGGCTAAAGGAGTCAATAACGGTTTAAGGCCTCTAGCAACGACTATACCATTCATTCACGGTGACTTCCGTTCATATTAATTGCGCGAATCTTACTGTCGTACAAGAGGCAATCTTCTTCTTTCTCTCGTATTATTGAAAGTAAATGTGGGAGTGTTTGAAAGAAAATTATGGCCAACGTACTACTTAGGCTAGAGGTAAATTAATATTTTCTAAGTGAGGAGAGTTACGTCGGTGGAAAGTCGGGGAGCAACGGAAATAAAAAGGGAAAATGGATTTTAAAGTAATTAATAAGTTTGCGCTTCGTCGACGAAAGGTCGATTTTTCGATTGGAAAAACCCAAGACGAGAGAGGAAATGAGCCGAGGAAATCGATTGAGGAGCACGTTCTTCGCATACCGGTAGTCCAATTCCTTAGGAAGTCTGTTCACCTTCGACCATTTCGAGAAAACCGTATCGCGAACGTCACATTGGGAAACGAAGGACGACGTCAAGTTCAAGCGATAACGTACATAGCACGTGAAACCGCAGGTCGTCGCTTTTACGCCAAGAATCATTTACTTCTTTTCAAAACCGGCTTCCTTTTATGTCGTTTGACTGCGTCGCCACGGCCTCCTTTCGTCCTTCCTTCTTTTTTCCCCCAAAGATTTTCGACGACACGCGCGGAAAAGACGTACGCGACGATAACGACGCGTGATTACTTATCCTACTCGCAAACGACGTACGCATGCGTGGGTACATCATTATTTTGCATCTGTGACATTGCACGCGCGCGTTTCTGTGCCGGAGCCGCTGAAAGGCAAGCGATAATACTTTCTCATCTTCTCATCTTCTCACTTCGCGCCGAGGAAGAGGCGAGATTTATTTTCGTTACGGAGAATAAATGATACACAATCAAAATAAATGCGTCTTTCTTTCTTCTTATTTCGGGAAAAAGATAAATTTATTTCGTAAAATTGCCAGTGATAGCGATAATGTTATTCGCTGTTGCGATAATATTGTAATTTCTGTATTCATTGAGAATAAGCTTAGAGGTTAACGGGGAGGGGCGTCGTTTAGAAAGTGGAACATAATGGAAAATACGATGTCGCTTTATTTCGTTAAACTGTTAATAATACGAACGATAGTGTTTACTGTCTGTGTAATGATTTCTAGTTCAACGAGAACCCGCATAGCGTTTAAAGTTTATCTGGGCCAATGCGTGCAGATTTTGATCAAAGTGGCGTCAAACTATCACCACGCGAACACGACTTCGGGGTCGTTCACAACGTCACCTATTGTAATCAGTCACTTGTTGACCGTATCCACCGGCCGTATATGTCGCTACTTTAAGCGAATTAAGCGCAAATCGAGTCGTCGAATCCGCAAGTGGCGGTCGACGAGCGTTAAGTTTACTTTAGCACTTTATAGGTCAATGGGTCGTAATTGAGATGTCCGAACAGCGGTGAATGTAGTCTGACCTGGTTCGTGGTAATACAGACTGCATAGTTCGCGATAATTTCGTTTCGACTATCCCATTCTGACGACCGTTTTATCGAGAAAGGTGTAACCGAAGTGAATTTGCAAAATTTCGTTCCCGACGTACTTTTGACATTTAAAGGGGAAAAAAATGTTGGAAGAAAGAAATCATACGAAATGGCCGTAATAATTAGCCATTAAATACACGTTTGAAGCAAACAGTTTACGAGATTCTAATTTTATAAGCAATATAACTCGAGGGATTCTCGTCGGAGTGCCGACACGCTCTCTTAGCCGTAAATTTTTATTTGTCAGAGTTTCTTAAGCCCAGTAGGCAGCTTGCTTGCCCCTTCGTATTCTCGAAGCGAAAGGACTTTGCTGGTTGCTCGTAATTTTCCAACGAACTCCGAATATCCCTACCAGGAGTTGCTCTTTTCTTAGAAACTGTTCCTTATTTGTGAATGGTCGTTTTCTATTGAAACACGATCATTTATGTTTATATTCAAGGGAAATTGTAATAATGCGACTTCCCGGAGATTTATCAACACGGATGTCGAGACTTGGAAAGAAATTGCCATTTATTTTGAAATATCACATTCTTTAACGCACTTGTTCTTAAATTATTAATAATATCACCGCTTCAAAAAAAGAGGGGGGGGGGGGTGGAAGATTCCAAAGAAATGTGAAGCGTCGAGAAACACCATGGATTATTTTAGAGCTTTGAAAACCTACCACCTATGACCGTGTGAATGCCGTTTTATCGCATTAACGTTATCCCTCCTATTTTTCAACTTATCCACCCTCTCGCCACGAGAAATCGCAGGAGAAATCTTTTCAGGCCAGTTCGAAACAATTTAGACGGTTCCCTAGTTCTGTTATAAATCTTTATTTGTCAAAGTTCCACGAGACTGTCGAATGTTCTTACGTCGCGACGATGAAACTTGGCGGTGGATGACAGAGAATCGTGTCGAAGTTGTCGTGAAAGCTTCTTATATACTGTTCAATTTGCTTCGAGAAAAAGAAACTTTCCTTTTCTAGAATTAATTCTCACAAGAGCGATAACAGTGTATATTCTAGCTACAATTTATTTAGAAATTTTATCACCGTCAAAATTGCGTTACCGTGGCGTTCGAGTTAAATTATCAAATAATAAAATTCAGCGGGGCTCTTGGAATCTGTGGAATTGATTCACCCTGGCATACGTGTAAGTAGTAAAATAACCTCCCCGCCGATGTCACCGTCCCTTTAAGGGACGAACCGCAACCCTAGCTTCCTCTCAAGAGATGACATTTATTAAATTAGAAACGAAGGGAGCAGTACGGTAGATGCAACTAGCGGATACAACTGGGGCCAGAAGCATGTGGAATACGTGGCGAGGAATCTTTGCTCGGCGTTTTCATCAAGCAGAGCCTCCGCGAGTACGCTTGGAATTCAACGTGTCGCAGCCAGCTACCATCATATTGATCGAACCTCGAAATCGAGCCAGACGAACGCTTTGCGGACGCTGAAGGTATAGATTGTTCGAAAAGTTCGTATCGAAGTTGAATGAAAAATTTACGTAATGTATTTTTATAAAAATTGGCATTTTATTAAATAGTATCTATGTAATTCTTTTTTGTAACTTTTTTTTTATTCCATCGTTTTATGATAATTCTTTTGGAAGATAGCAACGATTTCATTAGGAAGGTTTATGTAGACGCGTAAAATATTTAGCCTGTTGCTGTGGAAAGAGAGGCTTTCGTAGAGACAATAAGTGATAATGGAGATGGTCGTTAAATACTTCGAACTAATTGTAAGATCAAACATTTTTCGGCATATGCATTTCATCGGTATAAAACCTAATATTGTTGTTTCGTTGAAAAATTACATGTTTCCTGTTAATAAACCATCAGAGTTTTCTCTGTACTTGTCGCATTTCATTTTGAACTAAAAGTAGAAATTTTTTACTCGTATTTAGCATTTTATCGTTTAACAGAAGTACAATCCAATATTCGTGCTATCAGTGTATAAAGGAACAGGAACGATAAAGGATAAAAGGAAATGCCTTCAAAAATAAATACGAATATTCATACTCCTGGAAGATATATAGATATCCACTCAACGTTTTCGCGAATGAATCGTTTAAATGCCATTTACACCAGATATTGACGGATTTCGAGTGTAATCAGTCGTGTTGCTCTCCGATTCGAAGCATTAATATCGCATCATCCTAGATTCATTACGTTAAGAACTTGCAGATTCATTGGATGGCGCACCGGTTCACTGCATATTCATCGTGCCTCGAAAACCAATAATTCCACGATCGTTATACGTCCAGGTAGCTATGGGAGGCCCGGTTTGCCATCGCATTAATCTTTCGGTAGAACTTTGCAGTCTTAATAAACGCGTGATATAACAGTTTCGACACCGTGATGCAGATCCATTGTGAAACTTGGTTCGGTGGAGTACCTCGTTATATCGAGCACGTTGTGTGCAGCGTATTTCGTCGACACAACGTGATAGGACGCCGTTGCTGACTGAACGCGGTACACTCCAAAGTGAAACGCCTCGATACCAGACATTTCGAACGATCGTTTAATTGTTCGCGCTTAATTTTCGCGGTGGATCGGTCGAGGTCTCGTCGGAATTATTCGGATGACAATAAGCTTTCATTTATTCTAGTAATAGAGATAATAATAATAAACATCGTGGATAATTCAACAAAGACGCCTAAAAGACGGGTACTCGAGGTTAAAGACGAAATTAAGGTTTCAAGCAGAGACGGGCATCGATGTAGTTGCACTTGGAACAGGTGTATCGTGGAAATGATTAAAAATTTGATTCGATTTAATCTTGTATTGCGAATGTTACCTGCAAATTAATATTCTGCTTAGCTATGTGATATAACTATTTCTCACTTCTTGCTCAATGACAATTGTTACGCTAGTAAGAATTAACTTCCAAAGACTAACTCAAATGCGTTGCTTTCGTTCTACGTATTTTATTTTATGTTTCTAAACTGCACTGTTTCTAAACAAAAATATTTAATATTTTTCTAGAAAGATGACTACAGAATGTATTTAATTGACACTTCAAATAGAGAGAAAATTACTTGTTTTGCAAATCATCGCAGGCGAGCGTTTGGGCATAGCTGTGATAGAACACGTACATTTGAAAAATGTAAAGAAAAACGGTTCCTAATTGCCATCGCAATGTTCACAAGGGAAATGAAACTCTCTAAAATCTTCCAAAAATTTCTTAAATTAGGTACATGTTTTTGTTCCCGGAACACGGTTACTTCGCTTGCCGGCTGGTATAACGACCGTGCCGCATTGCTTCTACTCGCAATACTACCTCTAGAATTTCCATAAAAATGTTCATAAAAATAGTGGATGGCGGTCGCTTCTCTCCAAGTTCCACCATTCTTCACTGTCACCGATCTTGCATGCTCACCAATTCTTAGGTAAACAGAAGACGAAAAAACATGTAATTTCGTTGTAGTTGCATGCAGCTGAAGGCGATCGTCCGCGAAATCGCGCGTGTTTAGCTACCAGTGCATACATCGCTGTGGCCTGTCGGGGTGACGCGCGATATATCATAATTTTGTAACTGGTCTGAAAAAAACTAGTGAAGGGGGAGCCTGTTCAGGGGAAGGGGGTCAAGATTGAATATGTTTCGTGTATTCATAACTCGACAATGGACACTTGAATCTACCTTGTTAGATGGGAGCAGTGAAGCGAGAAACTGGGTGGAGTCTATAGATCGCTATAGGTCGTTTCAGGACCCGTTGAACGTTATTGATGATGATTCTACGTACGAGGGCAATACGGTTTCTCGATCTACGATCAAATCGTTCGACGTTTCGATATATATCGATAACGTTTCGGACGTGTTCCGCGAATTGCAGGAATTTTCAATGATCAAACGTAGACGATAAACTATTTACGATTTAATTTCAAATGAATGTATAATTCCGTATAATGAAATCGATCTGGTATGTTATATCAATCGTTGATTCTGCATGAAGAGCATCCGAAACGTGCATGAACTACAGTAGTTGTACACTGTAAAGGACGGTTCGTATGATATTGTGCCGAATACATTCATTTCCGTTGCACGTAATCCACTATACCCTATTTGATGCAATCAATAATTTAATAAATTTCGATTGATTGGAACGAGATCAATCTAACCGCTGCTATAATTGCGTGGAATAATAATTGAAACTACGATAAATATGAGCGAACGTGTATCACGATTGATAAATATCCATCGAGATAGAAACAAGATATCGTGACACAAATAATAGTAAAACATCGTCGTCAACGATGTCCTCTTTCCGTTTGGCTCGGCGTAATTCCTTCTTACGCTCGTGGAACGCGAAGAATGCAATTATTTGTCGGTGTAATCGCTCGTGAATCCTCGGAAGATTCAACGCAAAGGGCGGATCGATCGAATTGGTTCCGCCATTTGCTGGACACACGACAAACTAAACGGCGACAACGGCCATGTTTCAACGAGAGAAACAGTAGCGCGAAAGCAGTTGGACTTCTCTTTCTTCCTTTCTCACGGTGACGAAATTTAATTCTTAATTAAAGCACGAGAACGATTTGCTACGCGCCATCGAGCTACCCTCTGTCCAAACGCACCTGCACGCCTGCGCCATTCTTCGACACGCCACGTGGAATCCGTAGAACATTAAGCGCATAGCGAGCGAAAACAAATACGCGTCACCCTGGACGAGTCCTCGAAGCGTAGGCAATAATATGTGTCCTCGACCCTAAACTGTCGAGTTGAAAAAGATGAGGCAACGTGTTCAATCCACATAGATCTCTTCAATGATGCAGTGGCGCAGCGATCGAATGGACCTTTCGTTAAAAACTTTGAAATTATCTTTTTGCAAGTCCCCTCCACTCCGTCTGCGGGATAAGCAATTTATTTGACGGAAAATAAATTACTTCGTTAAAAATCTTTTCTTAGAAAACAGACAACAAAGGAAGACAAAACGTTGTAACTAAAATTTACGATTCATAGAGCGTTGTTTGAAATTTCGTCTGAAAGCACGGTTAACTGCAAATGTTGATTCAACCTGTATGAAATTTTCCTAGACGCCCGGTGGTGTTCCGTGTTTGTAAGTTTCGCCCGATCCAATGTAAATTGTATTCACACAGAAACAAAACTTGCTCAATCGTTCTGAGCAGGAGCAGAGGCAAATAACTGCACGGTATAATAGAAGTTTTAACCGATAGTTTCGCGGCATTCGTCTATAGCGGCGCCATTGGAGGCGGAACACTGAAATGCGGGGTAGTTTCGACACCCTCTCTGCTCGACGTACGTTGCACGTGTACGATCCGACAATTCGTCATGCTTCTGGTTTCCAATGCAACCTATGATCACGCGTGTTAATACACGTTAATACGCGTTATATATCCATCCAGTGTTTATATTGCACACCGCTTAGAAGGTATTACGAGCAGGATCGTTTGGTCGTTGCTTAATTTTTGTTGCGTATATTGCGTGAATATTGCGCTCGAGAGCAAATGGAAATGGGTCAGCGAATGCAGCAAAAGCCAAAGAAAAAAGAAGAAAAATAGAATAGTGGCGTACTACAGCGCTACGATATTCGAACGATTCCAGATCATTTGCAGATCCAAAAAACGTTCTCAAAAAAATGTGTTTACGTAGGCTGGTATACAGAGTATAGGATACAAGAAAAAAAATTAATGATCCTCGTAGTCCTTCGTCGATAACCGACCGGCCAAATTGGTCGAAAAGTCGTGATGGGAATGGAATCGTCATCGATCCACAGTGGCCGATGTTACGACAAATTCGTATTAATGACCAGGCAACTTTTCTTTCCATCGGTTTTTGCATACTCATCGCCGGCGCAATATGCGACGTAACAGTTGGTAGCGGATAGATTCGATCCTGAGTTTCTTCTATTGTCGATTTCGAATTGCTCCGCGATCATATGTCGAAAGAAGAAAACCGGCGGGAGAAGGCGTCGTTCGACATTCTGTCATGCAGATCTCGATTATAGCCAGTGGTGACGGTTGATTCTACGAGAGAGTCCGGCTCGGTATAATTAATTTACCAGTGGGATTATTGATTGTAGCGTCATCGGGATGAGAAGGGACTGCAAATTTACATTCTTCTCTCGTGTTGATAAAATAAATAACGTCGGTGAATGGTATTTACCCTCAAATAATTACTTTTATCTACAACCAAGAGTACTAATCATATATAGGGAATCGTTGAGCGTCATTGAGATAGAGTCAAATGTCGTATTTGAGAACATTATGGATTCAGGTGCATCGCAGCTTCGTAATACAAACATCGAATGCGGATGATATAAAAAGTAACTGTTTTCGTTTTTTTAACGTTTTTGGTTGCTTTCTGCTAAAAGATGTAACCTACAGAAATGAAATATGAAGAGCGACGAAACGATATACTCATCCGCAAACTAGACCCAATATTCCCTCGATCCATTATCCCCTTGGAACTGCCCTAACTTCCACTTCTGTTTGCTACTCGTTATCTCGCGAGTTTATAATATTCAACGACACAGGCCTGAGATCGCGGGCCTCATCAAATACGCACGATTTTTGCTCATCGTGTTTGCTTCCCGTGGGATGATATCCAAACACGTATATGTACGCAGACACACGCATTAAACACGCTCTCGGTTCGGCACATGTACACGCGTACGATCGAAAGCAGGAACGGAAGAACACAGTCGGTGCACGCGTCTTCGGCTTTGCTGCACAATCAAGTGTCCCTCGTCATTGTCCGCGGTTATTTGCCTGGCGAAGTAGTCAATGAGAAGTGATTTAGTAAACAAGTAGCATATTGCCGATGGCCGTTCGCTCAGCTGTATGATTTAATGTTTCGTCGGGATACAAGCAACCGGGGAATCGATTCGCCCGACACCGTTGCCCCATTATATCTGCTTATCGGTGGGAAACAGCGAAGCCCGTGTTCATATGTATTCGTACTTTCTGATTTAAGTGAGCGCGTGAATCGACCGCGATTCATTAAACTCCTCGACAGTGAACGAACGCATGTACGTATACGTATACATGGTAGCAAGTTGCATAATTTCAGGACACGTATGTAACGGTGATTATGTCAGTGGAACCGGTTAATTCGGGACAGGTATAATTAACCAGCTGTTTGACTAGTCTACGTTTGATAACGGCATTCCTGTTTCTATGGTTTATTTTAAATATTCATTGATGGGTATTGGTCGCATTAATGGCACGATAGGTCACATAATTTGCTATCCTGTGTAACATAATTGCATTGTAATATGTAAATACGAAATATAAATATTTCGAATAATATGTAATTTCTATAATAAACGAATAACGCGGGAATAATAATTAAAGTTTCTCTGATATATCGTTACATTGTCATTAATTTAAAAGATATAACTACAACAAAATCATCGTTCACGATAAAAGCTCCGCGTCGATGAAACGTAAGCAGTGCTCGCGTACTGTTTAACATCTTCTGTGTGATTCATTACGGTTAATTTAATTTATCAAACGCGGATCAAAGGAACGTTTGGAACGTTTCGTTGCCGTTCAACGTTTTCCAGCAACGAATGCGCCATTGTGGACAGACCTCGCTATTGCCGCGAACAAACGTAACAGTTTCACCCTGTGTAACTATGATCGTAAAGCAACCACGAACTGCAGACCGCATACAAGTGTGTACGTATGGGCATTGCAAAAAGCTGAAGATCGCGTGTCTGGCGACTAAATGGTCCGACGTATAGCCAAGAGTTTAACGACGGGTGGAGAACAAAACACTTTAAGGAGTTCAAAGCGAGACGAGAATTTAGAGGAGGAAAGCCAAGCGAAGATGCACATCCGGAGCGAGCTTGGTTGGTAATATAAGTAATCTGGCAATTTTCTGGGACATTGGTTCTCTACAACGCTAACTTTGCAGAAGTCGCAGGAAGTTGGGTTAGTTTAACACCTATTTGCGAGAACGGCCCGAGAATACTCGGACGACCGGTCCATCTTTCACTGACACTGAAAATTTTTCGTGAAGCCTTGGAGCGGTCACGACCCTTTGCCGTCAGCACGCTCCAAGAACATATGTCGATCTTTTGTGCGAGATCCCGAAGATTTTTCCTTTCGTTGCGGCCCCGAGTTTTTTCGTGTCAATACCCGGGACACCCTCTACGCGCCATTCGACCGGAGCCATTGGCGCGTGGTCGATCTCGTTAATGACCCACGCCCGTGCCAAACTTCTTTTTTTCCCTCCCTTTCTCGTGGAAAGATGGTAGTTTAACGTTTTCTGCTCTGTTGCGCAAAGGTACGTGCACAGGAGGATGGAAACCTTTCGTGTCCATATATCTTCGTTAAACGTCTGTGAAAGGTAAGACAGTGGTAATGTTGTGTCTGTGTGACGTTTGCGGTTTCATCGATTCTTTCAATTATTGTCTTACTGAAATTACGAGTCCCTGCGGAATTACAATAAGATCAAATTACGCTGTTGTAGCGATTCTTCGGAGTTTAAAAATCTATCGATGGAATAGAAGAGATGGCAGACACCTTACACACTTGGCAATTTATTATAATTGTCAGAGAGAAAAACGGTCTTTCGATAAAGGGAATGTTAACGGTTGCGAAAGAAGACGTATCGTTTTTCCTGATACTTTTCTTTGAATTTTTATCCGTCTGCCTTTTCCAATACGCGTTCGTATGAATCGCGTGAATTCAAAGCAAAAATTATCTCTAAGGTACGTTGTTCTATGTTAGTTCTCTGTCATAGTTCTCTGTTCGCTTCTGGTTTCCTGTTTCCATTATTTGACTCGAGCCCGACGCTTCAGTGTCATTGAAATAATATCCGACGAGGAGCCAATTGTTTGCCATTTTCTCTTTTCCTCTAAAAGTGCCACGTTACACGGTTGAACATTTGTTCGTGTCCTTCTTTGAGTACTTCGTGACATGAATTTTCCTACGAGCCATTCTTGAGAAGGACGTTTTTAAGATGGCGGTAGGATTGGAGTGTTCTTTCGTTCTTAAAGATTCGTTTGGTGCCTCTGTAATCGAATAACATTGGGAAATGTAATCTTCCGAGTTCGTAGCTATAAATCAAATTAATTCCCCGCTTCCTGGTAAAGTTAAAAAAACTTTCGCGAGTAGAAAGAGTAACGACATAGTTGGGATTGCATTAACATCGAACGTACGTGAACCTACAGATTGCTTAATTCGCCGATTTAATTTACCAATTTAATTTACCGTATTCCAGAAAGCGACGAAATTAATATTTACGATGATAAGGACGGCGAATAATCGGGTGGATGAGATCGCAAATTACCCGGCATCGCTTCGTTCTTTTTCATTCAAAAGTTTCAACCGATCGAACCCAACGCTATCTCAGTTCTGTTTCAATTACCGACTGTAATGCACTATGTCTGGAACGTGTATTCGCTATAAAAACTAATTAACTTTTGATTAAACGGTATACCCCTGGATTTCTCCGGCTGTTACGTTGGCCGAAGTTAATTCGTCGGCTGCTTGAAAGTTTGCTTTGATACGTAGGTAATCGCAATTAAAGCAATCAGTTTTTCACATAGGGGCAAAAACCATGATCTCGCGTAAGCCTACGCGGTAAATTCTCTGTCCAGGTACGGTTTCCATGATTGTGCTGGCAAATGACGGAAGACTGGCAAATGCAGGACACCAGGAAATTCTGCAGCCACGTGTGACCGGGGCTTCCTGCGCGACGAGCAACGTTAATTGGACAAATAACCTCGGCTCGTATTAGACGGACCGTACGTTTCTTCCCAAAGGATTAGAGACCTGTGCATTCTCTGGGGTAGATCTGCTTTGCTTGTCGCAGTTTGCTCATGCGGCTAATCTACTTTGTTTTAGGTAAAATTGCGTTCTTGACGACATGTGCGTCATCGCTCTTGTTCCACGTTTATGAACAAGGACAAAATGATAGACTTTGTGTTTCGACGAATAATATATACGAGCAAGTTCGAGTGGGTGACGAGTGATATAGAGAACTGATTCAATGTTTAGTTTAACATACTGTTTGCGAGTAAACAATATCGGAATATTTGAAATGCACATAAGGATCGCTATGCGTGACACCATACAGAGATTTGCTTGCACGTGAATCGTTAAGGAGTCGAAAGACGATAATTTTAGAATTCGTAGAATTGGATCGTGTTTGATTCCTATATTACCGTTAATGCATTTTCATTTGCGCGATATTACGTTTAATGAACAAAACGCTGCGTGACATCCAATATCCCTACAACGGTGACAGAGACTTAACGGAAGGACGCAACGTTTAATTTTATGCGAAGATACGCGATAGTCTGTACGCAAATTTGGCTGCTACATGCATCGCTTATTCGAGGTTCGCGTACGAATTATACATATGCATAACGATAACATTCATCAAAACGTTCTATCTTTATTGGGAAACGCAGAAACGAGATTTCTAACCCGGAACGGAAAATGATCGAAGAGAATGCAGAGGATTTGTAAAATTCTTGTATCGCGTAGAATTTGCGTAGCGGCATTCTGTTCGCAGAAGCAAGAGTAACGCGTGCGAAATAGCTTGTTAGTCAGGGAGTTAAGGTTGGCGTACGAATTCGATTAGGTACATCGCACCGTATTCTCGACAGCTCTCGCTGTGAATCGGCTTTATTCCATCCAACGAAACAGACAATGATCCTCGACGTTGAAATAGTTGCATCTTGTCTTAAAAACCGATAGTAGGAACGCACAAATGACGGAATTACACGGATAAACGAATATTCTATTTGCGATCGAAAGAAGTTGGAACTTTGTGCCGGGTTATGCAAATTAAAAATTGAAAATCTTATTCCGTTGAAGAACACTTCCAACAGTGGAAATCGATGGAAAGAGCCTTTTGCGGCTTCGACGGCCAAACAACCGATAGAAAATTTATTTCTCTGTCACGGCATGAACGAGTTCAAAAGCTCTTTTACCGCGGAAGAAAAGCAGCGAATATCGCAGAAATAAAACGTGCCATTTTCCAACGAGGAAGGTGAAAAATATGCAAATATTAGGTGCCACGAAGGGGAGAGAAAGGGTCTCGTGGCGTCTTCGCTATCGTCTGTGCGACGATACGCGGTAAAAGTAAATTCACCAGCTCATCTTCCCTTTATTAGATTTTATTATATTTTCCAACAAAAGCGCCATGTTCTCTGCAGCGATTCTACCTTTAATGCGTCAGAGTATAAATATTTCATATTCGGTCACTCATTATATATATAGTAATAAGGGGTGTTCTTTGAAAAGTTTACGCTTAGAGAGTACAAAAAGCTCCCGCTTCCATGAAACTCCCACGGATCACGATTTCTAGGAAGGACCGTATTTTATAATTTTCCCCGTGGAAAGCGGTAATTTCCTGTGAACTCTGTATACGGTTTACATTGGTCCCGTCTTCAAAGACTCTGCGTGACTGTTGGTAGGAAATGAGCACGCAAATATCCGTGCGAGTTCGAGAAAGGCAATGATGATTTTCTCTTGGAAGTGGGACGAGTTTCGAATGGCTTCCACGCGTAAGAAATCATAATTCGGCTATCGAAGCTGAGATATCAAAAGTCTCCTTGTTCTCTTAACGATCATCCCCCGTCACTTCGTTTCGTTTCAGCCCATTGTCCGGCGATTCTCGCCGATACGAGCTACCGGTGAAGAAGCAAGAGAGCAAATGCTCAATGATAGCCACCCTCCGACTGCGAGAGAACGAAATCAATAAAGCCAGGGCAAGTTTTACCAGCTCTCCTTCTCTCGCTTCTTCCTTTTGTTTACTAGTTCGCCTCTCGCTCTTTTGCGTGTCTTTGCATTATCCTCGTCGTATTTTCCTCAGGCTTCTCATATCTTCTACTTGCTTCGCTGCGTTCGCTCGCTTCCTTCATGCATGGTATATTAAATTTTTTTCTCCGGTCTCTCTTATACTTGTACTTCCCAGCCGCAGAATTCTTGCGTGTTTATAAAGAAAAAAAAAACACAGGCTTTTAGGGTAAAAATTGATTTTACCACGGACTTTGTGTGTTAATATAGAAACTGCGTTATTTAACATATAAACGGACTGATCATACAGAAGTGACCTTTAGTTGGAAGTGAATTTTTTCACTGTCGCTCCTGAATCGGACATGTGAATTTGATAAATAAAAGGATAAGAGCCGTGTGAAAATGTTGCTATCGCAGCGATGGCTAGAACGCGATCGCATGCATGTTACGGAGCCATTCGACATCATAAGGCATCACGAAATATCAAGCATAGATTGAATTATTCTCGGGTGAGGCGGCTGTTTTTCCATGGCCGACGGAGCGTGCGTTTTCCAAGCGTACGTGCTTTGCAAGTATGTGAAAACGGAGAAAACAGAAGTTATATACTGTAACGCGATATTTATATTTTGCCTACTATCAGAACTACCAACGGTTATAAAATAACAAAAAGAAAGGAAAAGCTATAAATTGTATACTTTGATCACTGTGGTATTTTTAGTGCGAATAATATCGTCAATTTTCTGGAAGAGTGATATAGATGTAAAAAATCATCAAGAATGATAGAGTCATAACCACACCTATTAAGATTATAGGTTTGACGGAAATAATGTTACAATTTAGAAATTAAATCGTGTATTTCACAATCTATGGCAAGAAGCAGTAAAAGAAGGTGAGGAAATGAGAACAACGTTTGCGATCGCAACGTGCATCGTATTAAATGAAACGTTAAAGTGAATCTTTGCTCGTGCGACCATAAATCCACGCAAAATGGTTTACGCGAATGTGAATCGCGTTTCCCGTGAGCATGCACGCTCGTTGAGCGTGATAGACAACAAAATTGCATCGGAAACGGTGCGCTATGTGCATGTAGTCACACATGCTATCCAATGCTATTTGAAACTGCAGTGACTGGCGTTGCAGTGGAATTGATAGATTAAATCTAACGCCTCGTTCGTAATGCGGGGAAGCATATGAAAAGTACATCACACAGTTGCTATCCAACAATGCTATGAATACCTAAATGTTTAATGTTTTTTTAATTTATTACGTTACTTTCTCGTAGAAAAGGGAGCGTCAAACACTGTAACATCGTCCATATATTATTTAACTTAGATTTGTAATATATATTATTTTTCTTCAATAATAATTTGGATAGATAATTTTATTACATTTTATGATACAATATTTTACCCTAGATAGATGCCTATTGTTTGAAAACCAGTTTTCAAATTACTAACACAAGTCCACTAACACAAAGGTTTAACGAACATATGAATCCAGAGAAAACTACATTGTTCCGAAAATTATTTGCAAAGATATTCGTATCGGAATTAACTTCCTACTAACCTCTTTGTAAGCGAATAATATAATCCTAGATATCGTCGCTATTGTATATATCGTACGAGATGTAACGATAGCGAAGGGATTGTTGCGGTCTGAAGGCAAAGGCCGCGTGAAAAGTTCCGGTTGACTGGGGATCCGGTTTTCCGGTCGCATCGCGAATCATACGAATGCGTGTGTTGTTCACGGTGGGCGTGCCGCGCCCGACAAATCGTCTTTCGATGTATGCTTGAGCGATTTCGAATAGGAGAAATAAAGCTGGGGCAAGAGAGCGCCTAGGAAACAAGGGGTTGCAACCATAAATATAGTTTTTTCTTGAACGACCGTACGTTGGGTATCGCGCCACCCTGTTGGCAGTTGCCTCGCCTTTGCGACAGGTTTCGTCGAAAGAGAGGGGTTGGTGTGGAAAGATGGACCTGGTTCGGGTTAAAATGTGGGCTGGAAATGTGATAATTTAGTCGTGAGTGGAAATATACGTAGTGTAAAGAAACGTACAACTCATTTTGGCTATTGTACTTCTCTTAATATCGCGTTGGATTTAGATAATTCTTTTACATTTTAGTCGATTTAAATTGTTTATTTGAAATTTGTAAGTTAAATCTGTTCGTTAAAGCGATAATCCTAGTAAGCCTTTAAGAATCCACTGTTTTTTTTCGAATCGCGCAGGATCCGACATCGAAGTGCTGGAAAGTTGGAAACGTGAAACCTCGATGCTGAGATTAATTACCGAGTTTGTTGGTGTCCCTGCTCGCGCCTTTGACAACTGTGTACAGAGAGAAGTGCGATATTCAGTCGAGCGAAAAACTTGTAGCAGCAAATATTCGAGGCGAGAGGCGACGCGACATAGCCATCAGCCACGTGTTTACACGAGTGTCACTGGCAACCAGTCTCCTCTCGTACCTTGAACGTACTTTTCCCTTGAACTTTAAACTTCTTAATTACGCGACCGTGATCATCCTAAGGAACACCTCGAAAAGTTAAGCTAACTTCTGCTCCGCCAGAAATCCCTGTTAATCTCTTTCTCCCTTTTCGTAAACGATCCATTTCCAGTCGTGCCAGTTACGAATGAAACGAATTTTTAACGAATTTCGTTCGATCGATACGTTTGATTCTCAACGTACGGTTCAGTGTGTGCGTTTACTATCTACTGGAAAAAAAAAATAGAAAAAGAGAAGTATACGTCTCGATCAAATTATTCGCTAACAAGCGTGAATACGCCTGTTAGCTAACGGTCAACTAATGGAACTTTCGAGCGAGATTTAGGCAAACTATCTGTCGGATAAACTATGGAAGCCAATTGATCTCGATTCGAGGTCGTCGTTGTCGAGGATGAGTCGATTTATCAACGAGTAAGTCTCATCAATGGGGACAATGAGAAATTCAGGCAGGAACAACCATCATCGGCCGCAATATCCAAACGTTGTACACATTGTCGATGTCTGCGGGGCATTTACCTGTTCCTTACAATGTGTCCTTTCATATAGGATCGATCGAAGGTTTCTTTGAAACAGCATAGATGCCACCCTTCCTTTATCGATGTATCGAAGAGGTTAAACGACGGGATCGGGGAATGCAATCGCGCCGCCCCATCTGCGGAAAGCTCGGGTTCGAAGTTTCGGATGAAAGCGTCGTTGTCCAACATTCACGTCTAAGATTCATCTGAGAGGCTTAATTCGTTTTGACAACGCCGTTTAACCCTCCCTATTGCGCCGATCTGTTCCGCGTCTCTGTTATTTCCTAACTGAATTAGATCCGAGCTGATCGTTGTGCATTTCGGCAGATGTCAGATTTCGCGATAAACTCGAACCAGCGCGGACCGGTTCTCGTTCTGTTCTACAGAGAACCGATGAAACAATTTGCAACGATAACTCGACTTAATTTAGTTTACGATTCTCAGAGAGTCGGTGTTCGAAGCTTACTGTCGCCGCTCCTTTTTTTTTTCTTCGTTTCCGGGTATAACACACGCGAGCGCGAGCGACGGCCTGTACGTGACTCCTGAGAGAGAAAGAATCGCGGAAAATTTCAATTTGCCGACGGTGAGTTTGCGTTTCCAATTTGCACAGCTTTGCGGTTAAACGATAAGAGATTCGAAACGATCGTCGGCGAAATTAACGAAGAATCAAAGACCCAACGCGATTTCTTTTATACAATTTCGTCTCAACGACAGATTGTTCGAACGACTCGTTAATAATATGCAGATCATGCTAAGTTGCTAAACGGTTAACTTTATCTCGCGTAAATCGACTCATGACGACATTCATTGTCCAGGGTATCGATCTCGTAGAACAAGTATAATACATTAAACGAGAGGAAGCAGTTTCACTCGGTAGAAAGTACGGTGCCGGAGTTTCTACCTGGTATAAAGCATCCATTACAGCCAGTTAATGGTCCACTAAGTGACCTGTAATAGAAAAACTTTTTGTACAATGCCGCTTCATGTAGAGTTTAGCACCACGATTGTTGCGTCCAAGCCAGTATGGCTGGTAACGCGACACCGGATTGCGTTACCTCTTTAATCATAAGCTCGAACATACGTATTCGACGTGCTCAACAGGATATTAACTTTTCGCGATAAGATCCAACCGGCTGCCAGCCATAAGTTTTGCCCATTATTGGATTGGGAGATATGGGTAATCATTTGATTTTGATTACATTTGCAGCGGCACATAAACTAAAGGACAATTCGAATCATGTTGTTGTTTTACTTTGGAGTTTACTTAGTAATAAATAAATTCCGGGCAAAACAATGTCGTCGCTATGTGCAATCGTCAAACGAAGACGAATTTGAATTTCTCGGTACTCCATCAACCAGTATAAATACAAGGATCGTAAGGAGTTCAGTTATCAATCAGTATCAGTCGCGCGAAGAAGTATTTATCAATTACCAACCAGTTATCAGCGAATATTTTAGCGATTATACACTGTCTTAGCTAATTTGTTAGTACGAGCGATTATTACCTGTATTGATTTATTCATCATTTTAAATATACTTGACGATTTCAACAACGAGCAATCTCGTTTTATAAATCTCACGATCAACCATCCTCTATAAGCCTCCACACATTTCTCGTATCCACCTTGAATGGCGCGTACTTTGACTCTTCTGTCGCGTTTGCTCGTGTCTGTTTCTCTCGAAAGGTCGTAAGAGACACTCATAAAACTCGGAACAGTCTCGTTTCACGATTTATCGTGAGATCTTCGTGAGATTATTTGTGGCGGATGTGACGGTCACTGAACGCACCCAGAGGCATGGAAGTCGTTATCATGTTGCCAGAGGCTATCCGAGTAGCAAAAGTTATTCGAAGTTGTAATTTCCGATGAACTGCTCACTCTGTAGGTACATATATGATATGATGAAACTTGCTTCGCTTTTAGCTTTCTGACTATCAATGTTCCGCTTCGACGTAAATAGGTCTACAACGACTACGAATTTCATGAATTCCTGCTGCGCTTGAAAACCTTCCTGGTTAGGTACCTCGAAGTTTGGCGATCTTTTATTAACTAAACGAAAAGTTTCGAATCATCATGAATCGATCTTGCAATACAGCGACATTACTTGCGGAAGTCGAACACGGGGAAAGAAGGAATCGGGGCAACTGGCGGTCCAAGCGGCCTTACGCTCGAATTATTTAAAACAGTGCTCGACTTTGACCAACCTTGACCCTATTCGAAACACTGCGCAATAAATTTCCATAATCTGTTCCATCGAGTTGATTCGCCCCTTCCAAAGGACATTAAGGTGGCATCGTTTCGCCCTCCTGACTGGCGCCACCAACGCGTCGTCGTTGTTAAAATAAACGACCAAACGAACACAAAGTAAACGAACTACTTTACAACTTGAAACTGCTATGGCACCCTATTTTCGATGAATATTCGAGTTTTAATGGTCGATGCAGATGCGTGTTCTTCCCTCGCGCGTCGCAACGGTATATAGAAATAAAAGAGCGTCAATTGTGTACACACATATACGTGTATGTAAATATACGCTCGCAATTTCTATTCGTCACGAGCACAGCACCCACTTGTATTTATGTATTTTTCCATATAATGCAACGTACCGTTAAAATACGTGTAAAACGCTGGCGCGTCAAAACTCGCTCCGCTCTACATCGAGCAGACAATTGTACGTCTACTATCGATTATACATACTGTTGATCGAGATTCGTAACAACAGAAATTCCAAAGACCATTTTATCGTTATTAGAAAACCATGAACTACGTTGCAGAGAGGGGAAGTCCTTGCGATAATAAATCGTTATACTAATCGATAAACCCGTGGTCCGTCGCACGATTTCCACGACATAATGACATCACGTGATAAACAACTGCGTAGTAAAATTATTCGATCCGAGCGGTTCCCACAATTTTAATTGGTTGACCGCAACAGCTTTATGCACGACGATTAAATGGCTGTCAGGACGAACGCGACCATTTACACATATACCTATACATACGTCTACGTAGAATTAATGTCACCTCTTTCAGGCATTCTCCTAGCGGTTTCCTTTGTGCGATCCTTTTTTCGTAGGTCATGTGTTACGTGACACGAGTAGAATTGCCGCGTGTACGTGCGTATGGTTCGAATAAAATCGTCGCGTCGTCAAATGTCAACCCCAAAAGCAGCCACTCGAGTTACTCGGAAGGGAAACACGAGTCCAGACTTTTAGTCTGCGGCTCTAAGCCCGACTCTGGGATTTCTGTCGGTTACACAGTTAACATTGGTTTCTCCGACGGAGAAAAATTCGTACGACTGTCTCTGATTTAACTGGATATTCAAATATTCTAATCTAATACTGTTCTGGCCGACAAAGATTTCACGCGATAAATGCGTGATTAATTCGTCAGAATTTTTAGAAGTTGCCTGGTGTATGTGTGTGTATATTTCACTATGCAGTTTCGATTTTCACAGCAGTTTGCACAGTCCCCAGGGAACACGGGAAAATTCAGTGATTTTTGCCACAATCCGAACGAATAAAAATTCAAATTATACAGTAAAATTGGGCGACGAGAATATGGACGAAAATCGACGAGCAAATCGAGAGCTCGTCGCGTAAAAATTACGCAAAAATACGATAACTTTGATGGCTGATCTTCAAAGTTCTGGGAAGAAGTAAAATGATTTTTGCTTGTACTCGAGGCATTCATTCGTTCGTCGTCAAGTCATTTTATTCGATAAGGAAGCGTCTATGTCACAGAGAGCAGGTTTCTAGCGCTATTTTCTGCAAACTATCGGCATCCACACCGGTAATCCTCTTACATTTTCCGGGTAAAACGCTGCGACGATCCTTCGCCAATGGAATTTAAGCGCCTTACGTGAGATCTATCAACTCTGTTTTCTAATTTCTGATGATACATCAGGGAAACGAAAACCAGTGATCGCGATAAATAATTACGTCTTTCTCTTATCGTCAATTCGATCGTTTCTTAACAATGTAAAAATCACATTACTTTTTCATCGTTTACTCACTTAATTGGTATTTGTTCTTTCGGCAGAATGATAAAAGAATGACGACACAGGAATCTGAATTTCGCGAGAAACAAGTAAAACAGCAGTGATAACCGAGAATCTCTTCCATAAGTTATTCGCAATCTTTAACTGTAAAGATGTACCAATAATTTTTCAAGGATCCAGGAGAGAGAGAGAGTTTCGTCAACCAATTTTAACCAAATCCCAAATCACTGAAGAAGTTCGGGATGGAAACTCTAGTTTCGAATTCAGAAGAGATCGTAGAAAATGTTTTCTCGGAATTTTATGATAAAAATTGACAAAACTCGTAAAACAGTCTAATATTTTCTTCGACAATTTTTCAATGTGATTTCGTCGATTATGTTTTTCTAGAGATGTAATAATGCCTGTATGATTTCTTCGTTGAAGGTTAGGAGGAATAGCATGTGGAAGGGCTGTCGGAATAAAAGTTTACGGCAACTTTCGGAAACGGCACACTCGACGGAGTTCATCCTCCGTTGTTTCCGTATCCTCCTTTTCGCGGCCGAACTCGTCCTTTCGGAATACGGCTCGACCTATATTTACATTTAGATTGAATTCCGTATTTGCCTGGAGCAACTACGCAGCGCTGGACTACGCTGATTTGCAGCTCAACGATAAAGGCGCTGCTACTTACTTTTATCCTATTATCCTTTTTTATCTTGCTTATATCTACGTGAACGAATTTAAAAGAACGTACCGTGATTATAGCAATTTTTTAAATTTTCCACGCATAAATTTACTAAACTGCAACAAGCATGAAAAAAGAAGGGAGAGAATAGAAAAATTGTTCTAAAAATTATTCGAGAAATTAAAGAACAGCGTGATTATGCTAATTCTAACTTCACCACTGTCTTGAATCGTGTGCTCTAATGTTCCTTTGCATTAATGCGTTGCATTTATTAGATCATTTTTTCTGTTAGTCGAACACGATTATTCCCTTCGCCTCTTTGTTAAATCAATGATCTTTATATTTATGACGACGTTGGAAACTTCGAATTTTATCAGCTACGTGTCCACGAATCTACGCGAACATTCCGCTTCGTTACTCGTTCTCTCACGCTATCAAAAAGCACTTACTCTAAAACATTCCAGCGGCATCGTTTTATCTTCTCTTTAATTCAATTTTGTACTTTCACGAGAAGCATCAAAGAAAAATATTTTCTGATCGAAAGAGGCCAACGCGTATACCTTTGAAGATTTTCCACTAGCTCCGCCCTTCGTCTTCGTTGCGTTTCATATCACGGTGTTTGATGGTAATAACGAAATGGTCAGAGTATATGATGTGACAAGAAAAGGGAACGCGAAGCCCGAAGATGGACAATGATTTAGGTCAAAGAGGTGGTTTCACGTTCAATGTAGACATCATGCGTACCACGTAGACACTTTTTATTCACAGTACTCGGCGGTTACGTTACAAATGGGTCACAATATGAGTCCACCACATCGTTTACAATTGTTTTACTCGCAAATTGAATGTTAATATCGCAAGTGTACACGTACAGAATTAAACGAATTTCTTCTTACATACTCGATTCATTCTTGATTCTACAGCGATAGATACGATAGATAGATAACGTGCACGCGTATGTTTGCTCGCGGATCCAAGGATATGCGTGCACTGGCACTGCTCCATCGTTTGATTGCACGTTTTTCCCTCGACAGTAGAGGGAACGCGTTCCGACATTCTTCTCGGTCTCTTTCCCTCTTCTCGCCTTTTTCATTTCCTTTTTTCTTTTCCCTTTGACCCCTCCTTATTTGAATGTTATTATCGCGAGCACGGAAATATTGCTCGTATCACGTAATTGGGATACGCGCGATAGATTGTATCATAGGCGTGCTTGATTAGCAGCAACTGCGCAATGGGTGTCGGCGTTGTAAGCTATGGAGAGGAAGAGGCAAATTCGCCGGTTTCGAGGGTAATTTAATTTAACGAAACATGTCGAGGCGATAAGCTCCGGTACTGTATGGTGTCGAGCCAAGTCTCGTCGCCTGCTACATGCAGATAATACGTCGCAATTCGAGGTTCAATTTACTTTAAATAGCCGCAACGTTTATTGACGGAACGCCTCCTCTGAAAGTTACATTTACTGCGGATCATGTCGTTATTAAGTATTCTCTGTGAATTTATTCGCTGTTCCTTGGTCGCGGCAATGAAATATAGCCTCGTAACTTATAGTTATAACACGAAGTAGTCATAAACAGACTGACAGGGATATAAGAACAAAAAGCGACGCGCATCCCATATATGAGCCGTGCAACTGTGCGTTCACAAAAGATGTACAACCTCCTGGGACACGTTCCAAGAGATCGTTATACACGCTCGAATCGTGTCATATCGTCACGCTACCGCTTTGTGTAAGGACGTTACAACGATTAAGTATAATACGCACGGAAGCGTAATCGACGTGTATCTATCGTCGAAACGAGGTGTAAACGTTATACCAGCTATTGTTCACCTGGCAACACGATAAATCAGCGGAATTGATAAAACAACGAATAATTACCAGTACAGACATTCTCTGTCGACCGAAAGTACGAGTACGTATCGTCGTTTCGAAGACATTGCTCTAACAATAAGGTACAGGTTCACGATTGGTCGCGGTGTAAAGTCACTCGAAACACGGCGCTTTTAAAAAAATAATTTTCGATGTGCTCCCTTTCGGACGTTCTGCCAGTCCTGCGACAAGGTCTATTTCGCATTCGAATCGACGATACCCGATGATTGGCCGATATTTCGCTGCCAGGTTCGCGTGAATACGATCTCTTGCTTGTTGGCTTGAGCGTGGGCCTTGGGAAACGGTGTGTTCGCGCCAGGTAAGGAAAAATGTCACCAGTGACGCGATCGATGGTAATTCGACAGCTATGACTGCTTGACGTGCAATTCCGCTTCGTGTGGCTGTTCGACGAAACGAGCTGCCTTCGGTAGAAGCGGAGGTGTGTAGATGTTACACGCTTTTATGAATCGAGCTGAGGCGTTAATTTCTCGGGCAAATGAGAACACGTTAAATGGCCATATTAACGGGAGAGACTAGACAAACAAACGTTCGCGCCGTACTCGTTCGAATGGCTTCGCGAAAGAATATCAAGACGAAACTACTTCGGCCTCGACGCGAGTACAAGGGGTTGCCGACTCTCGCGACAAAATAGGGACGTTTTATTTATTCAATACGAATCCCATTTTCATTCACTTCTCACTTTCCTGTTCGTATGCTTGATATTCGATTCTGAAAGAAGCCATTCGTTACACATAGCAGTTCATATTTTAATCGCGATCGTAACGATAGCAAAAAAGGAAAAAGACGTAGCGTTCTTCTTGCCATCCTCTATAAACCGTGGAAAATCAATAGCAGCACGGCGCTATCTAGTAATCGCGGAGTACTTTGGTGGACATGTTGCAACGTGCACTGTTTATTAGCATCTATATCGTTTCATTTCTGCCGTTGTTCCTTTTTTTTTTTAAACGTTATTTCACGCTCGTATTAATCGGTCGACCTAATTAACGGCCGCGTCGAAACTAATGGTCGAACAAGAATACGCGTGTACGAGCTGGCGCCCAGTTATGGCGCCTCGCCCTCAGAGGTACTGCTTTCGATGTTAATTTCGCGCACGATGCGATCTCCCAACTCGTATTCTCTACGCACGGACGATTAATGAGGTATATTTATATCGAAAGAACACGAGTCGTAGCATGCTCGTTGGTATAGTGCAAATGGTGTAGAAAAATGTAATCGATGTATATGCGATACATAGTTGGTTCGGCCCCGTAAATAGCGCTGGCAATTTTTCTGTTTCTTGAACGAAGGCGTAATAATATCGATGATGAAGCACGGGACAGGAAATTAGTTTGTAGCATCGCTGGAAAGGGTGACCGCGCGATACGGATATAGATATAGAAGTTACAATGGTACTGGGGTATTGTTCAAGGTCGCAAAATGAAAGTTCGATTGATCTGGTAACATTTGGATGGTTTCCATCGCTATTTTCGGGTATCAAGGAAGGAAACACTGGAACGTGTTAACGACGTGAATTCTACGTTAAAGCCTGGACCACATTCGCGATGTTAGTGCGTGCAAATAATTCTAACCACTACTTAAATAGTTTACGACACGACTAAACGCACCTCACGCATTTCTAAAATGTTCTCACTGAAAAACGTTATATTTGTCACATAATTACAAGATATGTATTACGTTTATGTATTATTACGTACACGTATGATATTTATTTTAATTAATACGACGATCTGTTAATCAACGACAAAATCAACCGACGCGAGTCACGCGTATAGCGAAATCTGAATAAACGAAGAAATCTCGCGATAATAATAAATAGCATCTCTTCGCTGCTTGCGCGTTGTTTAATTAAATATATAGGACGCTATCAAACCATCCAGTATAAAAATAAATAAGCTCTCTATTCTATATAAATCCAACGACACGTTTATATTAAATATATCAACACAATTGTTAATTCTTACGTGCTACGGATTAGAGGAGATCGCCAAAGAGGAACCTTGTGTCCTATTGTAGCTCGGTTCCGTACAGAGTAACAGGATTTCTCTTTCACGACTCACGTACAGAGACAGATATACATGTATATACTATATATGTATAGATCTATATTACATCCACTTTACAGGGCATCGGGATTCGTGGAAATGTTAAATCAAATCGTGAAATCATTTTGTTGATTAATTTCATATTTGTCGTCGCGCACCGTTTTAATTGAAATTTCAGAGTACCTTAGGCCGGCATCACTGGTTTCGCGTCTGCGAAAAAATATTTCCGCGAATATTGTCACCCTCGGAAGAATATCGAAACGGTGGGTTTATTTGCGCCTGTCGATTTCAGTTGACTATCGAAATGGCGAGTTACCGGCACCGATTAAAATCGTCGTCGCATTCGGTCGAACCGTTTGTTCCACTCCACTTTTATTTCGCCAATTCGAAAATCAAACTATGTAACTTTTTCCACAGAAAGAGGGACGCGAGGCAAATACAGATTTACGTTTTCACGATTTCCCGATAATCTTCATTGTAAAATTGTAGCAAGCGTTACAACGCATTCACTCGTGTCATTCACTCGTTCACACTTACTCGTACGGCCGTGAACGGCGCTAACGAAAATCTGCAATGATTAATAGTATGCGATAAATTGTCGTGAAACAACTAATGAGCAAACAGTTTCGCTGCTATTCAGCTAATCAATGTAACCACGTCATGGGAATACTTCGTTTCGTTGATTCCTTAATACGATTGTGAACCAAGTTTTATCGATACGAGCTACCGCGTAAACAGTGACTGCGAAACATTCGATGGTGAACGCACTTACGTCTGTGATTTTTGCTATGACGCGATAGTCAATGTTTTAAGCGAATGGAATGATCGAAGATAAGTACATATTTGTTTCCGGCAAGCAGTGCAGATGGAAGTTGAGCGTTCTCGTTTCTCGGTAATCCTATTCGTTCGTAGTGTCGTAGATCCCACGAGACTTCTGTAAAACATCGTTTCGAGTAGATTCGACGAAACTCGTTAGAAAATCCCTCGAAACGTTGGCGCGTGTTACGCGTTAAATTTCAGACGTAACTACATATTCAAGTCCTTTTTTCACTTCGTGTGCCTCTAATTTTATACGCCTCCGAGTTGAATTCTATCATGTACGCGATGCGTGTGAATTTCTGCTAAATTTTTTGGCTGATTCCTTCTTTTTCTTTGTACTTCGTTGTGCACATGGACGAGGTTCGTGCCTGGCGCCTGCAGCCTCTATGTGCTTACCCGTTTCGATCTTATCGTTATGCGAGCATATAGGATGATCTGTTGATTTTGTTAATGATTCTGGATTCTCCAAATAATATCTTTTTTTTCGTTTGATTCAGTCGTAGTGCGTTTTCCTGTCGAGCCAAATTGTCAGTAGACGATGGTAAAGAATTTTGCATCTCATAAATCACAACACGGTACACGTACACGTTTGACAGCTCGGAAATGAAATTTTCAGTTGATTTCAGTTCGCCAGGCACGGTTTTCGCGAAAATTGGGCAACGATTCCGCTGATTTTCCCGTCGGCAATTTAATAGACGATCTGCGTTCTCAACGAAGTGTCATAAACTCGTCGACACAGTCACTGGTAAACATATATCAATTTAATAGAGCAAGTAAACATCTTCGCATTATTCGTCTACTGTTTTCTTTTGTTCTTTGTTCGACTGAAAATTGTACGTTGATTTTGTACGTTAAATTGTACGTTGAAACGATTCATTCGCCATCTTGGCTGAAACTCAGAAGAACGATCGCGAACGCGATTAACGAATACAGTTGTTTAACTAAGATGGTTCACATACATTTTTTTTTTTTTTACATCGACAAAGTGTACACGATTACAGATTAGTAACATTTACTCGTACGGACGACTATAAGTATGGACCCGTTTTCGAATCGCCACGCAATCATGGACGTCGTACGTAGAATTGAAGATGAGCCTTTCTCTATACGTTTATACTCTCATTTAGATGACACGCGTGCCGAACGAGAAACACACGCTTTCAATGAACGTGTCTCGTTCGTGTCGTGTCCCTAAAAATACCTATAGAGCTCTTCTTCATCTTGTTTTGGTCGATTCTTCAATAACGACTATTTAATAGCGTAAGAGCGTACGTGTATAGGTATTTATTGTATATATGTAGATATATAGACAGAATATATATATACGTGTATGTATACATCAAAGTGTCATCGACCGTTAGTGTTCCACGGCGATGGAATGAAATTTCCGATGCGTTGATTTAATTGACACTTATTCATTTTGTCCTCTTTCCAATCGGATTTCGCTTCTTTTTTATTCCCATAGTCGACAGTCATTGGTATGTACTTGCCACACACCGAGCTAAGAGAATTTTCAGCGGAAGTCACGCGGATCGTCCTGATCGCGTTACCTCGTGAAAAGGAACGAAAATACATCGAACGATACATCATCCTTAAAATAGTTTACAGACAACATATCCTTTGTTAGGCTTTATCATTGTATCAGGTTAGTGATATATTCGAGCCTTCGCGATTAGTAACAGACACGAACGAAATACACATAATTTTTTTTTTCTTTTCTTGACACTGTTCAACATCGTGACGACGATTTCCGTCACCTCGAGTTGAAGATGATGGACATAAATCGATGAAACATTAAACATCGCGATTTTCTGTTGTATTCTGGTAACCTTGTGACATCGTATTAATTGGATTTTAACTGTTAACCGCAGACCCACGTTGTTCGCGAGAAAGAAGATCTACGAGGGTTTGTTTCAACAGAATGCGTACGTTTTGTTATAACATTGAACGCGGTGTATAAACGAAAGAATATAGTGGTTAAAATAAACGATTACGATTAAATAAGAAAAAAACCGAGAAACGAATGAAGGTAAAGAGAAACATTGGTTAGTGTGACAGACCAGTTAACAGTTAAATGGATTTCAGTGTTAGCTACACAGATACGTTTGTACCGACCTCGTAGTTCGAATAACATGCAACATGAATGGAACCCCATAACCGCCGATAAAAACACTTATAAAAAGTATTATGTACAACAAAACTCCTTTGTACGGATTTTCACGTGACAATAAAACGTGTTAGCCAGTCGATATATATGCGGAAAGCTCTTCGAATGGACCTGGATAAAAGTATCGACAAAAAGTACATCCACCTTTGTAAATATTACACGTCACGACGTAATTGTTATTGATTGACAAGATTTACACCTATTTGATACAAGCTCCATCAAGCGCGAACTTTCGAGATCGTCGAAAGTATCCAAAGAAAAGGAACAATAAAAGCGTCGCTTACCTTCGGTTTTCTTAATAAACATTACCGTCAGGAATCGATGAACGATTACAAAGCTTTTTTCTTCGTCGCTGTTTTTCTGATTTTAGTGAAATCCTCGTGAAAGATTTAAGATCTCCTTCGATGAGCCGGATATTTTTCATAATTCTTAAAATATAGGCAGAAATTGTCGGGAATTTTCTGATGTATCTTTCTTTGCTGTTCGCTTCGTGTACGGTTTGTGGCCCTCCTTTTCTTTACGTTCCGGAAACGCTGCTCGTCGGAGAGAGCTGCGTCGTTGAATTTGATTTGCTGATTAGATCCCAGCTTTAAATCGAATAACAGCTTATTACGTATATACGCCTACGCGTGTCTCGTGACAATAAACATCCAGTATTCTTTATCGTCTGTTCCTTCTCGTGAATTGTTCCAACGGTTTCTTTATCTTCCATGATTTTTTACTTGGAAAGAATCTTCTGGTATTTTCCTCTTCGCTTCTTCTCATCCAGATTATTCGAATTTTACGATGCAGGCAGGGTTTCTCACAAAATCCCAAGCGATAAACTTCTCTTGAATAGATTCCAGTAACGTAAGTTTACCACCTACATACAATTTCCGTAGCTGCACGTGTATTCTGATTATTTTCCTTCTTTCTTGGAAGAGATGTTTTCGTTTTGGCAAAGGAAGTTCAATCTTCGCGAAATCGATTCTTCCTCGTCAAAGTTACTGCTTAGTGCGTGAATATAGTCGGTAGATAAGAATCTTCTTTGAAAGTCGTTTGTTTCCTTGGGGTTTGATGGTAATTTGCCAGATTCTACGGTGTTCGATCGACACGATCATGCTTTCGGCTATCTTCGCATAATTCCAATTCTCCTGGAGTTTGTTAGGTTACGAATTGTCGATTTCCATAATTTACCTTCGATTCAACGTCGCAGCCGATGTTAAACTGTAAATGCAATTTCTTCTTTTCGTCGCAACTCGAGGGTCCAAGTTTCTGAGCCGTCGGTAATAGTTTGTAATAGTGATAGTGGTTGTAGGTTCGGTTGCAGGTTTGATCATTGGAAATGCTGTCATGCTTGACGCAATCGTCATTCCGCTTTACGACAGATTTCAAAATGTGCCCTTGGACGATGTTCTGGCCATATTCTACTTGCACGCGTCGTTTCTGTGATACCGCTTCATTTACGTAATTAAATCGTTGTTGTTATCTGTATCTGGAAGAAAGAAGTCAATACGAATCGATGTAAATCGCGAAGTATTTACTTTAGCTTAGTAATAAACGCGAAGCCATGAAAACACGAGTAAAAAATTATTCGAAATATTTCGACGAATGACGGATGGCTTTTGGAACTTGAAATTTTGTAGAAAATGTTACGCATCGATTTCAATGAAAAATTCTTTCTCGTAGGTACCAAATGCACAGTCGAAATGTTGGCACCATGTGTTTAATATAATATCTTCTGTCATAGTGTTAACTCGGCAGTTTATATTCGCGAAATATCGCGAACGTTTAGAGAAATGGAAAATATTTGAATTTTGAAATATTACTAAAATAAAATAAAAGTAGTAAAATAATATAATATTAGTCAAATATTACCAATATACTATTTTACTGCCATTTGTTTAGCAGTGGTGGCATAAAGAACGATGTTTCGTAAAAGTCGATGTGTAATATTTCGTACAATTTCCAAGATTCATTTCTCGATGGATGGACGATCTTGTTACAGTAGGTTTGTGTCGTAAGTATCCGTGCTGTAGATCACGCGACGTCGACCTTTTAGAACACTATCCGGCATCTATAAGACGGATTACTTCAAGCAGTCTCGATCGAACGATCCTACTATCGTCTACTATTGTCACAAATGTTCCATTGTTCCCACTTCTGCTTATATTCTAGAAAATTTCTACATAAATATTTCTCCATCTACCGAAGTGTTAAGATTCGTTACGTCTGCGAGAAATTCCATTTACTGGAACGAAATTTGAACTAATATTAAATTAAATCGAGCTGATCGAATTTGTTTATCTATGTGAATGCGAATCTATGCGACTGTGAATTTCTATTATATGAAAGAAATCATAATTCTGTTATACGTATGAACTCCACTAGAGTCGTATATAATGTAAATCATCGATTAATTTGTAGCGAATTTTGAGAAAAATTTGAAGGTAGAATTTCTTGTATTTATCCCACTTAATAATAACAAGTAGTACAACGCATCATATATGAAACTACGCGTCTCTTGTATCTTCCTCAATTTCAGAAATTTCTAGTTTCGTACTTCGAAAATCCAATAAAATTACCAACCTCTAAAATATGTATCAACCCAAAAAAAAAAAGAACCGGTTATATCACGATTATAACTGAGTAAAATAAATCTACTGACAAAAATACTAACTTTTCATGGAACTGGATATCTGTCTGCCGACGGATTCGAATAGATGGAGTTCTACTGTAACCTTGAATCACCAGCGAGTTTTCCTGGTGCTCAGGCTGGAAAACTGAAGCATAACACTGCCTGAACAATCTGAATATATCGTCGCGCGTCGAGATCGATCCGGGAGGAAACGCGGCGACCCGGTCAACTGGCGCACAATGCTCGGTATGCGTGTCGTGTAATTCTTTCTCTGTCGATGTCTGTGGTCACGCGAACCTCCGTTTAACACTAAGACAGGAGGAAACAAGAAGAGCAAAAAACCGGCGGTTTTCCGCTGCACGCAAAACGGGAAACGGTTGGTTCATCGACGCGTTGCAACGACACCGTTCGTTTCTGGTTTCGCGGCCTCCTCGGGTATTTATGAGGTTGCCGCGCTGACACGCGACCAAATTCGTTGACCTACTATTTTGCACGTACATCTAGTTAGCGTGTAAGTGTACGTATACGTACAGAGGCTGATTGCTTTCCGGGTATAGAATATTTGACTTTCGCGTCGCATGCGGAACACCCGCGCTCGACTCACGCTGACCCGATACCCTAGAATACCTTGCGCTACATGAGGGGCAAGAAGTTCGTCGACGTCTTGCCAGGCTGTCTGCAACGATCCAGATTATTCGAACGGTGCTGTCTAAAGTTTGGCTCAAGAGCTCCGTGCTCTGGGATAATGGAGAAGGGATAGGAGAATCGCGTGGATGTAGATACGTTCTGGTTCTGTCTAATTTGAATAAAACTTTCGGTTAACCAGAAGGTAAATCGATAGGGACTGTGGTATCGGTCTCTGTTTACGCTTAATTCGATTATACATTTCAATGGGCCGTGCTTGTAAGAAACGATCACTTTCTATGACAAAGAGCGTGCTGGAGTATCGATATCGGTGAAGCGATACTACTTTATAACCCTTGAACTTTCGTTCCAGGGAATAGTTGGAACCAAACGAACCATAAAGAAAACAGAGGGAGGAACCGGTATTACTATCTATCTCGCCACCTTCGAATAGATTTCCTTTCTTTTTTTCGCTTCGTATACGCAAATTCGCAGCAAGGAATGTACAACATGGTGATTTAACGCATGATCAAATAGCAATCTCATCGACCGAATTCTACAATGTGGTAATTCCACGTTTAGACCAGCGTGTACGGCAGATCGGGTCGCGATTGAGGAGGAATTAGCGGGCGGCGTATCGAACGCTTCGATTCGATCGATTTGGCGATTTACGATTGACCAAGGCTTACCTTTCTAGCAACGGACACGCTAGGATTCTGAAAGACGCCAGTACGGTTATCACGAGCAGTATGATTCCGAAAGTGATATATATCACGCCCAGATGTGCCAAGGAAAACAGATAAAGAGTTCTGTGACAGTGATCATTCGGAGTGTGTATAATGTACGTGTACGGTGGCCACATGATGTGAAGTATCCAGTAATTTCCTGTAACACAAAGAAGATCAAGCAGCTCGTAGGGGGAAGAGTCGTTTGAAAATGCATGTTAGAAAATGTCTAACTGGATCATAAATAGAATTTAAAAATCTGCTTCATGGCGAGCAAGTTTTTACAAAATTAAACTGCAAGTTTGTTCGTGGAAGTAAGGTTCGAACCACGATTTGCGAAAACTTTCACAACGGTAAAAAGTTTCGTGTAAGCGGTAACGAGCGAGCTCGTGTTACGCTTGAAGCAACAGCAACGACCTGGTCGCGAACACGAGAGAACAGAAGGGGTGTAAAACTTTGAACTCGTTACTGTTTTTAAACGGACGCAATTGCGTCTGTAAACGTACAGCATGCTTTATAACGCGATCACGAAACGAAAATTAGGTTGCATCGGTGCAGTTTACCACCGACGTCTAGCAATTACCCGGCGGCAGAACGCAATCGATCGCTTTTGTTCGCATTGTTTCGAGCCGTTCAAAAACACGTTCTGTGCGATGCGAGTATTCGGGGATCGAGTACCTCGACACTTAAATTCTTTATAATTTACAGCGTTCTTTTTCGTCATTCAAAATTAAGTCGCCCACGAAGGATAGAAATTTTATTTCGAACACGAATCATAGGTTTCGAACGCGTAGTTTACTAAAATATCTATTTCAATACGTTAATTCGTAATTAAACGCAATTAAACGTAACGTATTCCTGCATTTTCGTCCATTCAAGGCTTCATATGCATTCGAAACCTAATAACATCGTCTCCCGTTGAATATTACGTGAGCACTGATACAGTAGTAATATTTGAATGTTATTTGTACTGCCATACCATTATTCGTATTATCTCGTTCATTCTCTCATTGTAACGTTACATTTTTCCGTTACCGACTAAAATAACGAGATATAATAAAAATCCTGTAATCCTCGAGGAAAATAAGAAAACAAATATTTTACATGTATTCTAACAAAAACTCGTGAAACCTGTTGTTATGTATCCAGAATGACAGAGATTATGCTCATATTGTATCCAGAACTGTGGCATTTGGAGGATTAAAGCTTGCGACTCGACGCTCGTGACAAAAGCATTAACATACGAGAACAATTAAACCGAGTCACGTGAACGATGTATTTCTCGCAAGAAACAAACTCTCACGGGATAACTGTTACCTGGATGGCAGTAATAAAGAACTTTCGTATTTCTCGCTCTTGCATTATAGAATCTCGAATTTTCCTTCGACTTACCCATCACGAACCACCCCAGTAAGAAGCATGATAAGACGATGATGATCAATTTCCTGAAAGAAATTTGCGATCTGGTCGACGGAACCGAGAGCATTTCTGGCCTCCTTGAACGTATCTGCGAGTAGATAAGCAACGGCATAAGCATGCTTCCGAATGTTCCACCAATCACCATGTATATGGGTATCCTTCGCTCTCTGGGACATTCTTTCGAGAAACTCAAACCTGAAACAAAATCAGGACGAGTTGTACGAAAGAGGAACGAATTTCCGACGTTTCCTTTCTAGCGGCACGCACGCTCCAGTATAATCGTTTTTGTTTTCGTGTTCATTTACAGTCGAACGAGCAAATATATCGCTTGGATCGATATCAAAAAGTTTTCGCGCTGACTGCGTTGAATAATGTAATGGTAATGACGTTGCCTGACTTCTGCTCACTGTGTCGCGTCCTATTTCGATACTTAACTAAGGATAACTTGGCATGCGACTCTTACACGCCTGATTATTACTCCCTTGCCCCTTCGCGACCTACGATTATTTATCACTAATCTTCAAAGAACCTCGGAACAACGTGTCAACCATTTACAAGGCAAATTCTACGTTTTCCGAAATAATTTCCTCGTAATTTTAATATCAGAATACATCAGAAGAAGATCGAGGTTTAGGATTTTCTGAATTTTTTGGAAATCATGCGGTTAAACCTGATAGAACCGATCAACTTTTTCTTGTATTCTTGCCTGAATTTGGATTCTTTGCATCGAGTCAGACAAATCGATCATTTGATATTATCAACACGTCGATGTCGAATATTGCGAAGATTCTCGGCGACTGACACTAGAGCGGACAATAATTTCGTTGATGGTCAATAGTAATATAAATAGTAAATAATATAATAGTAAAAATATATATAAATTAATGAAACGATCATATTCGTAAAATTTGTAATGTTTTGAATATTACAATAAAATATTACACGCATCATGAGGCTAATTTTAGAACAACAAAAAATATACCTCGCTATACCAAGCATAAATATTTAGAATCAAAGTGATATGATAAAAACAAACAAGTGTATATAATCATATTTTAAGTCCTAATTAAGTTCACGATAAGAGTCATTAGTTTTTCCCGAAGCACATGCATGTTTTTAGTAATTACAAAAACAAACACTCTGATCCGTTTATTTTGGTTTGGTAGCTCTGGCATTAAACAATATTGTTCCTCCACTGTAACTGCATTTAACAATACGCCATACTGAGATAAGTACCCTGATGCAGCGGGCAAAACACGTAAAATTGCCTTGTATTCAACGCGTCAACTGGACGAAGAAACAGCTCTTTTCTCAACCTTGTGTAATATCCGCAGAGTAAAATTTCCTTAGTTATTCAGTAACAGTTATACTACTGCAGAGTCTAATACTAACTGATTAGCGACGAGTGTTATTCATAGATACAAGTGAAATAAGTAAACACCGTAGATTTCATTTATCCCGCTGCGCTGTTAAATTTTCTGGAATTCACGCGGTTGGAAGGTTCATCGATGTTGGTAATTCCCGTTTCTCCGACCGCGTACTCTTTATCGATTCGAAGAACGTTCTATAACTCGAAGAAGAGGTGAACGCGCTGTCCTGGGCGACTCGCGCGAATTCATAGTCCGCGAGGGAAACTCGCTGGCGGTGTTGTTTCGCATGTCATAAGTAGCGCGCGAGCTTGCGTGTCGTAAACCAGGCAGGGTCAATTAGCTTGGAACCGATGCCCGCGTTTCACCGAGTCTCGGCTCAGGACCTCGAGAACGTGCTTCGATCCGTAAAATGCTGTTTCGTGACGGTGCGACGCGGCGGCGCGGCGGCGCGGCAAGAGCCGTCAGTATCTGCATCTTTACCCACGTTTCGCTGCAGATTTGAATCTAACCGGCCGAGTTTCTATTATTCACCTTCGAGGCTGGTATATCTGATATTCGCGTTCCTCTTACTTGAGAAGCCAGGACTTTTTCAACGGCCTGTTAATTAATTTTAATATCTGAACTGTGGATATAATAGTAAGTTGTAATGACTTGTAGGTAGGTAAATGTAAATGTTAGAAGATAGTTTAACGAGATAGTTAACGATCGACGAACTGAAATGTTTCGATGTTTTCTAAGATTTGTCGAGTCTCGTTCTTTATCGTGTCGCATCGTTTGGAGTAGATTGGGTCGTGCTATACCGGTAAATTATACGGAATCGCGTTAATACGATAATCGCGACCTATCAGAGAAATAAGATTAACGAGCTGCTTCGACATCACCGGTACATTTCCTGCATCGTATTAACGTCCAATCGTATGCAAATTGAAACGTGTGTTTTACGCATTGTTGCATATATTTTGATATGATCGGCTTAGGAATCGAGAGGCTTTTAGAAAAGAGGAAAACCCTTCGTGCATGTCAACGGATCGTAACGTGAGATATACTTTCGATATGAAAACTGAAAGTACTAAACTTAAATAAAACTTCGCAGGGATATTACTGACAGACTAAATCGTTTTTCTTAATTTATATTGCGGCTGTCGTAAAATGAAGTTGCTACTATTTGTTAATTACGAAGCTTCACCTCGATACGAACAACAAAGATAATCTCGTGGGATTTTTACCGTACTATGGACAAGTTAGTTGTCAAGTTAACTCTTTTCAAACTAATGGATGTGGAAACCAGGATTGGTGATAACGTTACAAGTAACGACAGCTCTCCGAGTTTCGCAACTAATTTATTGATAAGCCGAGTATTGATTCGACGTGAACACGAAGCGGTCTGTTAGGTGTTCGTAGATTGATGCTTTGTACATGGTACTACTATCTCGTGCTATTTCTTACAACTTCGTAGCAAACTATTTGTTGACAATTCATAAGAAAAGTAATGCAAATATTATACAGTTCGAAATATTATTTTGTCATCCAACTAACAGTATAAATATATGTATAGTACTAGATCAACATTGACATATTCATAACTACCGGCCATTCGATAACGCGACACCAAAACAACAACGTTCGTTCAGTTGTCCACGCATCGATGTTATTTATTGTGTACTTAATAATTAACACGTTCGCCACCAGCATCATACATGTACACGATGTTAATTTAGATATAATTTTGAAGTGGGGAAATAACTAAAGAGGAGGAAAAAGATAATTCTCGAACATTCATTGTTTAGAATAAACATTGACACACTCTTTAAAACAGAATAATTTTTTAAAAATTGGATCAAACGAGTTGACTATTTTTGAGAAGTTAGAAGGATTTAATTTATTACATAACGCGTAACAAAAATTTTGGGAAAATTGCAGTTGACCGGTATCGCGAAAAAGATAGTAAAGGTCACTTTTTACAACCTTTTCATCTGATCCTGTAATGAAAATTTATAAACAACACGTTTCCTGGATATGTCAGTCATAAGCATGCTGAGAATTTCATCGAAAACGATTAACCTTGTTATCAGCTGCAAACAGTTAACACTGATGAAAATCTCAATTTTCTATGACTTTCGACCTATAACTCGTTCTTCGATACCTGTAACTTGTTTTTTTATCAACCGATTTCGATGAAAATTTTCACGTATATAATTAATACCAACATAGAATTAACGTCTACAAAGCGTACTATTTAAATTTTCATTATAGGTTCGGATAAAAAAGTTGAAAGTGACCTTTGCTACTTTTTTCGCGATTCCGACCAACTGCTATTTTTTATTTATTTTTTATTTTATTAAACATTTTTTATTGCACGTCATCTAATAAATTAATATCCCTTAGATTTCTAAAAGAAGTTCGAGTCGCTTGGGCCAACTTTAAAAAGACTATTCTGTTTTAAAGAGCGTGACAATACTCGTGTTCCTAACTATGTATAAATAAAATACGATTTAAGGTAGACGTTTTGTTCCAATCTACCGTGGCAACGAATACGTTAAGAAAACACGAATGTAAATTTCATATATTATGATGAGCATTATGGTGACACTAACGCTGAACAAAAATCAATATTTTCAAAGTAACTTTATCAACCAGTTGTCCATCGTGTACGTTATATCGTTATCGACGCGTTACCAGTGATAAATGCCTCGTTATCAATATACGAGGCACATACAAACGCTATTCGATCGTCATCTGATTAGTAAAACGTTCACGCTGCTATTGACACGGTACAGAAGAGTATCCATGCTATGCTATTACCGTCAAGTGGATTTACTTCTATTAAAACACATCTAATCATGTGAATATTTCGACGAGAAATTAATGTCATTCAGAAATTAAATGAACGATGACGTTTTAAAATATCTGAAGCACTCTAATATCTGGAAATCGAATTAAAGTTTCCCCCGGTTAAAAGTATATTGCAATTACAGACCACGGATGAAAAACGTGATAAATCAGATTTCCTGTATTTTACAAAACAGAATTTTTTAATTCGATAGGTTGTCAGCCAATTGTACATTAAAATTAACTTTGCGTTTGAGACTAAATATGTATTTCTGACAGAATATTAATAATATTACGGTAATTATTTACAAAGCGGACAACATCATCGATTTTCGTCGTCCTGGCGTTAGTTTCCGTGATATTCGTAAAAGTTTCCATTTCGACGATAGCATGATTTTGATGATCGAATAATCGCTTTTTCCAATATCTTGGAAATGAAGGCTGAAGTGCTTTCAATTTCGAATAACAACAACACAATATAAAGCTTAATACAAATTGCATCTGTTTTATTATTTAATTCCTTAGCTTATTTCACAGCAGCAAATAATTATCTATAGCAAACCTAACAAATTGATTTTTCTTTCCTGTATGAGTTGAAAATGATTATCGTAAATGGATTAGATTGGATTATATAAAAGTACGGGTGCCGTGAGATGTAGCCAGAATGAGGGCTAATCGTAACAAAAATCGAACTGAAGCTCTTTGAATATATTTCAAGATCATTGAAATTGGTGACATCGTCCGCGTCGTAAATAATTATCAACATTAGCAAATTAATATGAATAAACTTACACTAACCCAATAACTGAACTAATGTGATTTGTTTCTTACGAAACACAATGGATCTATTACCTATTCTTAAAAGGTGAACATTTTCGAATCTCTCAGGTTAATTGCTTTTTCAACCATTTCACGTTGAAATATTCCAATTTAACCACCGAGCGACATATAAGACAGAAAATCGACAAAAATTTTATTATATCTTCTCCTGTGGTCTTTACTTGCAAAATACATACATACGAAGTAGAAGTCCGATTGCGAATGCGGTAAAAGCGACCATTCAATTCCCTTCACTTACCGTAAATAAACATAAGAACCGGGACAGGGGACAAGCACATCAGGCAAACAGTAACCACCCTGGTTCTGCAGACAACCTTCAGCCCTCGAAACACAAAGTCGCAGATGTTGTTCGCTTCGAGATTCGCGTCCTTCAATTGAAACACCACGGAACCGTAGGTGAGGTTCCTGTTCTCCATTGTGTTCTCCGGCACTTTGGCGCTGCTGGTGAAAAGCCGTCGCGACTCATCGCCTGAAAACTGAACATCAACAGAAACATTCACGTTAATTGCCTTCTAATTACCGTACTAGTTATCGTATACGTCGTTAACTAATTATATTAAGAGCTACTCCACGAGAAGCTATTTAACATGAATATCGAAGTTTGGCGAGTTATTAAGTTTCGAAGCTCGTCAAATGGAAAAGAATCGAAATGATTTGCGATGATTTCAGGTCGCAAAACGCAAACTCGAGCGTAGGACGATAGATAAGCCACAAGCTTCTAACTTGAAGCTGGAGGAAGTCAATGTCTGTGATCGTCGAATTATAGTAGAATTGATACACATATGTATATGTGGCGAATATCTAGAGGCTCTCTAGTTTACGCAGTTATTAGACTGATTCTAATTAATAGTCATTGTTCCATGATGAATGATATACATGTATAGAATATTTTATATACGGCAGTTTCAGCGTGTCGTTTGAATAATTAATCTGTGAAAAATATAGCTACAATGCTGACGAAACATTGAGGTAATGTTTCTATTGGACACGGCCTACGTTCGACAGCTTTGTGTAGTAATAATTGCGTGTGAATGGTAAATATCGACCACTATATATATCCTGTTCGATACATAATTATTCCATATATATCCTGTTGCCTTTCTTCTCGGTTAAACAATTACACATTTACAATTGTAAATGATACAATTTGTAAATGTGACTCTTCCGACGAATAATCAAAATTCATGTGCCTCGTCTTCGTGATTATACGAGCTGAACCGAGACTATCGATGCATTTTTGTTTGGAAAGAAGATATAAATGATAATCGCCATTGCCGTCGAAAAGGCCAAGTGGAAAGGTGATTTTAAAATATGAACACCGACCATTTCAACTTTGGTATGTCGTTCTCGTACACTTTGAAAAATAAACAGAGACACCAAGGTATGGCTCGTGGTTTCAAATATCCAGAGGTCAGAAAATATCTGTAGGGTCACCTTCTCGTTTCAGTTTACTCGAATGAGTCTGAATCTTAGGATGATCGCGCGAATTCGTGGCTGTAAAGCGGTCGTTTCGATCCAACCGGATAGACCGTCTGGAACTTGGCTGCTTTTTACGATCCAGCCATTTCTTTGATCCTCCCGGGAGGGGGATTGTTTCTACACATGACCACAGGGCAGTTCGTTATATCATAAAGATTTTAAGCCGACACGATGGTGGATGCAAGGTCGCAGACTACGCGACGAGATGAAAAACACGCGACCGTATTTCATGATGAAATTGTCAAACGTATCAAACGTGTCATCGCTGGGCGTCAAACTCTGACCATATACATCGTCCTCGCTAACAAAATTCGATAACAGCGTTGACGACGCGTCGAAAAAAAAAAGTTTTAGACAATTGTGAACTAATCATCGCGTGGAGTATTTTATTCGAGTATACAGGCTCGGTCGATACTTTGTTCGACGAATACACCTCGAAAAAATAGAGGGAAATAATCCTAGAGCGTGTGAAAAATTCTGCGTTCGCGTAACGATGTTTCACCATGGTAAAACCTGGATGAAAAAATGTAAAATTTCGCTGAAAAAGTTTGTTTTGTTAGGATATGAGATACGAATAAAAATACCCTTCGGAAATGAATCCGTAGGATGCTTTCAAGGAATTGTAGTGTTGGCTTGTACTTTGCCTAACGAAATTTTCTTAAGAGGATACAAGAGGTTTTAAGGCTTTCAAGAACGAGGGTACTGGCTTATAGTGTACAAGGGGAAAACTTTTTGGTGGCGTCCCCTTTTGTTTTTGTTATCGAATATCCCGGATAATAAATGTTGAACTCTGCCTCTGTGTCAAAGGTGAATGAAAAATATCGTACCTGCGATACAGAGCTGCTGGCTCGTCTAGAGTCTTCGAAGGTATTTGGGCCATATCCTAGAGAGATCTGAACCGTACTTCCGCGAGATTTGGCGCTGCCCGAGTTTGCCTCCTTTTGCCGAGATGGAGATGAATTTCGATTCTCGTATACACCTGCGGAAACGTAAAAAACAAAATTTTTGTCACTGATACCACAAGTTTCTTTTAGATAAGAATTAAGTAACGGTCAAAGAAGCGTCATTGATATGTACATATACTTTCAAAATATTGTCTTAATATCTAGCGTATTGATATTAGGCTAGTCCATAAATTTATGGCTTTCACGAATGCAAGATTTTCAGTTTTTTCACAATCGTTTGATACGATTTAACGAACCATGTATTTTCTATCATTATTTGCAACCTTTTCCCCTAACATTGTGAAGGTTTCTGTATTCTTTGCTTCAGCGATTCCGTTGGTTTTAACGCAAATGAATTTTTGAGTAGATTTCGCAATTTTACAATGTTGTGGGAGGAAGCTCCAGCTAAAGCATTTCGAGGAGAACGAGGAAGATGGTAATTCATCGAAGTAAAGTCCGATGAGTAAGGCGGATACTACAACAGAGCTTTCCATCCAGGATCTGGGAGAGCCATTTTTGTTAAATTTACGGCGTGACCTTTGGCGTTATTGCGATGAAATAATGTCTGTTGTCCAATAAATCTTTATATTTTATATTAACAACAAGAACATTTTTATATGCAACCGGAAAGTCGTGAGCTATTGTACGATCCATGATACATAGGAGATAGGCAAATATTATAATTTACGTTCAATACGAAGTGAAACGCGAATGAATTTATGGGCCATAGAATGATATGGTTGATTCTACAGAAGTGGGAATTATTTGGTAATAATTTCGTCCACATACTTTTTCATTTCCTCTGCGAATCGTAACAAGTTTCCGGTATGGCAGAGCACATACTGGTGTTGCTACAAAAGTTACCAGACAAATAAGTAACAAATAAAACATGTATGAGATTTTACTGGCATTTTTAAAATAATTATCTGCAGGGAACCGAGATTTCAATAAAAGTCTCGTATAATTAACTGTGTTTAAAACTTTTTACTTGAAAAAAAACCAATGTTTTTTTCACGTTTTTACCGGAAAGAATTAGTGAAAAGATAGTTAGTTTTCTCAAGGATTATTTATAAAGTTTAAGCATCCAACATTTTACATCAATAGTAATTTGTGATCATGTAGATTTTTAGTGAACTAACTACCAGTCTTGACAACTGTTAAGTTAAACTTGAAAGTTAAAAGAGAAATAATTAGAACTAGCTTTCAATCTTTGCAATTGTCAGTTAAACGTAAATTCGAAGATCATTGCATTTTTAAAACCAATGAATAGTTATTCCTTAGATAAACAAACTAACGATCAATCTTATGTTCTTTATTGTAAACAGTGTATTTACAGAAACTATGGAGTAATCGGTATAAATCGGGTTCAGACAGAACAGTTTAAAAAACACGAACAATTTCGTTTTAAACGGTTCAACTCCTTTTATCCTCGACATTGGTCGCACGACAGAAACCAGTTATTAATTTTCTTTGTGAGCTTGTTCTTTCCATGCCAATAAATCGTACACGTTTTTATTTTACGATTGGCCAGAATTTATGGAAGTAGAGTTCCACGTAGTGTCTCAGAGATAATCAATAATAGCGCGTAATCTTTAACGCATCGATAATTCGCTGTTTCCTAAGGTTATTTCAAAGCAAATTACTTTTGTTCGATACATTATTTATTGCGTCGCCGGCAAGTGCCATAGCTTTTTCTTATAAAGTTTTTCTCTCTAGCAAGGACGATAGAACGATTCAACGTAAGAGTTCCATTTCTTTTTTAATAACGAGCAATACGCATGAACGATACATATTTTGCCAAGGAGCCTGAAAACCAAGACTATAAAGGAAAGAAATGTATCGTTGCTAAATAATGGAAAAATTTATTTTCTTTAATTAGTTTGTTCTTTTAACCGACAGTATACGTATGTTTACCGAAAATAATACGCGATCGTAAACTTTTTAACAGCACCGATTCATAATGCCACATGATCAACAAAAATTAGGTCACTACGTTATTTCGTATTATTATTCCGTGTAACTATTTTCAGTGCTCATATCAAACTACACAAATCGTATCATAGTATTCATAGACCAACCATCTCAACGATGACTTTGTCTTCAGTTTCACACGATGCCTATTCGGTTCTAAACCGTGTTCCGTTGTCCTGGTGTGTTACGTACACATTTACAAGATTTGCTCAGCTAGATTAATGCGGTTGCGTGAAAAGCGACGAAGTGTCACGATGTTAACTCGCTCCTATCATTATCCATACTACACTCGGCTATAATAACTCCGACGATCAGATAGGATTATTAGCTTATCAAGAGATCCTATTTTTAGAGGAATGATCGTCCTGAGTGTTGCTCATCCTCGTCTTGATCCTCGATGTTAAATTTGTAATATCACTTGCATCAGTTTATATACTTGAAAATTTGATATCAATCCCTGTTAATCAACGTGTGATCAGATTCGCTTGTCTGTACTTCGATTACGACGCGGCGGAATCAACGATCTATGAAACTGCTCGGCAAAACGAATAAAATTTACGGCCCTCTTGAGATGTCGCGTCAAATTAGTGGGTAACGAGCATCGAATTGCCATAAGACTCCGGATACGGCGAGAACGTAATTCAATCACGTTTGCTGGAAAGCGTCATACGTCGATCTACAGCGAGAGAACTCGGCATCGAGAGGATTAACGTGATTAATTATTTCATCGAATGTAACGCCATATCGATGACGCCGTTGAAGCGTTATAACGGTTTTCGTTTCCATGGAGTGGTAAATATCGTGAATGAAACTGAATCCTATAACACTTGTTCTTGTTCGTAAATACAAGCAAAGCACATGCCGTATAGCTTTAGTATGGCCGTATTCGCGTACATTAAAAACGCAGCTGCGATGCTAACGATATTATGGTCGAGCATTTAGAAGATTACAAAATCTCGTCGCTTTTATATGCTATTAAATTTTATTGGACTTTGTTTGTTCACATTTATTCGCGGAAGTTTTTGCACATTCTATAGAAGCTCTATATCCGTTGAAATAAATTATATCTTTATCAACATACGCGACAATAGCTATTTTGTAGGAAACTGTGTTGCTTCGCAAAAATATTCAAACTGAGACAAGAAGAGAGAAAATACAATTTCTATAGGCTTATTATTTCAAACCGTACATATCGTTATTTTGTGAGAAGCTTGTTTTATTGTAGCTCTAAAGTAACTCTCAATTAGTCTTGACACAAAATATACTAACTTCGTGATAAAATTTTATTTCAATAAAAATAGTTTTATTATAAACTATACGAAGACTTCCGTCACTGATCTAACACTATCAACTTCAAAATTACGTAGAAATTATCATTGGATAGAGAAACCTAGTTATAAATAATTAGTTTTCACTTCCTATTTTAAGAGAGACAGAGAAAATTTCGTGTCCGATTTTCGGTATCCCATCGCCAATCGGATCAGCATTCTCTTTTAGCATTAGCATTCTAGCATTCTCTTAGAACAAACAAACTCTTACCTTGATCGGCAGAGGCCCTTCTCGGATCGTGCGCCACCATGCCCGCCTTTGCGGCTCTTCTGTCCTGCAAACCACTGAGGCTACCCCTCGGAGTTCTGTCGATCGTGTCAGAATCGATACCTCGCCGTGTGCTTCTCGTCTCTTCCTCATTAGCACCGATCGATCCTCTGGGCGCGTCGTTCATGCCAATGCTCCCTCGCGAGGATCTGTTCACCTCATATGGAATGATCGAGTTTCTTGGACTCTGATTCAAGCACTCCGACGCTATGGAACCTCGCGGGCTTCTCTGCGGGCTACGATCGACCAGTTCCATGTTGGTCATGCTTCCACGGGGGCTTCTCGAAGAATTGGGTATCAAAGAGTGTCGAGGACTGCGAGAAGGAGGATTTCCATTTTCAGACATCAGGGACGTCCTTGAAGCGTTCAGAGGAATCAGACTGTTCCTCGGGCTTCTATTGTGAGTAACGTCCGGTACCAAGGAATTTCTGGGACTCAAAGGAGCTTCCGGGACCAAAGAATGTCGCGAACTGTATAACATGTCAGGTGCCAAGTTGGTATCTGGAACCAAACTGTTCCGAGGACTTCGAACTCCGTTACGGGAACTTCTGTAATAATCGTCCGGAACCAGGGAATTTCGCGGGCTGCGACTGATCTTCTGAGTGAACATGTTCCGCGTGTCGCCATATTGATCCCGCTCCAGCAGGGGCTTGTGGTGGATGGGCTGAAAGGTCAAGGGTATATCCTCGAAATTGATGAAAGCAAAAGGAAATCGTAAGAATATAATCAGCGTGGCGAATCTCTATGGGGGAATTTCGCTGATGCCAAGAAGTTCTAGGAGATTCGAGTGGAACACACACTACGATATAACCATGTTCTATTTTTCACCTCAATTTCGTTCACCTCAACCACGTTTTTAAACCAATTAATCATTGCAAGGCGGGGGACAAGTGTGACGTAGAACAAGATAGGTCGTTTGACAATTATTTCCAAAGATGGTTCGAGTATTGGCACACGTCGAGCTCGCTAAGAATAAATTTTTTCCACAACAAGTTTTGCGGATTTCTCGAAAGTTTCGAAGCCATGCTCCGTCACATTTAAGTGTCGATACGCGTTACTCGTCGTGTGCCGGTATCGATTTAGATTTTCTACTTTCTCGTCTCCAATTCACCTATGCGAGGTACGTGAAATATTTACAGATCACTTCGTGTTTGAAGCTTCCGTATTGTGCGATACATCAGCTTGTCTTATCATTAGCACGCTCGTACGACTCGTACGAGTCTAATTGTTCACGCAAATTCACAGGATGCGAGGGGATAAATCTAAATAGATAGAATTGTCAATTATGAACAACCTCGATGTCGTTTCCCATTGATAAAGCAATATCGGGCACGATACTGCCCCGTGGAGAGCGTTGACGTTCCATAGTTCCTCGTAGACTCGTCGGTGGCAAATCGACAGGTTTATCGGTTGCCACGCTAGCGCGTCGTCCTCTTGGTCCGGCGATCGGCGACGTATGACCAAAATTCGTCATATTGCGCGATGCTCTAGAGCGTCGCGATGATGTGCTTCGATGCAACATCACAGAGGCATTTTCTCATCCCTGAAAAACGAAGGTAAAAAAATCTTTTTAATTCGATGACATTTAATTAAAGTAGTTTCTACTGATTCAATTTTTACTGATTGTTTTTCCAGCGACTGATTATAATTTCATTATTCCAGATTTGCAGGAATTATCTGTGTTGGAATTAAAAAGTTCTCAGAAAAGAGTCGTTATAATTTCTTCGTTTACAATTTCTCCGAATATTTTTCAACAAACTTTTTCAACTTTAATGCGATCGATAATTGACGATGTGACAAAATTTAATAGATGATATTGACGTGCGAAATTTAAACTTAGGAGAAACGACGGTTTACATAGCACGCTGTAACGCATATCGAGTCAAATATATTTCTTTTACTTCTTCACATCGATCTTAATAAATATTTTCTGTATTGCTTATTCGCCAAGTCACGTTCGCTTTATTAAATTTTTCGATTAAACTTTACGAAGAAGTTTCATGTAAACAGAGAACTTCGTGTCTTTTTCGACTGATAGGCATAGTAAAGACCCATAATGTACTGGTAAACGAGACCATTTGACGAAATGTCGAGAAACGGAAAGCTAATCAACGTACTTTACTTCTTTTATCGAATATTTTTACTCGGTCAGCATGCGAAGTGTCCACGAACACGAAACGTACGATCCTCGGTATACGCTTAGCCTGGAAAAGATAATCAACAGTATGGAATCAATTTCCCGCAAGCTACAGAACACGCCAGGTACGTAATAAACCGGCTTTTATAAAGATGACCCAGATACGTACGCGTCGCGTTGCATCGCTCATCGGTTTCGATTCGCTGGCTCGTGATCGCGACGAATATTTCCATGAAATAGCGCGAGCAATAGGTAAGCGAGCAGTGATCCATTCGAACGATTAATCATAAACGTGACCGATCAACAGGAGGAAATAGGTCCTTTATCTAATAAAAGCTATCCTTCAACCATCAAACGAACTGTAATTGAATTTTCACGTTATTGAGTTCGTTGAATCACTTCCGTTTTACCAAACGTAGTCAATGATACGATAATGTACGGTTTGTAATTGGAAATTTAACACAATCGAGAATCGAGATATTGAAACGATAAATGAAACAGACGGTGGGAAAATAAAAAAATAATCTTCCTGTAGAAAAGTATGTAAATTTGATGTATACGATGAAACGCTAGAACAGCGTCCACCCTATACAAAGCGTATCATTGTAAATCCATAAAATTTCCATAAAAGATCGTGAATTAATTATTTTGACAACATTGGTGGTTAAATCTGATCAGATAAATTCAACTATTTCGATGCATTTTTTAAAGGTGGCAAACGCTAAAAGCTCTTTCAACCGATAAATATCAAAATTAATAAAAACACGATTTTCGTTTCTATTGAAAATCTTCCCTTGTTTATCTTTTCGACCCCTTAATTAATAAATCCCTGGTCCCTATAATATTATGTGAATTATAATTACGTATTCTAACTATCGAAAATAATATATTTTAAAAGTTCTTCGTGGACTCATAAACACGTCGGATCCTATAAATGTATTTCTTGAGACTAAATCTACTCAAAGTTACAAAGATATAAACATAAAGCGCTTTTTATTCGTTTTGCTTCTTCAGATTGGTATACTTGTTCACTTCGACAGATCTTACGAAGTCGTAATAAAGCGATACACCCGAGAGCGAAGCTTTTTATCCGAGAAAATTGCATTCCGTGCCAGTCATCGGATATTTAATAATCCGCCGCTGCTAGCATTAAGCTCGACAGAGGATACGTGGTCATTGGTAATTAATGTTCTCGACGCTTTTTTTCGAAGGGGAAACGGCAATAATTTATGTAAATCGAATGAATATTGCGTGCGGCCATTGCGTAATCGTCTAACTTTTCTTAAATATAATCGAAATGGCATCGTATCGCGAATATGAGAAAAGAAATGTGGAACAGCAATCCATTCGACAGCACGTGATTTACCGTAGAACTGCTTGAACGCGAATCGAAATACATAGAAAGCTTGTGGATTGAAGACAATTAAAAGACCTAAATGTTATTACGATATTTTCCGATTTTTAAGTGGAAGGATTGAACCTACTTTTAAGTGATTTGAAATTCTTTAAAAAAAATCTGAAGTAATCTTTCAAACTGTAAAATTTAATTCAAGTACTGTATCTACACATAAAATATTATAATCGTTTCGGGTCCAGGTGTCGAATAGTTATCTCTTGGCTGATTTCGATAGCCTTGAAATACGGTGTCAAGATCACCATTCCCATGAACTTTTTCTTATTTTTCGTATTGGAAAAAGTTATTCAGAATGCTGACCTTGACAAAATATTTCAAGAGTATCGAAATTTTACAAATTACAAGTTAGTTGATCATCTTATTTAGCGTAAAATTGTAAAACTGTAAAGTTGTACAAAGGAAGTCTATAAGCACCGATTCGTAACTTACAAACTCTGTAATATTACGAGTTGATCAATAATTTCTCAAGGAGCGACAAACAAGGGAGAAAAATAGTACGTTTCTGTATGGACTGAAGCAACGTGTTTTTCACTTCGTTTCATACTGACCATCGTCGTTAACACATGAACGTGACTGGATTCACCGAATCGTTAGAACATCGTTCGTTTTATTGGCTGCTGCGAGCGGAACAAATTCTCGAGCAATTTTTTGAGCCTGTTAACTAAGAATGAGGTATAGAATTAAGCGACTTCTTCGATCAATTAGCATTTTGCGATGGTGAAACTGTTTACCTGGGGTAAATAGAAAGAAAACTCTACTGAAATGTTTCTACGAAAACATGAAACTTTGAGTTCTGTTAGATTTTGATCAAACTTTTCGATGTAAAATTAATAAGCTTGGATCGAAGATAAATGGCTGAGGTTAATACGAAATCACGTCGGCAACGTTGTTTCGTTACGCTGCAAATGATATACGCCAGACTTGGAAATATATTAATCGATTAAACACGATCGATTACTTTATCACTATATACACACATGTACGTTTTCCATATTCTTACATTCGTTCGCTCTACCGTCCTACTTCGTTAACGAAATACTGTGTCCGCAGGTAATAGTTTTACAAAGGTAACGATGATCACGATAAGAGGAAATAATGCACTTTTGCTGCTTTTCGTGTTCAACGTTGAGATTATTAAGAACATTCTGCGATATTAATCGTAAAATGGACGCTTGAAGTACTACCGAGGAATAAAGTATACAAAGAATGAAATATTGCCGGCAATAATAATTCAACTACTAAATGAAACAATGTAGGAATATTGTACACAGAAAGTATTACGGTTGAATGACGTGAACTGTTACCTGTTAATTGCAGCCGGGGCAGGAATGAAATTCATGCCGCTCGTGGTCGATACAATTACATTTTTGTGCAAGCCGTTCCCTAGTCGGAAATGAATTAACCAAACGCCACCAGTGTATTCCAATTGTTAATCGTTCCGATAACTCGTTATTATACCGAACCACATCGATTATCTCGATATATCATCATAATGAGTTTTCCAACGCGTCCCACGCCCAATGATAATCGAATCGCGCGATCGTGTCTTAGCCTGTGGAAATCTTAAAATTTCAATGACTTTTCGTTCCATTTCAATTTAATTAGCGATAGTTCCCTTTAACGGATCGAAAGTAATACGATATCTTGAAAAACATCTCATATCTCGGCAGTGACTTGGGATTTAGAAGGCGATATGTAATCCGCCGATTGATTACTTTGCCTTTTTATTACGTTGAAATCGGCAGGCCGAGAATTCGCTGGATTTCTTTAGAAGAATTTATAGCTTTATTACGTCGTATCAGAACACCCCTTTTTACTCATGAAGGGATATTAAGATGAAAATATATCAACAGGACTCTACCTATCGGCTTTTCCTCCTGCAATCTTCATATATTATCGTACAAAAAAATATTTTGAATTTTTCCAGAAATGCCCATTACAATTACTCGACGAGAGGAAGCACAATCATCCTTCATCTTCTCGTCTATCCTACGCTCATCCCACGGAATTTCTTCCATCGTTTCCCCGAAATCCATTTGTCTCCACCGGTGGCGGGGGGCTGACGAGGGAAACGGGCCGATGAGTTTAACGGCACGGAATCGGGGCCAATTTCAGCGAGCTCTGGCTGCGCGTGCATGGTGCCACGGTTCGGCTCAATTTCTATTGCGACTGGATTACTCTGAAGACGGATTTTTCCAACTGGTTTCGACCGTCACGAAGGCGAAGATAAGTGCGTTTCAGACGAACGGAAATGAAAAATTCAGCGTGACGAACGCGTGAAACGATCGTTCGATCTTCGTTAGAAACAAAGCTGGAGAAGACGACGAATTTGCGGGAAGATCGATGCGTTCCATTATCGCAAAAGTTGGTAATTTAATCCTTTCGGACGAGGATTTTTCCCGAGCAACGAATACGATAACGTAATAATATAAACTACAATACGCTGGAGTTTGAGAAAATGAAGAATGTGAGGAGAGAGCATATTACGAGCCATATTTTCCACTCTTCACAGGGACGAGGATTTAAAATCCAGTTCTAAAATTCTTCCTATTTGGTTTTGAAGGCAAATATACCCTTTTACTCTTCATATTCTTCGTAATTTCAGAAATGTTGCTTGGCGGAATATTAGAACACTGTTAGGGACTTTAGCGACTGTTGAGGACGGTCTGGTCATCCGCTACGAGGAAATTGCTTGAGAAATGGAAGTCGAACAAGGTGGATGTGTGAAGGCTGACTACTTCTATCTAGTAGGAAATTTATTTCAATGGCATGGTGGAAATGAACGTCTTCGACGTGGCGGAGATTTTAAATTCTCGGCGAGATAGGTTCAATCGAATACTCGTTCTGGTGCAACGATTAAAAATTTATATTGAAATCAGCCGCGTTTCCCCGCTAGTACGACGTTATTAATGGTAACGAAGTCCTCGTGCGGAGTTCGGAAACTATTTTCTTTTCGAAGAATGGGAGGTAATTGAAATTATCGACGTCTATTCTTTGCAGCGAAATTTCCAACGGCCAGACAAAAAGAAAAAGAGGTACCAATGATATCGAGCGATATTTTAACGCTAATTGTCTTAACGAGCGATGTAACGATCGATCGGCTAGATATTATGTTCTCGATATAGTAAAAACGAGATTTCAGACGTGAAATAATGAAATAAACAATCGGAATCGATAATATTTTAATACAGTCCTTTTTCCTAGAAATAAGCTGCTTTCGATAAACTTGTATAAAATAGAAGAATAAAAGGAATACCATAAAGATAGACTCTCATTGTCTAATGTTTATCCTACCAGCGTATTTTTCATACAGAACATCGTTTCCGAACTTCATGCATTTTGAAGATAAGGGAAGAACAGCATTGTTAAAGGCAGAAAAAAGGGGATGAAAAAGAGTAGAATAACGTTCTGGCATATCCGTGTTGTCGGATATTTATCTGGGAAAAGGGGAATAGTGACAATCGGGTAAAGTTGCACGCGCGAGCGAAGGCCACAGGCAATCGACCGAAACTTCGAGCGCTTCATCTGTTAAACGTCTAAATGCCACTCTCTCTCTTTAAACGGTTGGCCGGCTGGCGGAGGTTTTCATTTAGAAAAAGTCACCGGAACGCATTCATTTAGTTTTACGCGAGCAATTTTAATCCGGTCGAAAAGATGAAAGATGCTTATCACGACGTAAGCTCCATTTATTTCTTCTTATCCGTTCTAGGAAGCTGAGTATCGCTGGATAGCTAAAGTACTAGCCAGCGCTTGAAAAATTATTGGACGCCGATTCGAATCGTTTCGCAGGTGAACGCGTTAAAGAAATTCACGTCTTTATCTATTTAAGATTTTCATCTCTGTAAATCGAACATTGTCGTATGATAGATGAAGGATTTCAATGGATCGGATCTTCCTGCACGTAATCAGTAAATGGAGCGAGACGGAATCTCCGTTCCCGAAACGAGAATCTTAATCCCCGTCCTCTTTAGTCTCTCTTTTATTTCGCGTTCTTTGACGTTCCCGTTGGAATGAAAAGTTGGCGGAACAGCGTAGAAACTGCGTTCGAATCGCATTAGTCCCGCCGAGTCGAAAGTCAAGTACTACAACAAATGTAACTCGGGCCATTAGCTATTCAACCTCGAGTAGCGCTGGGAATTTATACGAATGACCTGAGCTGAGTTGCGTTAATCCACGTGGCGTACTTTCCGCTTTTAACGTAGGTTTACAAATAATTCCAACGATGGCTGTTTAATCTAATGCGTTGTATGGCGCGGACATTCTAAACGTTACGAAAATGGTGGCCGTTTGTGAAACAGCGGGAAACAATGTGCTGTTGAAGATGTAATCTTCCGTTAAAAATTGTGATTTAAACGGATTATTTAAAGTATTTCGTAGAAAGAACGTGCCGAATAACAACAGATAAGGATTCCGATAATGCATCGACACGCAACTATTTTAATAATGTCTGAACGGAATTGAATGGATAATGTAATTATATGAGCTGAAATTCGATCATATCCCAGGAAGTTTGCATAATGCAAACGTGGTGTACATAGGACCGTGAGTTCCTCGGCGTTTGAGTAATCCGAAGATGCGCACCGGAATACGGTTTCGCGACGGTCGCTAGATGAACCTGGATTCCAGCGAGTCACCGACAAACAACGTTCAATCTACCGGAAAGTAAACTGGTATTAAAATTACAATGGAAGTTAATGAATTCACTACCGTTAATTCGCTGATTCTTTGTTCGCATTAACAATACAGCATTGACTTTCGTAAAATACGATAGATAACGTATCCCACGCTTTGCTATATCAGATTATCCCATTTTTTGTAAATATAAGCAAAGCATCGAAATGATAAAAGTCGTAAGTGTCAAAAAAGGAAAAAAGAAAAACAGAAATCGATTTGTTTATGATAATATAAGTTGTGCATGGGATAGGACGAAGAGATTATAAGGGCTGTGGTAATTAAAATGGAACCAATATCGTGATGGAAAATAAATTTTGTATCGTATCTCTGAATCTGTAAAGTTATGGCAAACGCTGAAACAATCGATACTGTCCTAGTGAAAAAGAACGTAAGCGTCAAAATGAATCGAAATGTGTAGTTTATTCCTATTGGAAATCTCCACTTCTGGGTTACTCAAAATGACATTAAAATATCAACGCGTTCAGCGTATGGCGATCACGATGTGACACTGAATATATTAGAGGCAATATTTATATTTAGAGAGAAGTATAATACACCGTGCTTTCATGTATGACTCACTTTTCACCAAGGAACGATAAACCGAGTATATTTAGAATCATGCAATGCTGCACCAAAGTGTATAATCGGTCGCATAATTACGGTGAATACTGAAGAGCTCTCGCGGCTTGAATCGGATTCGTCGGGTTTGTCGAGCAAGAAGTTCTTGCTACCTACGCCTTCAATTAGCTCTGTTTTTATCTATGAACGGCATTTCTGAATTTGTTTTCGGTCAAAGAAAGGAACCCGAGCCAGGTGGAACTACAGTCACGATTAAGAACAAAGCGAAAATATTTCGCCTACTGTTTCACCTTGTCGTATAAAAACGATAAAGCGTGTAAGAACACGAGCACTTCTGAAGGTTGTATTGCTTGCTCGTGTGTCAAAGTTTCTGAGATGCTGAATAAAAGCTGATGCGTCTGCAACAATCATTTGTCTGCCTCTAATTGCGCGGAGAATGCGAGTCAAGTTTGCTCTTATACGCAAGATTACGTCGCTCAGGGGCACATTTCCTCTTTGACGTGGAATATTCCAATACCTGTTAACGATGGTAATTAATTCGGTTACTCAAATTATTCACATTCACGAACACGATTATATTGACGCAATACTTTACCCAATTTAGTCTCTCTATTACTTCCAAACGCTATCATTTCACAAGAAAGGAAAAATACGGAACGTCGTACTTGTTCGTGGTATGTGAATTGGGAAATTGTCAATCGAGAGCATTAAACGTTTCAATTCCATTAGTGATACGAAACATTGTACAATGTTACGCGTGGATTAAATTTTAAGCTATTTAACTGGAAAACGAGTAGATTTGTAAAGCATTGATGAACTGATTGCGCGTTTACGTTTCCTCCCTGTAAATGTAACACGTAACTGACTCTATACGACTTGGCGTACTGACGATTCGCGATCGATATTGTGCAAACAAAAATAGAACGTAATGCACTTATTTTCTATCAAGCCGATTGGTCGTGGTCGGACGCGATAGAGCGTCCCAAAAAATCGTGTTGTCGGTACAGTAGTATCAGTCTTTCACGTGTCAGCCGGTATATTGTGGAAGGCGTATCCAGCGCGAACCAACGAGTTGGTGACTAACATTTTAGATTTAGATGAGCTCGTGTGAATAGACCTGCTGTCTACCTTACGGCCACTTTAGTCACAGATATACACGCACCTGCCACTTGCTATAAGAACATATGCTTTCTTTAAACGGACGACCGAGTGAAAAGTTCTCGGTATATAAATGAAAAATTTCGCGTCGCAACGCGGGTGTCCCGCATCACGACCGCTCATCCATAAAACAGCAGATCGTATGCTGAGATCGTGGAATGGATAATTAACGTTTATTATACGAGAATCTTAATGAATAGTCAAGCGTGTTCGCATATGAAGTATATTCTTCGTACCGAAATCGTATTGCTATTTTCTCACCTTTTTTTTTTTTTTTTTTTTGGCAACGTGTCGAGAATCTATGCGATCGAACGAGATAACATCGAAGTTCGAGCGCGTTTGCAGAGAAGCTAAATAGTAAAAAATACGATTCCAGTGATAAAGGGGTCGTAAGTTTCGATATTAATTGAACATACGCGGTACTAGAACTTTGAGAGTTAAGTACACCGTGTATTTCTGAAATTAGTCGATTAGTTTCACGATCCGCGTTTGCGATTCCACGAACCGAAGAATCGAGGATGAATACTTTGAAGAAACGATTGCATACAGAGAGGGTGATTTCGAAATACGCTTCAGAAAGCAAGAGACGGTGCAACGTTGCAAAGCTTGCTATGGAAAATCTTAGGAAATCGCGAGAATCTTTTAGTGTAATTTGTTGCCGGGGCATGGGCACACATTTCACGGTATTACGTATTCACGGATGTAGAATGTTAATAGCGAAGGTCTTCTGCTTCGCGTTTCGTTCTCAAGACGAGATGAAAAACAAAAAATGATATTAATAGGCTTTCTCTAAAAAGCTTGTGATTAAACGAAGAAAAGGACTGGGTCCCTTTGACCGTGTCTTCTTCGTCGTGATTTATTTTAATGAATTTTTATTAAGTAGCGTAAAAAATGTTGAAGAGATAGGATTAAAAATTTGATTCCCTTGATATATCCATGAAAATATTAAATCTTTTCGAGAGGTCGATTTGTTTGATCTCGAGTTAAACTATATGCACGATGTACACGGTATATAGTTTATATTTTTGTAAAGGAATATTTGTTAATACCATTGATGAAAATAACTTTACATCACTATTAACGATGTCGCTTGAAATAACGAACGAGGCCAGACGTTTAATTTTATCTGGAAAATTTAGTCAGAGAAGAAATTTTTGTGCCGGAATTCATTAAGAGAATCTTGATCGGATTTTGAACGAGAAACGCATAATGTTATAAAGGCCACGAGCAGAAAAAAATATTCTGTTATCTTTCCAAAACGAATTCATGTTGAACCATCTGCGTAGAGCTCGATCAAAGGATTGCGATGTGAGAGAAAAATTTTCGTGAAAAAGAAGAGGAAAATTAATACGATATAGCGATTCTCTCTCAATAGAAGCATGCAATGTATTTTGTATATAGGACCGAATTTTGTAAGTACCGCTCTTCATTGTCAAAAGGAAGTAAGTATACAGATAAATGTTAATTATGAATATGGCATGATTATTCTTAAAAATCCATTGAAATTTCTTTCATGAGGATATCGTTACAGGGATATGTTCTAGAAACACAATTTTATTTGACGCTCCATTCCCCGCGTACGCTTAGCAATTAAATCCAATCAATCGTTGTAGCGGTAAAATTAGAAGGAATGCGAATGTCCCTGTAATTTCAATTCACTATCGCGAACGAAGAATTTCGCAGAATCAATGCTGCAGTTCGATGAATTAAGCTCGAATTAGTCTGTACTAATTTCTTTAAACATTATTTTCTGCTATTTCTCCCTTTACACTGCGATGAAATCCTCGCCTGGCTTCCGTGTCCTTACTCGCTCTACACTCTGACCACCCTAAAGCCACGAGATATCTACGTTCTTGACCCACTTGTACGTTGAATCTTTTATTGCAAAAAATTTTCCGTTTTACCAGCGAAACTTAAGCAGCGAAAATTCGCGATGAAAGGAAATTAACATAATTAGGACAAGACTTTAAGCGCATCAAGAACAGGGTCAACGCCCAAACACATTCCCTCTGTTTACAAACGCCTTTAAAAGAGAGGCCTGCTGCACGAGGCATAATTATATGTCAGGCATTTGGCTTTTTCCATTGAACAACTATAGCGTACGGCTCTTCCCCGAATTCTTTCATGGACCATCAAAAAAACGAGCGGTTTAATCACGTCGGTGAGAGTCGCTGTGCTTTAGAGGTTGCTCAACCAGCTCGTTTGAGTTATTTACTCCTTTCCGTTTCCGTTCTCGTGTCAATAACATCCCCGCGAAAAGTCAACACTAAGTGTCGCTATTGTCACAATCGATCTTCCGTTCTATGTCACTAAGCCATCCATTCGACGTGAAACGTAGTTAGGCCATTTGAAAAGCTGTTTCACCTCGAACCAAATTCTGTGTTTTGCCCTTGCGAAACGGAGTAACGTTCTATGAGGTCAGCTGATGTTCGTAGCAATACAACAGTTAAACGTAATTGAAAGAATCAAACGTAGTTTCCTTTAGAGAACACCGAGAGACTAAAATTCCGGAAAAATTAACAAATAATGAGCACGAAAAGAGTTCGAGGCGATTATTATTTGAACGACTCTTCTGTTGTAAAATCAATTACACCGAGAGGCATGCACTCTATGACAAGCAGCTCGAAGACGAAACTTTCCAAGTCGACTTACCTCCGTGTACGAAAACGGTGGTAACGTGTTCATGTCCACCAAGGAGTACGATCGCGAGGTATCACGTTCTCCCGTTGGTATCATATGTTAAAATAGTTTTAGCTCGCGGATTGGCAAAAGATTGCAAACGGAGGCGTACTCGATTCTTGTCGAAAGGTTGCCCGACAAACAAATCTAGTTACTCGATGTTGATAGAAGATACAATTTTGACTTTCTATTCGATTCTGACGACAAGGTATCCCGGGGGTTGGTTTGTTTTCGTCGCGGCAGCCGGTCGCAGCGCAGGTTATCGCAGTCGCGGCTTGGAGCAGACTGAACGCGCCCCGCAGCTCAGTCCAGCGAATAGCATGACGCGCAGAACGGAGACGCTCTCACTGATACGCCCCGTGATTGTGGGCTCAACCTTAGACGCGATTCTACGACGATTGTACGTCTCATCGATCCTTTCGTGATTGATCTTAATTTATTAAAATCGTTTGGAAGTATGGTAGAACTTTTAGAAAAATCGTGGATGAAGTGGCTATCGATTATGCCGTAAGATGAGAACTTGTGAGTTTTATTTAAATTTGTGGAAGGAACTAACTTACCGAAGGAAAGGAATATAATTGGTATTATTTGTATAAAGTGGAATATCCGGCAGACGTTGTTTAAGAACATTCCATGTGCATAATTTATTTTGTTTTTGGAGTTTTGCATTCCCGAAACAACGTCGTACGAAGATCTTGAAAAATCACAAAACATTCACGATATTAGCACAGTATTGATATTAATCGGATGTACATTATAAACATACCAAATGAATTATTTGTCTTGAAAAGTTATATTATCTAGCGGCGAATTTCCTTCCGTTTTGTTTAAGCAATGCGATAGCGTTACAGCAGCACGACTCACACCTTAAACAAAGTTGATGGTAGGTTAATTGATTTATCCTCATTTTGCATCTTCTCGGTTGACGATCGCTTTATCCGCGCTAGAGTTTCCAGGCACCAGCGGAATGAAACTTCGCCTGTCCTAAAGAGTTTTGGAATGTTTAATAGCTCTTTTGTCTTTAAGGGAGCAGATTTTTTCGTACTGCATGAATTTATCATCTATTATGAATCTTCTACACCGTAACTTGGCACAGTTTTTAATTTCTCTGGTAAGCACTCTGAATTCTTACGAAATGATTGCGTAAGAAAATAAATACATGATCGTTGTTTGTTTATCTCATCTTTTCCTTAGCTAATTGATTTTCAGTCTGCATGGACCTACGAGAGAATCGAATCTTTCGTTAAAAATACATCGCAGCACGTTACAAAGAAACGGAAACCAGGAAGGGAAGTAGCATTTTAAAGTAGGTATTGCAATAAAGGGATTATTTTTATGCGACCCAAAGGTCGATTCCTCTGCTTCGAAAGGAATACAGTTTGACCAGCATGATCGATGGACTTCTGTAATATATCAAAGAAAATTACCGTGGCATCGGTTATGCATGAAAAACGGAAGCAACGAAATCGAGCGATCGTTACGATCTTAATAAGTAGGATCTAAATTCTCGTTGAAATTTTAACGTATGTACACCCGCTGCATTTTTATTGGCGAACGCTTCATGCTTCGATAAAATTAGACGCGTGGTTATTTTTTTACCCTGGCTATACCGTTATGTTACGAAAACACGACACGACAAACAGGAAATCCCGTAGGAGCAAGGGTTAATCGTCTATTTTTTCTCGATAATGCGATCAAATCGTCCTTTTGTTGTACATTTTTCATATAATTATTCTCACGTTTCGTGATTTTATCGGTGGAAAATCCTCGATGCCCGCGGGACTTTTAACGACTAAATAGTTGAACAGACGTTCTTTGTACGTCGCGACTACAGCCTGATCAAACGGTTCGAACAAAAAACGCGTTCTTCTTTGTCTTTCTACATGTTGTCGACCGTGTACACTTTGTGTACATGCCGTTGGTTATTATTGTCACATTTCTGTTTAGTGTACTTATTTCCTTCTTATAATTACGTATAATTGCGTATAATTAGATGAAACGTTTAGTTTATTCTCCGACAGACAGAATAAAAAGAAAAGGAAGAAAATTCCGTGTACCATAGCGTTTAATATTAAAATGCAACGAATTTTTCACGATACCTTTAACACGGATATTGTGACATTCGTGTGACATTCGAATCCTCTCCCATCGTAAAAAGTACGCATAACGCACTCGTGGCTCATTTAATACCAAAGACGAAGAAGAAATGTTTATTTCGTTGATGCAGCATAAACAGAGTTTATTTACTGAGATATTTCTATCGGTATTTTTACCGCCTGGAGGCAACAATCGGATACACGTGGTTACTCGGAACTTCGCAGACATTGGAAATTTAAATTCTTTCTTTCGTATCGCGAAACATACATAAATATTCACTGTACGTTGTTTACAATCCATTTTCATTGAATTGATTAAATATCCATCTGCCTGTTGCAATCGTTCATAGGAGACGATCTTGAGGAAATTTTATAATTTAAACGTAGCCATTTTTTCAGGTTTTTCATCGTCATAGCATCGTGTTGGTTTCTGACTCTTCGCACTTCCCCACCACCAGTTTCCCATCAGTTCTCATTACAAACGTGAACCTTTTCAACTCGTCTGCACAGAATTCTCGAGAAAAAAGGAAAAAAAGGATAAAGGAAGAATACCGCTAAATGTCAAACTTTTTGACAGAGGAATTCATCTCGAAACTGATGTTTTGGTTTATCATTGGTTACGTGCTGCGAAAGCATTTTTCAGCCGCGTAATATGAACTTCAACCTTAAACGAAGGAGCGATAGGACGGTAATAGGATAAAAAAAGTTTCGTATCAAATTTCTTTCAGCATTATTTCCTTCGATGCTAGTCAATCTCCTGTAACCTGTATGGCATCCTCAATTATTTCCCTCTGCGATGTACAAGCAAGGACGTTGTCGACAAGAAAGGAGATTTCATCGCGAATACTAAATGATTTAAAATACGAGGAACACCTGCAATCTCATACTACGGTCGCCTATTTTTAAAATCTGTCTAGTATCGACGTTGCCCAATTAAATCGTTATTCACGCTATAGAAGGTGGAAATTATCTGACCCTATTCGAACTTCGAACAAGGGCACTTGCACAATTCCAAACATGAAGTTAATTTGAAGTTAGACTTGTCGTTTGCAAAGGTTCGTTGTCAACTCTCTATCGTCGGCATTGGATTTCACGAAACCAATTCCACTTGTAGGAAAGGCGTAGCAATTCCTGCTCGACGGTAATCTTAATGATTTTTCGATTTGTTAATCGAAACGGAGCGAAATAGTTGGAATCGTTTACAGTGTTTATAGTGTTTCCAGCGAGGTGCATCGGGTTGAGGTTGAAATAAAAATAACGATTTTCAGCGATGCGTTAAATGGAATTAAAAGCGGCTGACTATGTGTGATTTTTGACACCAATAACTTCGACCAAAAGATTAACGAACCAGAGAAAAGAGCGTGCTTCTATAATTTTGCAAGCGTGACTCGTCAATTTCCGATAATGAACAGCTTAATAAAGCGCGCTTTTAGCTAGATCAATTCTGTCCCTGACAGTTGTAATTTGATGCTGTTAAAAAGGTCGATGGTGCCCGTGTTCAAAGTGCCAAGTTTAGTGCAACGTACAGTCGCACAGATGGAGATATCTAGTAGTGCGTCTAATTGCTTAGAGATTAGATCAATTTCCCTTTTGAAATATTTAATTCCACCTTAACGCGATGTTTAAATTAAGTAATTTATTTCAAGATAGCGGTACATACACCGTGTGTCGTGTTGCGTGCATTGTCGTGCAACATTTTTTACTTATCCACGACATTTTACTGGGGCGTCACAACACGACTCGTTGAATATTCCTCTTCGTAGATACCTGCAGCATGTTACACGTCATCCTAACTTGACCATACGGCTAACTTTAACTTTATCATACGGCTTGTCCAAATAATCAAAACCTTGTCGACCTTTATTATTTTCGTAGAGAATTTAACGATTGCTTCGCTCTACGCTAATTAAAAGCAGCGTTAAGATGCGCTGGAAGAGTTGAAAAGCGATGAGTTAATCCGGTTATAACCAGCTAACGAGAAACTAAATTTCTCTTTGCAGATCCCGTAGCAAAAGTACGTCCCACTGACTGTCATTGTGCTTTCGAATATTATTCGAAAATTATTCGATATCATTGGAATGTTTCAATCAAGATCATATAAGGTCATTTAAAAGACATGCAAAATCACAAAATTCCAAGATCATTTTAAGATATCCTTAAGACTATATAATATCGTTTAAAGCTTGCTCCTGCCTTGAAGATCATGCAAACTAACTCAATAGTCTAATTTCATAAATTTATCGTCTTCCCTTTCCATTCCATTATTTTGTATTGATCTTTAAGTTAAAATCTATTCCGCAAATAAATGATAGACAAGACTGGAATTGTTCACCGAAGAAAAGGAAACTGGACGATAATACCGAATCGTATGTATGTCTTCCAATTTATGAACTCGTTGGAAATCATATTGGAACAGCTAGCAGATGATTTTATTTCTCAACTACGCTGCTTATGTATAGTTCTATCAGAATTGCACGATCGCCAAGGATCGTATCCAATAGCTATGAGTATGTACCTGAAGTTGAAACAAGGAGTAATTTTCTCGAGATTGTTATTGTACGTTCTTGGAACGTCTTCCGAGCACCGAGTACGTGGAACGCGATGAAACTCTTCCGCGGCGAGCACGACCGTGCAATTCGTCAGAATAAAATTAATTAAACTACGCGTACAGTTGTCAGCTTAAACTTACGACTTAGGATTGCAAGTGTAAGAGCCGATATCCGTTTCGTTGATAATTTAATTCTTCTCTTTGTCATGTAAGCTTTGGAGTTTGGCTTTGAAACAAAGCCAGCTGACCCAACTATCATAAATGCTCCAGCAGGTTGAAACATTGTTTGTAGTATCATAATGCTGTTTGCGGGATCGCCAGTTAGCTTTTGGCACGCCCCCCACTTCGTTTGTAAACACACGATCGTTGTTTGAGATAGAGATTAGGTTCGAGATAATTGTAAACACTTCTTAAGGATTCAACGAGAAAGTAACAGTGGCTGCACTGTTACTGGCCCACTAGGTATAATACTTGCCGCATAAAATTCGAGAATTTATAAGAAAGTCTACTTAAAATTTTATCTTGGGAAATTCTGTCGTCAAGTGTCCATAAAATTAAAGGAAACTTTTACTAGCACATATTGGGAGAATTTCGAAATTTGCTTTGATTATCCACTTATGCTAGAAAGTCTTAGAATATTTGCTGTTTTTTTTAAATAAATACTTTGGTATTTGTCGTAGATTGTGGATTTTAAATTATTAGGTTGTCCGAAAAGTTTCTTTCGTTTTATGAGGAAATAATAGACGCATACCGTTTTTTGTTTTATATTACTTTATCGAATTACGTACGATCCATTTTGTTCTGTTGAGATAAACACCGCGACATTTCACGGACTTGGTTTTACGTTTGTATGAAGGTGCACAGTTGTAAAAAACACGTCTGCGAAAGAAAGACACTTTTCGTCTAAACCTAATACATTCATTTTTCAACGAAATCATTAAGACATTAGTAGCGCGTACTTTCTTTATCGTGTAAATCTCAAAATACCTTGAGACTGTCCCAAGATACTTGAACAGACGTATAAGTATAATCTTATTGTTAGATAGATAGCGCATGATTCTTTTATGTATGGAACGAAATTCAGATTTTTTCAAGGTTATCATCATCGTTCCAGAATTCGTAAAACGATGGTGAGAAGTTTGGAATCAGTGATTGAACGATTTACCACGTCGAACGGAGTCTGATCGGGATCCTTTTTGTAAATATTTCCCGTTACCGAAGATTGCAAATATATTCCCTTGGATCGACTGACAATCACGTTTGTCAAAGTCTCTTTAGATTTAAATTACTATATTGCAGTTAATGGAATGGGATGTGCGAAGGATGACGTAAAAGAATGAATCGTTTATTACGCCACTAAACAAGTTTCATTCTCTTCGGAATCGAATTTCGATTTCAATCAAAACAGTACTGCCTGCCGGCAAGATATTTGCCATGAAAATGAGCTTTGGAATTAAATTCCACCCAACACGGACAGACAATCAACTTACAAACTGTATTAATGAACTTCTTAGAAGAATCGATTCGATCCCGTTCGACAAGTTGTCGTTGTCGTTATTTTTATCGTCAATCGTTCCCCTTTTTAAAGAATAAATATCATCTAGCCTATTAACGGCAGATAAATCAAATTTCCTGCGCCCTTCATTAACCCTTTTAATAGCTCCGTGCTTATCTTTATAAAAAAAAAAGCCACTTCCTCGGTGGTACACTACATTCTTTGTATTATTACCCCTTGAAAGGTATGCGCTTCTCCATAGATGTCGAATCGAGGATACTATTAGTATCGTTTTTTTCCATTCTCTTAAAATGCTTCTTCCATTAGCGGTCACTTTGTTATACCTTCCATTCAACCTTGATGCAAAGGCTGTCCATTCGTCTCTCATCATCTTCGAATCTACTCTTTTCTGTTTCACTTTGATTAAGTCTCGGTACACCGCAATAGGATTAAAGGATGACGTTTTTGAAAAAGCACCTATGAAAATGAAGATTTGAATGTATTTGTTCCGGTTATTTGCCTTGCAAATGCGTACAATAGCAAGCTAATTCCGTGTAAATGAATAATATCGCGCGCGAATACGTCGCGTGATAATTTTTCAATTTATTTTTGCTCACTGATAGATATAATAAACTGAGCAATTATCGAAAAAATATACAAAGGATTCGGAATTATTCACCTGATAAATTTCGACCGTTACCCCGTCACGAGTAACCAACAAGGAAACACGATTGTTTCTAAGAAACGAGATGTCAAGAACGAGCGGACCGATCTCGAAATGTCGTGAATATTTGAAAGAAGGTGACTCGCGAACTACTGTGACGACCATCTTATCATGGGGCCAACACACTTGACGCCCCTTAGAGAATAAAAGATATTCCTCCGACCTATTTTCCACGCATTCTTTCGGTCGGTCGTGAAACCGATTCTGCTGACATCGCACAGATCGCTTCCACTTCGCTTTTCGATGCAAATGTTATTTGGAAAGTTTATTCAAAAATTCCAAGCTGTCATCCCTTGGGAATCGATGGAAAATTCTATGCAGACCTGTCGTGCCTTTATTTCGAACATTTTGATCGAAAAAATGTTAACGACGATTATATGAATAATTTTCCGCCGTTACTTCGTTTTCCAAGAAGAACCTTTTACTTGCACGTTCCTGGATTCACGAATTAATTTAACCGAAATGTGAAATATGCAGTTTCTTTCTGTCTTCCGGTACATGATCGTTCTCCGACGGATATGTCGGACATGATCCCATTTAAGCTGTTTGTCGGAGCAGGAAATTCAGGCGACGTTATACGCTCGAATTACCCTCGCACGTAGGGAATGTATGCTACGAAAATTGTAGAAATATCTGTTTCGAGATAGAGGAGCGCTCTCACCTTCGGGACATCCCATTCTTACATATACCATCGTATGGTGTATAGAAGATAAGAACGAGAACGCGAGTGTATTGGATTTAAAGGGGAGAGCATAGTTTCAGGCAGAATGAATTTGCCCCTTCAATTGTTTTCAAACTTGATGACTACCTTGACTCTGCACGTGCATACCTTATGAATATACTTACTTTGTAGATGGGTACAGAAACGCATAAAGCGTATAAAGTAATATTTCCATAATATCGCTCGCGTTTCCTCGACGTCGCTCTGATAAATACATATGTATCCTGGAGAACACGGAGATAAGCCGAGGGAGAAGATTTTTCATTTTTAGCAGTGATATGAAATCGCTGGGCGACTGCGGAAATAAAGTTACAAGATTCCGGATAGTCGTAAGATTGGGACGTAAAAATCAGTGTTACCGCAGTGTTTAAATTATTCATTAATACCAGGAACAGTGAAAAGAATAAAGTGGAAAATGGAATTCTCGTGTACTGACAGCCAGATTTTTTTTCTTTTATTCTTTTGGTACAGCCAGCAATCTGTCTGCGGTCAGCTTCCGTTCTCAGTCCAAAGCGAAAGGACAGAATTCTGATCGATCGTACAGGGTCGACGACGTAGGCACTATCTTTTAATTCGTTTCTTTATTCCTCGCTCTACTGCTCCAAGAAGAGATTAGCCGCCACTTCGAATCTGTAGAAGCATTTTATCTATCTTACTCTTTAAAAACGTATTATTTTAGGACGAATTAAGTTCCAAATCGAATGGAAAAAGTGCAGCGTACACTCTCGAAGTTAGTTTAATGACGAACAGACGTTCCGAAATAGTTAAAAAATTAAACAGGCTTGCTTAATTTAAAGCTGCGCAATACCAATTTCCTGGATATGTATTGGTTGTTAATTAATGTGCAATTCCCTTGTTGATTTCTCTCTCTCTCTCTCTCTCTTTTTCGTTTAATCGTTGTTCATCCGTAACAGCAGTTAGCCGTAAACGAAAATATAAAAATCGACGAGTTCTATTTGTTTGCAACGCGAATGAGCATTTCTTTCGAAACGTTGCGCGTCGCGTTGGAAACGCACGTACTGGCAACTGCAAACATCGATCGAATAACGTTAATTCCTTGATAACGTTTTCCACCTGAAAGGACTTTATTCGTAATAGGACCACGAGATGTTAAACTTTCTGCCTCAAATTTAACTCGCAAAAATACATGTGGGAGAAGAGTCAGGAACAGGGTTGTGGGCGTTTGATAGACCTCCCTTGGAGTTGGCCATCGTTGTGTGATAACGAAGATACGGCCTGATGCTACGAGTATGGACACTATCGATTCGACAATCAACAGTGGTGGTTGGGCACTTGCGATGTTAGTGACGTTGGTCTTAGGTTCGATGACGAATCCATTGTCAACGGGATGAAAAATATACTTGCTCTAACTCAAACTCACTGATCGTCAGGCGCTGCTCCCTTCGTCGGTGGGATCTCAAGAAAGAACGAATTTTCGTCCCAATGATGCCACAGAGGAAAACTATGATGGGGTGTATCTAAGGCCACGAGATCATCGGATCCGTCGGGTATAGCCCTCGTTCCCAAAGTAAGGGAAATTGACGTCGCTGTCAATTGGTCAGTTTGGAACAAAGACTGTCTGTCCCTTTGGAAAATCTTAATTGCCGGAACAACCCAGGTTTTATAGCGGGTCCTCGGGCTAACTGGACTTGTGCTGTGCACGTGCCTCAACATCAGGTATTCATTGTCCGAAGGAACCGTTGGAATGTTTTACTGTCAAATACCTCTATTGGTATTTCTTTTAATGAGGGTCATACTATAATTCCACACCTTTGTTAGGCGAAGCGCCCGCCCCTTTGACCGCGGCTACGTTCGGCGACTGATGGTCGCCTTGAGCCCAAGTTTATTATCACAAACCGCAAACAAATACAATTGGACAGGATGACGGCAAATTGTTTAATTACGACTGTAAGCTTTAATTACAATTTTACGGATTTTCCCAAAGTTCCAGAGGGAAGGCTCCGGTGTCCTTTCATCTCCGACATACATTATTCTTATAAATAAACGAGCGACTTAATGATAATTTTTCACCTTCGTTATAAGCAAAATATTCAACGACTAACGCTATATAAATTCAAAATCGGGTTATTTCAAATTGAACAATTACTTCTCGGAGGGAACAGCTCTACCAATAGATTTTCTGTTCGATGAAATTACATCGACTCTAGCAGGTATACATCTGAGCATACTGATTTTTCATACATCAACTTTATTATACTTAAAGTACGAAAAAATCTGCAATACGTAAATAGCAGATGATTTACGAAAATTTACTACGCGGCAATTTTTTCAGGGAAAGTTTGGATACGTCTTTCAGCTTCATAAATTTAGTTAACCGAAGGAAAACTTTCATAAAGCAACTTAGGCGCCGGATAGGATAATCCTTCCTTCCGCGCTTGAAGGCACCATATTACTCGAAATTTTAATCAAGCCCGTTTAACCGTCGATATTCTTTCCCTTTCGTTAAAATAACCACCACGAATGTTGAAATGGTTGGTAGAAAGAATTCAGAAAAATTTCTTCATTATATGGTATGGCCTTAACCGAAGTATTTTATGAGAAAACATCGATTCATCGAACGGTGAACGCGATTCCCGTTGAGTCCTTTCATCAAGTCTTATGCCTGCAGTTATTTTCTCGATCCACCTAACAACGATATTGTAACTGGAGTAATGACTTTTTTACCTATCCGTTAGTAAAATGGTAAGATCAAATTGGGTCAGAATGATAGTCAGATACGTTCGCTGTTGTGAGGCAAAAGAAGAAATTTAGGCAGTTCCTTCTCTCGCTCGTTTCTAAATCGAACGAATATTTGCGGTAACCTTAAACCTTTCGATGAGTACATACAAGGGTCACTGACCCTTAAGATCTTCAGATGAAATCGCCGCTCCGACTCCATCGATCATTAGGTTAGAACTTCCGGTCCATGACCTTTCTTGTTTTTACGGGTGGTGAATTTCTGTCGACGATCCTTGTATTTTATGGATCACTGCATTTGGAGCGGCAATTAATTTCAAATGACTTAAAATTAGAGTTTGGCAGAATTCGAAGGAAGTTGAAAATTTTATACGAAGTAAAATAAAAATTTTCCGAACATGAAACGGTTATACTTTTTAACGTTGGAAACGATCGAAACCTGTCAATTGCATTGCATGCACGAGAATGTAAAACAGTATGTACTTAACAGTTAAGAGAATTGGTCGAATGCCAAATTTCGTCTATTGAAATAACGACACGTGTCAATGTTTGATCCCAGACACAATTCAACAGTAATTAAGATTAGTATTCATAGTTGCACGTTGCCCTGTATTCAACTGGAACTGTAAGGTATTTTGCGTGTATTAATACAGAAACGTCAATAGCTTACGATTGATCTAGCGACCCAATAATATTTCACCGACAATCGAGTATCCCATGTAGGACATGTAATAGAACGTTTCACTTTGTCCGACGAATAATGGCCTTTATCATTACGAACGATAACGCTATTCTATGTTCTAATACACTTGCTCTGATACCAGCCTGGTGGCAATGTGAACGCCTATGTCGCCATCGACGAATGAAAATAGCGGTTCGTACGTCATTTTATTGCAACTTTTATCCAGAGCCAAATGCATCGTGTTTGACATAACGTAGCAGCTACTGCTGTTCTACAATAGTATTTGATATTACGAGGATTCAAAGAGAATATTCTTGGAAGCAATGTGAATTCCGCTAATACAATGAAAATCTTTCCAGGAACCTTACACCGATGTTCAGGAATGAAAAATTGAAATAATAAAGGAAGAATGTTGGGCATGTAATGTCATAACTGCTGTGCTTCAGTTATTCTAAAAAATGTTATGTTCAGTTATTCTACAGAATAATTTAAATTAAGTTTGTTATTAGCTCGGTTCGAATTGGCTGAAAAACAATTCGTGTAAAATATTAAAATTGAATTAAGCGGTCCTACAGCTTCTCTTCAACGCCGTCTGATCAATAATGGGCTGTGCTACTGTGAGCGACGCCTAGAACCATGTGTTCGCTGCTTATAATGCTTTTTATTTCACATCTTTGGAAACTATAATCTTTTAAAGGAAATCTTTATTTTCCAAATACTTCGAAATATCTTGTCCTTTCCAAGTCATATTCGGAACCTTATTCGTGGAAGAAGCAGGCAAATTTCCAGTAAATGAACAGCTATGTATTATAATCGGAATTATTTTCAAGTAAATGGTACCAATTACGTAAAGCTTACTGTTTCGCCATCGGGATTTCTGTATATGTCTCCATTGAATACACGCTCGACAGCATGGATTATGCGAACAAGACAGCCAACTGGTTTGTATACGAACTTGTAATTGCAGCCTTGTACGATGCGATGAGTATAGCAGCATTCTTGTGGTTGACACATAGCTGGCAAATTCATCCATTCCTCTTATGGATAATATTATATCTTTTACGAACGAAATATGTGATCGTTACATAGTGCAAGGATACACGTCTACGAAATAAATCCAGTCCTTTGATTTGGCACTATTATTTTTATATCGCTTTAAGCGGATGAAATTCGTTAATACCTCTCATCAGGTTAATTTGATCGTTTTTAAAAAGTTGGAAATTAGCTAGACATTATTAGAGGCAGATTACGAGAGTGAGCTTTAAGTCGTGTAAATTTCTAGGAAACATTTTAGCGATATAAACTGAACAGAGGGATTCATTTGACAAATTGAAGTGGAGGATGGCAAATAAGATGTTCGCTTAGATGGCAATTAAATGTTTCGCTTATCGCAGTTCGTTAAGTAACATCAGACGAGCGGTAGTTCAAGGTTCGAAGTGAGCAAAGTTATGGAATAAGTAGATATCAGTAATTAGACGTTTACCGAAGAACGACGTCGAAAAATGAATTCAAGGTTAGCATAGAAGCTAGCAAAGTTAGTACGATGAGAGAATAACGTTATAATTAATTTCGAATTGTCACAGTCGGAAGCGAGGAAAGAATCTTGTGTCTCGGTCCGTCTCTGAATGTTGGAGAACGTCGCAATAAAACGTGTTCTATGGCCTTCCGGATAAACAGAATCTCAATTGTTCGTGTACTTGGAGCTGCAATTTAAGTCTTATTATTTTCACGATTTCATTTCCAATTCTACGTACGTTTGATTCTTGTTGAATTAAATTCGTATTGCGCGCAACTTCGACCTGGCTCTCAAGCGAAAAGGAAATCACCGACCGCTTTTGATCTCAAACTTTTCTACAGCCACTTCTGGAAAGAAATTCTTCTCAGTCTTCGAAATCTTCCTTTTCAACAGAAACATGCTGAATATCAGTTTGCTCCATGACCTTCGTATGTTTCCTCTGTACGTTGCCACAATTCGATCTAAGAATTATATACACTTTGCCACAGTGGGGTTTTCATATTCTATTCGTACGTAACGTGGAACATCAATCGCGTTCTCGGAACCTTTATGATTTATAGCAAAGAACGATTTAATAATGGTTGTGCGTATTAATTCCTGTCTCAAGGCCAGAAACCGCTAATACAGGATACAAACATAAAAAATGGCTATTCAACTTTCGAGACAATGACACACAAACGAGGCTTTCAAGCCGCCTATGCATGTGTTTAGTCTCACGGATTTAGTTTATGGAACTAATTAAACTCACGGCATTGGAAACCTCTACGCTTGGCTCTTATAAACGTCACCATAAAATTTTCAAGAGTGTTCATATTTAGTCCACGAATCTTTTTGCAGGTATTTTATCGCGAAAAAGAAAAAAGAATGGGAAGGTTATAAAGTGCATGTTGATTTATTCTGACACGAGAAGCAATACCGATACGGTGGATCATCGAGGAAGATGCACATATTTCAAGATTTTTTGATTTATAAGTGGGTCACTGGTACCGCCATAGCACTCAATTTTTCTCGGACTGAAGAAATATTGCACTCTGCATCTTTTTAAGGCGAGAAAGCCGACTTGAAACATGCGGAAGGTTCCTTAGATTTTGTGAATTCATTGTTATCATAAGGATATAATGAGGTGATTCGTGAATAATGGACGAAACTAATTGCACTGACAAAAATGTTTCAGTTATTTTTCCTATCCTGTGAAAGATTTAAAATAAAAAAAATTTAATTACATTTTCGGAAGGGGAAAAAAGGATTAAAAGGACGCAGCGACAACGTGGCAAGAATTACCGATAATCTCTGCCCAAGTATTTGATAAATTGTCGGGATGTGATTGATGGAAAAGATTTATGCAATCCAGATTGGAGGTAATTTGTTGCGAGACTAAACCTAGCCATCGATGAAAAATTTGCATTGATGCCAACATGTGTATCTGATGGATAAAAGAAACTAGTATCGTTAATTTTAAAATTATACCTAGTTCTTGATTTCCAGACAATATTATACTGTTTGTTGATGGATGACGAACCCCTATCTTTTTGCGTCTGTTGTTCAATTGGTAGCATACTTTCGAAACGTCAAGGAGGAAGAAAAAATGTAATGCTGTAGAGTCAGGTTAATTTGTTGTTATATATATAAACCATGCACTTGTTGCAGAAAATAGTTATCTTTATTGTTTGGTCCTATTTCGTATAAATAAAAATTAGAAAGATCGCTCAACTTATAACTCGAGAAACTGAATTTATTTTAAGCCGAAAATAGTCGGTCAGAGAACATATTGCGTTTGTAGGAGTTTTACATAAAAACGCTATTAACAAGTAGAACGACGAATATGCAAATAGGAGGTTAATCAAAACTCAGTCGCGAAACTATTCTATTAAACCAGCTTCGAGGAACTCGGGGGATTGTAAATAATTTCGGAAGTTCGCAACTCGCCAAGGAGGCAAGTAATTCTCGAATATCCGCTATACCTTCTAAGTAGCTGTGTGAAAATTCACGAAGGCTAATTAAAACTTACGTTTATTGCAATGTATTAGAAACAACTTCACGAAGAATAAAAATTACACGTGGACTTCTTTTCTATGCTTTTATATGAAAATGTGGATCGAGAAATGCGACGATAGAGAAGGATTTGATAATCAAACAGGAAGAGCAGTTAGATATATGCACACTCTAAGGAGTTGAATCGAAAAAGTAAACGCTTCCAGCACTCAGAATCTTCGTAACTCGGATAAAACCGATATCTCTATCCTTCTATCAGCGTAGTTTCCTTTGCTATTTACTCTTTTGCTTTTTACGCAAACTGGCTCAGGATTTTTCTTATTCATATAATATATGTGTACAAGGTGTATTTTATGATTTATGTATACTTAAAGGCTTAAATATAGTAGTAGCATACTAAATATACTAGGACGATACGCTCTAGCGATATTGAAGGTGGTATTTCATAACATACCAATTTTTCAAGTATGATAGTTTTCCCGGAACGTTTCTTGTACGGCAGTGTTCGAAGAATTAAACAGTAGAACAGAGCAATTCAATGGTACTTTATCATTAAAGTGATACGAATCGATCGATGACTAATCGTACGAATATTCGCATCAAACCTGCGATGATTGATTCGATCGGTGTTTGCTTATTTCTTGATCTCGCCGTTGAATGCGAATGGTATTAATCCTAAACAATTTTAAACCATTGCGGTAATATCTATGTTCAAACGTTATTCTTATCCTCTCACCCGAAGGTTTACTTATACCTTGTCGTAATTTTTTGCTTGTTCTGTAGCTATAGATTACAAATCGATAACGCTCGTGTGGGAGTGATAAACATTTGTGTTCATCCTCATGTAATGACATACTCTTAATATAGTTTGAAAAAAAAAGCAATAACGTTGCAACATACATACTTGATGAAAATAGTTGAAAAGAATCGATGGAAAAATTGTATTACAGTGGAAAAAATTGACCTTCACGAAAAGGGCGCCAAGAGTGTAAAAGAATAAAAAAAAGTGCGACTTCGTAAAGAAAGAAAATTCTTTTCTAAAACATTTAAGAATAAAAAATATTACATATAATGCTCTATCAGACGATCTAAATGAACGTCTAATAGAAAAAATTGAATTAAAAAGCATTATAAATACGTTGTTAAGTTGATTAACTGTTGAACATAATATGTAATGACAACGTAATGACATATGAAATGGCACCAATGTTATTAACCTCTACAAAACTTTAATCGTTCATATATAAAATACTTTAATCGTGTAATACATTTCAGGGAAACATACTGAAAACGTCACTTTGTTTTTATAATATTTTATTTATAATTTTTTATATAAAACAATATGTTGGTTATTAACACAACCCTAATATATCTTCTTTTATATTAGACAATGTGAGTGTACAATACAACTAAAACTATTTGTTTATCATAAAAAGTATCAACAGATAACTAATCAGAAAGCAAAACACATTGCTAAACGCATGGTTTATACATTGAACTAGATGAAATACGAAATCGTTTTACATAAAATTACCTTGCATCGTAAAGTAATACTTCGTTAATATAATGTGAAGAACATAAACACACGGTTTCGACTGAAACTACGGAGTGTTTTTATAACCCGCTAACATAAAACAAATATTCAATTGTTCGAAATATTACGTCCGAAACACTGAAGTCGCTCCATCTAGAGATCGTTTAGTTATCTCGAAACTGTGCTTCGATAAACGATAAATCGAAGTTACTCGTAAGCTCGAACGATTGCCAGTTGCCGCGCTCCATCTTAGCGTAACAATTCTGTTTCAATTCGAACGGTTCTTTCAAACGCGTATTAATATACGCGAAAGTTATATATATTTCATTTATATAAATTTGGCTCTTACAAAAAGTACATAATCCAAGGTTGGATTTTCTGCGCGCTAGTGATGTTATTATATGCGTGTTGAGTTTATTCGCTTTCGCTGCCACCTCCTCGATCTGTACTCGAATGGCGGGAACCAACGTCACTGCCCGAAACTGATTTTCTCGACTCTGGAGTGGCAGATCTGGAATAAAATAATCGCAATATGTGGCCATTACGGTATCATGGAAGCTGTATTTCGTTTCGGTAAGTGCATTTTGATGTTTTTGTTATTTACCTTGCCGATCCACTAGGGCTGCGACTTCGAGAGCCACTCTTCGACCGTGAGCCGGAACGCGATCTAGATCTTGACACAGATTTAGATTTTGATCGGCTTCTGCTGTGATGCATTCTCGACTGCCACTCCTTGGTCTGATCGCCGATGCCCGGCATGATGCGCGAGCGCGCCTGGAACCACTAGGGGACCTTGATCTCGATCGTGCACTAGCTGCAGATCCCGATCTCGAACGTGCACTACGTGCAGAGCCTGATCTCGATCGTGCGCTAGCTGCAGAACCCGATCTTGATCGTGCACTAGCTGCAGAACCCGATCTTGATCTTGGCTGCGATCCACTTTTCCTCGAACCACTACGCGATCTTGATCGCGATTGACTTTTCCGCGACCCTGATCTTGATCTCGAGCGTGAACCACTTTTTGCTGAAACGGATCTCGACGGACTTTTCGACCGCGATTGACTTCTCGACTTAGAACCTGAACGAGATCTAGACTGTGAACGAGATACGGATCGAGATTGAAATCCTGATTGTGATCGTGATCGTGAACTACTTCTAGAACGGCTTTTAGATTTCGATGTGGAATGAGACCTAGAACTCGATGCACGGGATCCTCCTGAGTCAGACACAATTCGTCTATTTCCGCGTCCGCGACCTTCGTTGCCGCTTTCACCACTGAAAAACAAATTAACGACACCATTAATTTATTTATTTATTACACACCTCAGTATATTATATTTTTGTAACGGCACATGAGTCAACGTTGTTTTGATTGGCTAGTTTCAAAGGTAAGTGAACTCCAGACAAAATATTATCGTCGTTATTTGTAATCGTTAACCAGAGTTACAATTAAACTTTTTGTAATATTACCGATCGATACAAATAGACAAACATGCTCTCTAGGACGATTAGTATAACGAACCAGTATAGCGAATCAGTATAGCGAATTATTATAGCGAGTCATATAGAGTCGAATAACGAGCGTCGAGTTGAACAGTAGCATTGAGTGAGCGACGATAACGATCGGCATACACTATCTCTGTACTTGTACTTAAGGTGATTTTAATATACTCTAACTATTACAATTTTATCACTCACATAATAAACCAACCAACCCGTATAATAAACCACCTTATTCTCATAAAATGAATGATCCTTACCCGCTTGCAATTTTAAGACCTCCTGAATCGCTATCAGATTCGCTCGTCGATATAGTTTCCTTTGATAAAGGCATCTTTCCTTTTGCAGTCTCAGCTGTACTTTTCCGAAATGCTCTGTCTTTCTTAATAATCCCTTTTCTTCGACGTTTTCCACGCTTGAGTCGATCACTTTCTGAACCTGAATATTGCGAAATAAAATATATATTTTTTGAAAAACGCAGATTAATGACACGTATAATCGAAGATCATGAAATATTATCTTACCACTTTCTCCACTCCGCATTTCTCTCTTGCGCTTTCCTCTACCCTTGCCCCTTTTTTCTTTACGTTCACCACTTGCTTTTTTTCTGCGTTTCCTTTCTCTAGGTGCTTCCTCCCGACCTTCCTCTCCTCCAGAACCACCACTGTCACTAACGTATTGATCAGTGCGTACTCTTTTTCCTTTCCTTCCAGGTTTTTCTGAAGGCATTTCGCCGAATACCAAAGCGTTCTTTGTCTTTTCAACGTACTCTTGACGTTTCTGTAACATTTCCTCTTCTTTTTGTCGTCGCATTTCCTCAAGTTTCCGTTGTTCTTCCGTTTGTCGCATTTTAAATGCTTGTCTATACATTAATACAAGATCATTATTATGGTGTTTGATGTATTACATATGCTAATTATGTTCATATAATTACCTTTCTTCTTCTTGTTTTCTTCTAAGCATTTTTTCTTCTTCGTCCAATCGTCTAGCTCTGGCAACATGATATTGTGCTTGCGATAAAAGGTCTTGACACCTCCTTGTTTCTGCTTCTGCAAGTTGCCCCATTTTATCTCCATGCGTTGATAGATATTGGAAGTATTTATGTGAGAGTCCCAATTCGTGAACTGCCTGGAGTACTGTCGTTAAGGTGGACTTCTCATCCTTCAAAATTTGTGTTGCTAGACGTTGAAGGACAAGTGCAATATTGTATAACAAAACAGTGTCCTGTGGAGCTACTCTTCTTGCCTAAATTGATATAATGAAATTGATTAGTTATTCTTCTTTAATCAATATTAACGATATCAGAGCATAACACAATGTTTCTGGCTCACCTTTAATAATGTCAATTTTGCTTCCCTTAATTTACCAGCTTTAAAGTAAGCTCTTCCAAGATATTGCAAAACTTCGACATGATGATATTTATAGAACTTTCGAAGGCAGTTTTCATACTGTAAAAAGATATATTTTATAAAATAGTTGCCGAAACATTATCATATCGTATTACATACAAAACGGAAAGTTACCATTTGGATAGCGCTAACGAATTGTTTTTGCTCTACATAAATGTGCGCAATATTCAACCATACATCGCAAAATTCTGCTGTTGCTTCTCGAACTTGAGCAAAAATATCTCTAGCTTCATTTACACAACCTTTATGCGCTAGTACAGCTCCTATTCCATTTGCAGCCCAAATATTTTTAGGATCGTTTCGCAAAACCTATGAAATTCAATATGTATATATGTATATGTATATATGTATATACGAATAAGATTTATTATTTTTTAGTATCATACCTGTTTATACATAGCCAATGCTCTGTCTTGATGTCGCTTCTCTCGATCTTTATCTTTTCCACTTTGATGCAATGTTTGCAACCAAATGTTACCCAAAGCGATCAAAGAATAGGCATCGGTACTTGTGGCTGGATTTTTTAAAATTCTTTCGAATTTCTTCTGGCCAGGACCCCATTGCATTTTAACCAAATGTAAGTTACCCAAAAGAGACCATGCATCTGGGTGCTCGTTATTTATGCTTAAAGCATCCTTAAACCAATCAGACGCTTCATAAATTTGTCCTTTATCTCGAGCCATACAGCCAAGTCGTAAATAACAATCTACATAGTTTGGATGTTTCTTTAAAATGGCTTTGTATAATTTTTCCGCTTTATCAAATATACATAAAGCTTCGTTCAAACGAGCCAAATTATATGTTGTCGTAACTGCAATTGAGTTATAGTATACAGAATCGTGTAAGGCATCAGCTTTAGAACGCGCTAAAGATTCCTCCAAATTTTTTCTAGCTTCTTCCAAGTTTCCAAGTCTATGATAAAGTAATAAGTTTTAGTCTTAATAGCAGATAAAATAAATTAAAATAAGGAAATATGAAACATACCTATAATGTAGAGCACCAACATTATTTAGAATTTCTGGTGGTATATCTGCCTGGACTTTCTCTTTTAAAATTCTGGTTGCTGTACCATATGCATTTAAGGCTGCATTAAGGTCACTTTGCTCCAATATTTGAGCCAATTCAATCCATGCTTCAACATCATCCGGAAATTGTTCAGTTACTTTACGAAGATGGTTTTTAGCAATATCGCGTTTCGATTGAGAACTTGAGTTTGCGTACAGAGATCCAAGAATTTTCATTGTTTCATAATTACCTGGCTGAGCTTTCAACACTTTTTCGAAACATTGTGCTGCCTGTGATTTAAAAACAGTGTATGTAAAATTTATTAGTTTTACCCTATCATATATAGTATATAATAATATATATAACATGTTATGCTTACATTTTCTGCATCACCACGATAAACATACATTTGACCTAAGCCAAAGTGCGGTAATACAAAAACTGCAGGTGCAAATTGTGTTGCCTGATAGTAATATTGGAACGCTTGGTCATAGTCACCCTGAAATAGTTATTAATTATTTTCCAAAATTTTGAGTATGTATATATGTAGACTTACTTATATCGTACACTTACTTGAACATGAAATGCTCTGGCTAATTGATAGCAACTCTCTGCACGCATAGCCTCGTTCTCTGTATTGTGAAATGCATGGAGGGCTAAGTGCTGTACTTTGTTATAGTCCTTTTTAAAGAAAAAATGATTTGCCAAATGATTCAACACCATGGGATTAGTCGAATCAATGGTATAAGCTTTAGATAACATTTGAACACCAGTTCTGATACTATCAGGCTGTTGTTGATTCAGTTTCAATACTGAAAGCCCAACTAATGCTCCAACACATTGGCCATCTAACTGTAAAGCTCTTTCAAATGCTAAACGTGCTTTTTCCTGGTTATTTAATTTCATAAAACAATGCCCCATCCCCAATCTCACAGCAGCTGGACAATTTGGATTCGTTCTCAATGCTTTTTTATAAAAGGCAAGCGCACCTCTATAATCTTTTTTGTTAAATGCTATGCATGCCTTTCCTAGTAGGGAAGGAATATTATTTGGAGACTGATTTAGTACAAAATTAAATTGGGCATCAGCCTGATCCATCTTATCCCCTTCCAGGAGGCAGAAATAAGCTCTGCCAAGTAAATGATTCTGTAACACAAAGAAGTATTATATAAATAAGACAAATATTTCCAAGCATCAAATTAGATACTAGAAATGATATACACCTGGTCATACATAATAATCTTATCTGCAGTTGTATATAATAGGGTAGCTTTTGTAAATAAATCTCTCTTTTTGTCTTTATTCTTTTCTCTGTTGGCTTCCTGCACATAATATGCAGCCAACATATCCAACGCACGCATTTGATCTTTTTCATAGTCACGGTAATCAATATTAGCATCAATCCGAGAAGATTCAAGTATTTTAATGAAATCCTCGATTTTATGTTGTTTGTAATATTCAAGCTACAATGAAATACAATATGTTTAATGTCTTGTAGCTTTTCTATTATATCTATTACACAGAGTTTTAATTATAAGTAAGTAAGTTGACTTACAGCTAAATTGACCCAAATATTAAGTTGTGCATGTTCTTGACGTAAAATACCAAGAACCTCGTCTCCTTCTGGTAATTGATCTAGGTATAGCTCAATTACCTAATAGAATGTAATTTAATATATTAAAAAAATTAATGAGAGAGATATGGTGAGAGATTTAAGTAGACAAAAAGTGGATAAAAGATTCAATTTCAATTAGCAAATGTCTAATGTTTAACATTTTACTGTACATGACACAAATGGAAAAACATATTGGAAACAATATGAACAAAATAAGATCAAAAAATTAGTCCAAAATTATGCGATCAAAACAAATATGAAACAATAGTAATTTATATTTCATATCGAGGACAAATTTCAAGATATTTAAGAGCGATTGTTTGTACGATGTATATATTCCGCAAACAACGCTTGCAGGGATTAACTACACAAACGCGTCTACATATCACGGGTTTTTAAAGAATTTTGAATTACATGTCAATGATGTATAACAGGGATGGTTTAGCTTACTTTCAATACTTTGCAAATGATAAAATTCAATGTTAAAGCAAAAACATTTACCTCATCTGTATCACGAAGTGGAATCTCTATGGAACCCGCCATTACGTTCAGTATCCAACCACTAAATTCACTATCCAACCACTAAGTTCACTACCCAACCTCTAAGTTCAGTGTCCAGCCACTAACTGCAGCGGAGTACAGTCGGAGTATGAACGTACAGTCGATAGATGTCGCGCCGGACAAAGATTCGCCGCCATTTTAAAGTAGAACATTAATATTAGAATATATAATATTAATTTTTTGTTTATTTATTAATTTAATTTATTAATTTAATTTATTAATTTAATTTATTAATTTAATTTATTAATTTATTTAAAAAAAAATGTACACAACAACAAAGATTAACATTAATATTAGATAATAAGTATGAAGAATACAGGAGGGGGAAGAAAAAAGCGGAAGTAAAGGGGGAAAGAAAAGGGGAAGAAAGAATTTTTTGTTTATTTATTACTTTAATTTATTAATTTAATTTATTAATTTATTTAAAAAAAATATACACAACAACAAAGATTAACATTAATATTAGATAATAAGTATGAAGAATACAGGAGGGGGAAGAAAAGGGCGGAAGTAAAGGGGGAAAGAAAAGGGGAAGAAAGAATTTTTTGTTTATTTATTACTTTAATTTATTAATTTAATTTATTAATTTATTTAAAAAAAATATACACAACAACAAAGATTAACATTAATATTAGATAATAAGTATGAAGAATACAGGAGGGGGAAGAAAAGGGCGGAAGTAAAGGGGGAAAGAAAAGGGGAAGAAAGAATTTTTTGTTTATTTATTACTTTAATTTATTAATTTAATTTATTAATTTATT